>NC_092128.1:56962546-57265576 GCF_043159975.1 Macaca nemestrina | reverse complement strand
CACCACAACCAGGAAGGGGGGAGGGAGAGGCAGTTGTCATAAACTGAATTCATTTAAACATGAAATTATTGAACACTGAGTAAAATTAAGTTTCTGCTATCAGTATATAGAGTGGAGTGGGGGAAGTAGATCAAAACTATTGGGAAAAAAAAAACCTATAACAAAATTAATTACTTTATTACTTAAGACTAGAATGTTAAGAATTGGAAGAGCTAACAAAAATAAAAACAAAAAAGAGAAAACAAACAAAAAACAAAAAGAATTGCAAGAGCTTAAGCTAAACTCTTCAGGAGCCAAGTACTGCAAGACGACACAAATGTTTAGATGATTTGTTTTTTATTCATTCAATTAAGCAAGTAACTGTGCAGTAAATCCTGTTTCTGGTCCTAATCCAAGTAACAATGACACCCCCCAACAAAGTAAAAATCTGATTAAGTATTCTGTTTGCATCTAAAACAAAGAAGAGAACCATATTTGAGGTCAGAATTAACTGAGGTGTCTAAACCAAAAATGTGACCTGAAACCAAGATGTAATTAATCTTTGAATCCCTTCAAATAGTTCTGTCTGAAGTTGCAAACCACCCAGAGATACAAAAAACAAAAATGAAGGAGAAAGGGTAAAAGTTAAAGAAATAGCAATGACAATTTTATATATAGTTGACCCTCATATTCTCAGATTCCACAATTGCAAACACACCTACTTGGTAAAATTTCTTTGTACCCCCAAATCAATGTTCACGGTGCTTTTGCCCTAATTTGCAGGCATGCATGGAGTAGAAAAAAAAAAATTGAGTCACCCAACATGCATGTTCCCAGCTGAGGTCAAACAAGGTGATGCTTTAACCTTCCTGTTTCAGCTCTGATTACTGTAAACAGTGTCCTTTGTTGTGTTTTTCACATTTTTGTGCTTTTTGTTGGCAATCCTGTTGTTCAAGATGGCCCTCAAGTATAAGTATAGTGCTTAAAACACTGCCTCGTGTTCCTAAGTGCAAGAAGGCTGTGATGTGCCTTATAGAGAAAATGTGTTAGATAACCTCTGTTCACCCAGGCACAGTGGCTCACACCTTTAATTCCAGCACTTTGCGGGGGCCAAGGTGGGCGGATCACTTGAGGCCAGGAGTTTGAGACCAGCCTGGCCAGCATGGTGAAACTCCATCTCTACTAAAAATGCAAAAAATTAGCTGGCCATGGTGGCACTTGCCTGTAATCCCAGCAACTTGAGGAGGCTGAAGCACAGAGAACTGTTTGAACGCAGGGGTTGGAGGTTGCCATAAACCAAGGTCATGCCATTGCACTCCAGCCTGGCGACAAAGCAAGACTCTGTCCCAAAAAATATAAAGTAAAAACTAAAAACTAAAAAAATAAATATAACCTCTGTTAAGGTATGATTTACAGTGCTGTTAGCCATGAACTGTTAATGAATCAAAAATATATATTAAATAAGGTGTCTTTAAACAGAAATACACATAAAACAAGGTACTTCCCCAGGCAGCAATGGTTCAGTATTCACTCATTCAGTGTTCATGGGTGACTTCATAGAATATAGCTACCCCAAATAATGAGTATGGGCTGTATCTGTACATTATTTCTGATTTTACTGTCACTATAGAGTGGCTGACGGAGTAGAAATCATTCCTAAGATTTTGCATACTGGAAAGGCAACAGTAATAATACATATTTAAACAAAAATTCATTAATAAAGCACTATTTGGATTTGGTATTAAGTTTATTACAGTAAGATTTTACCTTTATTACTGTAAAAATATTTGAAAATAGTAACACATTTTAATTTACTTGTTTTTTATAAATTGCATCCCTAACAACTTGAAAGTAACCTTATTGTCAATGTCTTCCAACTAATCTGAATCTTTATTGCTGTATACCTAAAATTTTTATCAAGAGTGTTTTAAGAACTAAGAGTCCCTATAGGAGAAACAGTAAGTTTTCTTGATTTGTGCAAATATTGTTTTTCAACATGCTTCTTCTAATCAACCTTGTTCATATGGGGTTCATTTCCAATTTTGTATTCTATTAAAATATATTTATTTTGAGCTATATTGTAGAGCTATACCCTAATAGCCAGTTTCAATAAAATTTTCCCCCTAAGGTAGCTTATCAAGATAATTTAAAGGTTAAAAAAAAAAAACAAAGAAAACAGAAGGCCAGGTAAGGTGGTTCACACCTGTAATCCCAGCATTTTGAGAAGCTGAGGTGGGCAGGATCACCTGAGGTCAGGAGTTCAAGACCAGCCTAGCCAACATGGTGAAACCCCATCTCCACTAAAAATACAAAACTTAGTCGGGTGTGGTAGCGGGCACCTGTAATACCAGCTACTTGGGAGGCTGAGGCAGAAGAATCGCTTGAACCCGGAAGGCAGAGGATGCAGTGAGCTGAGATCAAATCTACAATTATTTTATTCACAAAAATAAAAGAAAGCATCAAGATACAAACATTCATTAAGTCTGATTTTAATTAAGTAGATATTTTACACTGGAAACTTTTCAACTGGCTTTGGATAAACCACATTCACACAAAGTAGCATAGCTTTCAGTACTGTTTGAACTGTTAAACAGTTTAAATGAACAAATAAAAAATGAAAAGTTTTTTTTAAAAAAAGAATGAGATTTTTAAAACTACTAATTTATGTACAAACTAGAAAGTAGAAACAAGCAGCACAAATGCAATTAATACCAATAACAAAAAAATTTTATTAAATATAATTTAAACTCTTATAATATATTCCTATAGTGAAATGACTCAAACACAGTAGTATAAAGTTTTTTATTAAAAAAAAAATTCTCTAAGTACACAGATAATGTTGAGCCAAAAAAAAAGAAAGAAAGAAATGGGCTGTTTAAGTTTAGAAAGTGCTTCTGTTATCTAGACGTCTGTGTATTATTAATATTTAGACTCCATCAAAGTACATAAACAGTTTCATTTTCTAGAAATCTTGTTTAGTTCCCCCATCCCCCTTTTTCTCTGTAATGACTTTATAAGCTTTTTGGTGAAGCTTTAAAAGTCTAGTAGATAGTAAAACAGGAAAAACTTCCAAATTTACTTTTAAATTTTGGTCAAGGTAATCAGAAAAAACAAAGTTTTTAGTTATAATTTCTAAAATAGTTATGAAAAAATAATTTGCAATTTACAAAAGATTTTACGCTTCAGCAATATCAACTCTGGGTCTTTAATTGAAAAATAAACATTTCAAAAAATATATATTTTCATGTCTTTGATTTCTCTAGTAGCTGCTCACTGCTTTGACAACTAATGAAAGAATCAATTACATGGGACAAATTCAATACATTTGGTACACTGTTCTCTAAACAACAGGTAGAGTGTTTTTTTTTTTAATCGAATATTAACATTAATACACCACAGTTATGTACCTCTCTAACTTCCTTAGAATAAATACAAAATTATTTTACACTATAATTTACCTTCATTAGAACGCTTAGTAAGAATGAAATGTGCTTTTAGGCTTGTTAACAAATTGATCCTTTTAATTAAAAATAACAAGAGTAGGGAGGATAAGTTGATTATGTATGTATGTATGTATGTTTTTTTAGAGACAAAGTCTCACTCTGTTGCCCAGGCTGGAGTGCAGTGGTGTAATCATGGCTCACTACACCCTCAAACTCCGGGGCTCAAGTGATCCTCCTGGCTCAGCCTCTCAGGTAGGTGGGACTGCAGGTACGTCCCAGCTAATTAAGAAGAATAATTTTCTTTTTTAGAGATAGTGTCTCACTTTGTTGCCCAAGCTGGTCTTAACTCCTGGACTCAAGCAATCCTCCCACCTTGGCCTCCTCAAGTGTTGGTATTTCAGGTGTGAGCCAGATAAAACTGATTAATGGGTAGAGTGCATATTATTCAAGTGATGGATACTCCAAAAGCTCTGACTTGACTACTACACAAGCTATGCATGTAACAAAATTGCACATGTACTCCATGACTTTGTACAAACAAAAAGGAAAAAATAAATAAAAGTCTATAATTCAGTGGTTCTAAGTACATCCATAATATTGTGCAAACCATTACCACTATCCAGTTTTAGAAATTTTTTATCACCCCAAAAGGAAAAAAAAAATAACGAGAACAAGTTTTCTTTAATTTTGTCTTATTTTTATCTTTATTTTTAAAGACTAGTGAAGTGCAATAGTGGGAAAGAGGGAAAGAGTGAAACAAGGAATTCATCTGATCTGTAGCTGACTGTGAACAATCGAGATAACTTGCTACCTTCAGACCTGCCAAAAGAGCAAGTTTTTAGGTTTTTAATTCTTCAATTACTATTACAAGGTATTATCTTTAAAGGGAGACATACTTCAGAAAGAAGCTGTAGGTCCTAACTTTCCCTAAGATCATCCTGTTAGTAGCACCAAGTAGTAATTAATATAATCCTTCTTCACCCTAATCTCTACTTAGGATTTACAACAGTTCTTTTTAAAAAGAGGAGATTACATAAGTAATGCAGTAGTTTGTGAACAGCTCCCAAAAACTAAAAAAAAATTATTTATATATTTTTTTCCTGAGGCTTTTAAATTCCAAATGTGTCAACCTGATAACATAACCTTTCAAGGTACTTAATATCTCCTGTCCAACGAGTTAAAGGCTTTCTAACTGTCAGAGAGAATAAAAGGTATTATGGCGTCTTACTAGACCTCTCTGCTGCTCTTTATTTGCTTGACTATCCCAACTCTTCTTCATACTCTCTCCATACTATTTTCTCATAGATCTCCTCCTTTTCTTTCCTTCTTTACTTGCATCTCTTTATTTACCTACCCATTAAATGTTAGTTATTTCCCAATGCTCTGTTCTCAGCCCTTTTCTTTCATCATTCAACAGAAATCTACTCATTCCTATGGCTATATCTATATAATGTTTTATATACATATGTATGTATCACATACAAACACATACCTATACATATTCACTTTATAAACTGAGAACTCTTAAATGTCCCTCCCAAGTACCAAATAGATATTTCTATAACAAAATTCTAAATGTGCTCTTCTTCCAGTATTTCCTATCATCCTTAGTGCCGCCTGAGTACATTTGTTAAAATATAAGCTTCTGCTTAAAAATCTTCCAATATCTCCCCTGTTGTTTTCCAGATTATGTCTAAACTCTTCGGCAAGCCACTCAAGCCCCTTCATAATCTGACTTCCATTTTCTAGTTTTACTCCTACTGACACTCCTCTCCTTCCTCTATCCAACCTTTTACCAAATCAAACCACTTGAGGAGCCCTGCCTCAGTCATGTTTCTTCCACTCTTTACATATATTTCCATCTGCTCTTCATCTGTCTGAAATGTCTTCCTTAAGTTAATGAACCGCTTCCTCTTTGAAATCTTTCCCAGCCTCCCCAGGCTTGTCTCCCCTCTCACTCTCCTATAGAGTTTTAGACATGCCTCTCTTAAAGGAATTTATCTCACGTGTAATTATGTATCTCCCCTACAAAACTATAATCCATTTTATCTTTCTGTCCCATGACTTAATCCTATATTTAACACACACCACAACTTTGTTAAACGTATTAATCCTTCCTCAAAAGTTTAGAGATTATCATTGCCAAATGGGAAAGAACCTTGCTCTTTATTACAAGTGACTAAGTAGTCTAAACATTAACAAATTTTTGGACCGATTTTTAGTAACTCTAGAGACTGGTTTTCAATCTAATGTAAACCTTTCTGTACAAAACAGAAAATGTCAAGTAACTAAAGTAATATTGTCTGTGCCCAGATTAAATTTAGCTCGTGCAGAAACACACTGATTAGTATCTATGCAAATGAAAAATATAAATCTTATTATCAATAAAGAGTGCTGAGAAACAATAAATTCAGTTGAAAAACAGTTTTCATGCTAGCGAGGTAATCTATGAGAATATTTTATCAGCATAAGAGATGTGATTACATGTTCAGGAAGAAAATGCCTACTACGAAAACATTTTAATTAGTGCTTTACTGTCCTAAATTCTTTTTTTAAATGACCAACTTTTCAGTGACTCTTTCTGAGTCCAAGTCAATCTGTTAGTAGCACCAAAAAGCAGATCTCAATCAAGCAGAGCAGCATTTGCACAGGATCACTCAGGCGGGAAAAATCCTGAAACACTTACCAGTTTAATAAACTGTACAGAGCAATGACAGCATCAAAAGGGAGGAAAAGCAAACTAGAAGTATAAGGTGACAAGTGAAAGGGGAAAAAAGCTGACAAAAAAAATAGTCATTAGAAATTCAATTTTAAAAGAACAGAAAGATAATAAAAAGAAAAAACCACCATTAGAAGTAAATGTGACTATGGTAAATAAAGCTTACTCCTTTCTTTAAAAACTTCAATAGAATAGTAATTTATATCTTAAAAGTACATGAAAAAAACACTACAGAAAATGTAATTAATAATTCATAGAACTATGTTTCAAAATAAACAAAATGAAACTCATTACCTTGATTTCTCTCTGTTCAACAGATTTTTCCCATATTTGTTGATCATATGCTCCAATCTATGAAAAGAAGACAACACTACATTAAATGATGATTGCTGGTACCCATCAGATAGGTATAACTCTGCTTGAAATATAAGCAACTCAGTATTCATTCAGCACAGATTAGATTTAGCCCTATCTCAGACTTCTCAGATCAGTATCGTATTATTGCAGTGGTTCTCAAAGTATGATTTCAGGACCAGCAGTATTAGTGTCACCTTGGAACTTGTTAGAAATGCAAACTCTCAGGCCCCATTCCAGAGTTACTGAATCAGAAATACAGGCGTGAGGCCCCAAAACCTATGTTTTAAAAATCCCTCTTGAATAGAGAGGGAACAACAGGCACTGGGGCCTACTTGAGGGAGGAGGCTCAAAGGAGGGAGAGGTTCAGAAAAAAAAACAAAAAACTATCAGGTACTATGCTCAGTACCCAGGTGACGAAATAACCTCTATACCAAACCCCCAAGTCATGAGTTCACCTATATAACAAACCTGGACATGTATCCCTGAACCTAAAATAAAAATTAAAAAACTTTTTAAAATCCCTCCTGATGATTCTGATGTTGAAAACCACCACCCTAGGGAATCCTTAATTGTAAATAAACACAATTGCTACAGCTCTGTTACATTTGGGGAAAAACTTCCAAGTGATAAATTCTTTATGGCATTATTTTTAAAGAAGAAAAGTACTAATATTCAATACAATTACAAATTTATAAACATGCAGACCACAATTACCACTTAAAGTTTAAACTGGAAAACAAAGTTGTGAAATGATTGAAGACACAGGAAATAATTATGAAGCAGAATTTCTTATGGCTTCTATTTTTATTTATTCTTAGATGCTGGAAAGTTCTCTGAACTAAACCTCCAACAGGGCAGGATGACCAAATCATTCTTTATTGTTCCCACCCAAGTTATTTCCTATTAGCTCCTACTGTTTCCAGTTTCCACTTAATTCACCATATCCAAAAGGACACTGAAATGGGTCAACACCATACAACTGTGACTAGGAGTTTTCATTATTTGCATTAATTGAAAATTAGAATCCTAATAAATTAAAAATATTTCAGATAACTACACTTAAGAGACTAGAGACAGAAAATGACCAAAGATAGACAAAGATATTATAAGAAAATACAGGAAGAAAGAGTATTTTCTGACTCACAACATAATTTACCCTAAAGTCCTTTAATCTATACATTATTTTTTAAATCTCAATTTCAAGAACTGAGAAAATGAGAACACCAGAATGGTTTAAACGTAGAGGTAGAATAAAATAACTTAAGTGACTCGATAAGAGCCTTTAATGTCTGTTATTCTTTTTTTTTTGAGATGAGTCTCATTCTGTCGCCCAGGCTGGAGTGCAGTGGCACGATCTCGGTTCACTGCAACCTCCGCCTCCTGGGTTCAAGCAATTCTCCTGCCTCAGCCTCCCGAGTAGCTGGGACTACAGGTGTGTGCCACCACACCCGGCTAACTTTTTCTATTTTTAGTAGAGGCGGTGTTTCGCCGCGTTAGCCAGGATGGTCTCTATCTCCTGACCTCGTGATCCACCTGCCTCGGCCTCCCATAGTCCCACAGTGCTAGGATTACAGACGTGAGCCAACATGCCCGGCTAGTCTCTCTTATACATTATCTTGCTCATATTAATTCTTCTGGTCCTGTAAATCCTATTCTCTTTTTTACCACTTTCCTATGACGCTTTTATTTTAAAAATCATATTATGGCTGAGTGCAGAGTGGCTCTTGCCTGCAATCCCAGCACTCCGGGAGGCTGAGGTGAGAGAATTGCTTGAGCCCAGGAGTTTGAGACCAATCTTGGCAATGTAGTAAGACCCGTCTCTACAAAAAATTAAAAAATTAGCTGGGTGTAGTGGCACATGCTTGTAGTCCTAGCTATTCAGGGGACTGAGGTGGGAGGATTGTTTGAGCCTGGGAGGTTGAGGCTGCAGTGAGCCATGATCATGCCACTGCAGCACTCCAGTCAGGGCAGCAGAGTATCCTGTCTCAAACAAAAAACAAACAACAACAACAACAAAATCGTGTTATACCCCCAAAATTAAAATATTGTAACACCTAGACCAAACAACATGCTTATATGTAACTAAAACTGCCATGAGTCTCTATGAAGCAGGATTAAGAAACTCTAGGTAAACAATAACCAACTGGTTAGTCCTAATGGTAGAGCTGACCTGCGGTGACTAGTTGCCCCTCATCCTCTTAAATTCTAAATTCAATCAATCAATCATCTTCCTTAAAATCAGAAAAGGTAAGTACAGGAACATAGATTCCACACGAATAATTCTGCTCTAATTGAGTAATTCAGAATAACTGGGCTTATGCAAATAAAAAATTTATTTTTTAGGCCAGGTGCGGTAATTTATTTTTTAGGCTGGGTACGGTGGCTCATGCCTGCAATCCTAGCACTCTGGGAGGCCGAAGCAGAAGAACTGCTTGAGCCCAGGAGTTTAAGCCTTAGAAACATGGCCAAACTCCGTCTCTTCAAAAAACACAATAAATTAGCTGGGCATGGTAGTGTGCCCTTGTAGTCCCAGCTACTCAGGAGGCTGAGGTGGGAAGATCACTGTAGCCCAGGAGGTCGAGGCTGCAGTGGGCCACGATCATGCCACTGTACTCTGTGTGAGTGACAAAGTGAGACCCTGTCTCAAAAAAAAAAAAAAAAAAAAGTGTAACATTCCAATGCACTGCATACTTTTCAGTAAAATACTACTTAAAACCAATAAAGAATAGATACCAACATGTTTTAATAACTATTTCGGCAGTATTTTGTTTTCATATACAAAAGGGTGCCTAGCTTGTCTACAAAAGAACTATTTTTATTTCCAGGTGACTCAAGAATGTGAATGTGTAGATATATGTCCTATAATCCTAAAATCAGGAAAAATAAAATAATCCTATTCAACAGACCAAATCGGAAATGCATGTCAATCCTTGGCATAACTAGGTTCAGTGTAACTCCAGCATGGTACTCAAGAGGCCCAGGCTTAGAAAGATACAGAAACCCTAAGAAACTCCACAGTGAAGCAGTAGGTAAAAGTGGAAATGCTTCCTGAAAGCTGACATAGTTCATTGTAAACAGCAGAATGCAATCCTAAAGGTGGGTTGATAGACATTCCTATTAAAAAAGACACAGGATAAAATGGTTTGTTTTACTGGAAAGACATATTTATTCAAAGATTTGATAGGTGAGAGGAAGGGCAACTTTTACTATTAATAGAATGTCTCATGGTGTCGGGGTGGGGTCTTAATTTTTTTAAGCTAGATAAATTTCATTTTCAATTACAGCAATTAAATGTCTGTAAGTGCAGGAATCAGTTCTCCTTTGCAGCAGACTTCTTTTGTTTTGGAAATACTACCAAATAGGCCAGGCGCAGTGGCTCACGCCTGTAATCCCAGCACTTTGGGAGGCCAAGGCAGGCAGATCATGAGGTCAGAAGATGGAGACCATCCTAGCCAACATGGTGAAACCTTGTCTCTACTAAAATACAAAAAAAAAAGGCCAGGCGTGGTGGTGGAGACCTGTAGTCCCAGCTACTCAGGAGGCTGAGGCAGGGGAAACGCTTGAACCTGGAAGGTGGAGGCTGCAGTGAGCCGAGATCGCACCACTGCACTCCAGCCTAGTGACAGAGTCTCAAAAAAAATAAAAATACCACCAGAATGAACATTTTAGTTACTTAAGCAAACAGACTACTTTTTTGGAGAAAACTGTGAGGATGCTGGTTAACCTAAATGCAGACGTCTCAGAAGGAGATGTTCAGGGTTTTGCTTAATAATGTATATGCCTTCAACAAATTACCCTTACATATGAATTCAGAATGAATTATCTCTGAAATTGTTTCTTGGGATATGTGTGTAGTACATCAGAGGCCTCATGAAATCAGAGTGGTAGCCAGATGCTAGAAGTAAGAGTGAAGGGATTCTAAAGATCTCTTCTGGCCTTTAGTCTCACTTTATTCCCAGCTGGCAAGACAGTAAATCAGAATCCCTGTGGCTAGACTGAAGCTCTTCCCTGAATGAAACATAATTCTACTGTCAATCATTATAGGGCAAGAAAAGAAGTGACACTTAGGACTAGGAAAGAGAAGAACCATCTTCTCAAGACTTAGGGTCATGGATGAAGAATAATTTGCAGAGCTGTGCTACCAAAGTTAAAAAATAACAGGACAGGTTTTCCAACATTTCTATTTTACCTCTAACACACAAATATACCAAAACAGTTTCCAACATTTATATTTTACCCCTAACAGACATTCCCATTAACACACATTTCCACTTTACCTTTAAACACAAATAATGCACTTTCCCCTTCTGCTTTATATTTATTGTTACTGTATCCCTTTTAATTTTTTTTTAATTTTTTGAGACACGGTCTCAGTCTGTTGCCCAGAGCAACTTGGCAGACTTGACTGAGTCACACAAGTTTGATAGGTGGTTTTTAACAAATTTCTTCTACATAAAATTAAATCACAAGGCCAAGTTCAATTATAGTTCTCTGTGAAAGAAAACTCAGGAAGAAGATAACTACTTTTTAAAAAATGGCATACAAAAGATTAAAAGAAGTTCAGTGGTAACGTTTGTCTAATGGTACAGTAATTTTAAGAAGATAGTATGTCTTCAATTGAGAAATAAATATTATGTAATATTTTGACTACTTCAACATTTTTGGTACCTCTTAACTGTTCTCTTTTTCTTCTCCCTCCCCCAATGCCTCCGGTGTTTGTGTGTTTAGAAAAGGGCCTATTCAACATAACCCATAGGTTCACAGAAAAGAGATTTCTTTAAAAGTGCCTAACATTCTAGGCCGGGCACAGTGGCTCATGCCTGTAATCCCAGCACTTTGGGATGCCAAGGTGGGCGGATCACTTGAGGTCAGACGTTCAGATCAGCCTGGCCGACATGGTGAAACCTCATCTCTACTAAAAATACAAAAAATTAGCTGGGCATGGAGGCAGGCGCCTGTAACCCCAGCTACTCAGGAGGCTGAGGCAGGAGAATCACTTCAACCCGGGAGGCAGAGGTTGCGTTAAGCCGAGATCGCGCCATTGCACTCCAGCCTGGGCGACAAGATTGAAACTCTGTCTTAAAAAAGAAAGTACTTAACATTCTAAAAGGAGATATAGTCAAATAATGTTTTGTTGATAGATACACAGAAAGAGATATACCAAGGTAATTAATGTACAAGTAATGGTATAGATATCCAACCATATTCTTCGTAAGTAATGATCTGCTTCAAGGAGGGAAAAACATTGTTCCATCACATAAGAGGAGACTCTGAAATCCTGATTTATATTCTGTAGCCAATAGTTTTGTACATTGTGAGAATGTGAAGTCCTTTCTCTGGTGCTTGGCTATGGTAAGCAACTTTATCAATGCTCTTGTTATTACTCCCAGAGATGCCCTGAATACCTTAAGCCTCTGGTGCACTCATACTCAGAGCTGACTTACAGTCAGCTTTTCCATTCCTGGTCCCAGATGACCAAGCACTTTGTCATCTACAAACTCATCCTGTATCTTTGGCAACATGTCCTGCACTCCTATATCAATGCCTCACCATAACTCTTTCCTCTTAATGACAGCAAGGTCAATTAAAGATTTTCTTCCCACAAGCTTTAATTCCTAATTACTGTGACCATCACCATTCCTGAAAGAATGTCTAGCCAGTTACTACTTCCCTGAGAAGACTGAAGTCTTAAAATACAAATATCATTTTCTGTCGTCTCTACTTCTGTTTTCTCATCTAAAGTTTGAGCCATTACAGAGGTCAAAACTGATTAAACAAAAAAAAACAATAATTATGGAACAGCATCCTGAAAGCAGTAAGAGGAATAAGATTCAAAAGAAAAAAAAAGGAATTGAGAAACTAGAATTTAGTAATATCAAACAGATGAAAATTCCACTAAATTAATATTCTTTAGATGCTTTCTGACCTACTGAAGACTGTTCTAACAGGAAAATTTCTAACAGGAAAATGAACACGTTAAACATGCTGTAAAAAACTGAAATTAACACAGCGAATATGCTATATTAAATATATGTAAATATATACAGCAGATATTTAGAAGAATACATGAAAATCATTAATAATGATTACCTCTGAGAAGTACCAAAGACAATAGCACTTTTCCTTTCTGCCTTATATTCATTGTTACCGTATCACTTTTTTTTTTTTTTTTTTTTTTTTTAAAGACAGGGTCTCACTCTGTCGCCCAAACTGGAGTGTAGTAGCATGATCTTGGCTCACTGCAACCTTGATCTCCCAGGCTCAATCAATCCTCCCACCTCAGCCACCTGAGCACCTGGGACCACAGGTGCGCCCCACCTTGCTCAGCTAATTTTTTATGTTTTGCAGAGATGAGGGCTCCTTATGTTGCTCCTTATGTGAACTTGAACTCTTGGGCTCAAGTAATCCACACACCTCAGCCTCCCAAAGTGCTGGGATTACAGGTGTGAGCCACTGCGCCCAGCCACTGTATCACTTCCTCCCCCTGCCCCTCTCCACAATGGAGATGTACTACTTTTATAAACCAGGATTCTAACCCAGGTCTATTGAACTCCAAAGTAATTTGAACTAGTTATCTTAGAAACTAATATGTTCCACAGTAACTAGTTAAGTTACTATCACTGAATAGGAACTTTATAGAGAATCATCTACCTCCTCCTACCATTACTCTAATTTTATATATTTACAAGTCTCTACACACTGAGACAAACAAAATGAAATGGGAAAGGGGAATAAGGGGAAAGGGGGAAATGGAGGAAGGGAAAACTGGGAGGGAAAGAAAAGGGTAAAGAAACAGGATGATTGGTAGGTAGAGAAAAAGACTGCCTTTGTCTACGTATCTGCCAAGGTCAGCTCTGGCTCCTGTGAAAAAACTTTGTAATGAATATGATGATATCAAAAATACAAATATTAAAACCTAGATAATTAGATGGTGAAATGAGAAACATGTATCACTTAGGAATTTTAGAAAAGAAGTATCTTTGAAAAACAATTTGAAAAGCTACTCTTAGGCTATCTAATTACCCCTAGGTTATCACATTCAGAACAGCAGTGGCTCAGATATCAAGAGGCCAAAGAGAAGGTGTCTTGCTTCAAAAAGGTAGTTATCAATAGTTTAATTAGATTAAGTGCTTAGATAAAAGATTAATAATTCACAAATAAAAATAAGCAAGGCAAAAGGAGACCCAGATTTGCAAACGTATTTAAAGCACCTAGTTTCCTTAACTAATGAACAGATATATCATAATACTGTATGTCAAAGCCCTAATTTTTCCTACCACCATGTTTAGTTTCTTTTTTCTGAATCTCATTTAAGAAACTCTGAAAAGCAAGCTACAAATTCTCACAAACACTAAATACCATACAAAAAGAAAACAGAGTCCCAATTTCTTCCTAGATGAACCCCATGCAACAAACATCAGAGGCCAATCATGTGCCAGGATAAATGTTGTCTATTACAAGGGTGAACCAGCGCCCCCGGCCAACATTCCATATTTTAATGGTGATTTAATAGCTGGACAACCAAACGTAATTTTTTGAGTCTTTTTATAAAAATAAATGTTATCAGTCAGAAAATACACTTTGTCAACTCAGGAATGGAACATCAAATACCGTAAGTTCTCACTTATAAGTGGGAGCTAAGTTATGAGTAGTACACAAAGGCATAGAGAGTGATATGATGAAGAAAGCCAAAACAGGGGTGTGCAGATAAAAGTCTTTTTCCTAATTAATTGCCAGTGTAATACTTTTGATAACTGCTTACAGTTTACAGATGAAAATGGAGCTGTCAACAAAATCATTTTGTTGACAAGATCACATTTGCCAAGATACCTAAAATATATGGTTTGCATTGCCATAATTATCTACCCATAAATTTGACAAAAAAGAGAAAACCGAGAGGGCTAAGTGATATAACAAAGTTAAGTTACTGAACAAAATAGTGGATGTGAGAATAAAACACTAATCACCAATGAAAGAAAATTATTATCTATAATCCCCAAAATTATGTTGTCATGATGAACATTCGACAATTATTCTCAGTACTTCTGTTCATATTACAAAAAATAAAGAAGAGATATCTGGGCCACTTAAAATCATTAGAATGATGAATAACCTTCAGACAAATCTTATCCAGAAATAGTAAAAAATAATTATTTTGACATTAAGACTTTTAATTTGGAAGTAAAGTTCTCAATCCTTTGGATATCATATAGGTTTTCACTGTTTTTTGGCTCATAACTACTACTTCTCAAACAAATTTGTCTCCTGAACCACCTAGAAATCTCTCTGAATCCTGAAACTGCTCCTAATAGGCCTTATTTCTAACCTACTATTCTCACTACTACTCAATTTATGTACTACCCCATTCTTTTTTTTTTTTTACAACATCCTATTTTAATCTACATATTGTTCAATGTTTCTAGTTGTCCATTACACAGATGTGCAATGGACAATTACACACACATACACACACACCCCTAAAGAAGTTTGTAGACGTCAGACACTCAGGTGACTTTAATGATGAGGATCAAATGAGGAAGATGAATCATTTAATTACACAATATAAACTATGATGATAATAATGTCACACAGAAAGCTATGGTCTGAGAAAATGTCCAAAGCTAGCAACTCTTTCAAATGCATAACAACTACCAAATTATTTTACCAAATCTCTAACTTTTCTGAATCAATCTTTTTAAAAAACTCTAAAAGCATAATGAGAGGCCAAACCATAGAAGATCTTTAACCCAATCATTAAAAATATTGCCTTACAATTCTAGAGTTATTTCAGGAAGACCTTAAATGGGTAAGTATTCAAATTTAAGATATCCTAATTGGGAAAAGAAGTCTAAACCATGGAATAAATATTATTGACTATAAGCAAAGAGTTTGCTTTGTAACCACTTGCAAATCTCTTTGCTTTAACCAATCATTTATTTATTTTCTATCAATCATTATCGGAATATAATAAAAAAAAGTGTTACAAAAAAAGTAAAGCTACTTGAGTAGAAGGCAAATTTAAAAATAAATAATTTTTTTTTTCAAGATTTGAAATCTTTTGGTTGGGGGACAATGTGACTTTTCAAGGAAGAAAACAGATTTCTAGAATTTTGTCAATTTATATATCTAGCTACCCATTTGGATCAAAACACCAAACACATTCTTATCTGCAGATACTAAAATCTAGCTAGTTATCAAAGATTCCATTAATTATCAGTAATTAAAGCTAAAGTTACTTAAAATATTCCCAACATCATCTAAAACACCACCATTCTCTGCATTAATCCCCAAAAAAGGATACTACAGATCACATACCTATAACCAAATCACAAATCCTGATCAATCTCCTATTGCCAAGGAAAGCCAGCTAATGACATAGTAAAACACTGACTCAAGTTTAGAAAAAGGTCTTGAAGGTATTCTTTATTTCAATGAAGAGAAATGATTATGGTAGAATCTACCTCTCAGAAGTTATAAATCTAAAGAAAAAAATATTCACAGAGTCATAATTCAAAGTAGAATCAAGTAAGTACTGTTGCATACCACTGAAAGATGGTCTGAAAGGACCAATGTTTGTAAGATAAAGTGTACAAGAATAGGAAACTCACTGGATATGGATGCATGAGAAAGAAATAAAGATGACAGTTTCTGGCTTAAGTACCTGGGACTGCACTGCTACTATTAACCATGACATCCTGGAATAAAAGCAGGTTTGAAAAAAGGCCATTTGGCTGAGTGCAGTGGCTCACACCTATAATCCCAGCACTTTGGGAGGCTGAGGTGGGCAGTGTTTGAGTCTAGGAGTTCAAGACCAATCTGGGCAACATGGCGAAAGCCTGTCTCTACAAAAAAAGAAAAAAGAAGTAAAAAAAAAAAAAAAAAAAAAAAAAACAACTGCCATTGGAGCCTAAGACAGCCAAGAATTATGGCTAGAGATCAGCAGAGTTGGGAAGGTACAAAATCTGGGCCTCAGCAGCAAAAATTGGGTGTTTGGATGTTATCTGGTCAATTTGATCACCTAAAGAAATTGAATATATTAAGGAGACCAAGAACAAAATATTAAGAAGGATAAACATATATATGGAGGGGAGAAGAATCAAAAGCAGGTAATGAGACTTACCAAAATTGGATAGGTAGGAAGAGGACTAGGACAATATACTAATAAAAGCTAAACAAGGAAAGAGTTTCAAGAAAGAAGGTAAAGCAAGGAGGGCTAAAAATACTGAAATATTTTGAAGTGGTCATGGCAGTTAAATACATTAATGTCAGTAAACTTAATCTCGTTTAAACAGTAGGCAGTCATTAGAGGAGATTTGGAAGCTGGGGAGTTTGGGGAATGGGGACAATAAAAAAGGTAAAAAACAACCACTTGAAGAGACAGAATATATTGTCCACTAGAGACAGTGATTGGAGGGATACCAGATAGAGCATATGCAGCCGAGCTGGTATTAGAAGCAGTCAAGTAAGTTATGTTTGTATTTTTCTTTTACCACCAAGGTTCAAAAGTCCAGGATCAGGAGTGGAATTTGAATATCCATAACATACTGTACCACCAAACACCTACAGTATGCCAGGCATGATACTATGCACTTGCAAGTTTCCTCATTTAATCTTTATAGCTTCCTTTCTCTTTTCCCTCTGCTTCTCCTGAACAATTCAGCACTAAAGCCATTAGATGGGGCAGAACCATGGGGGCCTAAAGCAGGGTGCCAGAGCTACAGTGGAGAGAGCCTGATGCATGGGTGTAGCAAAGCATGGGGTATCAATCCAATTGGGATGTGAAGGAGGACCTTGTGGGGGTGAGGAGAGTCAGAGCCTAAGCAGAGCAAGAAGGATGACCACATGTGGGGGTGACCCAGCACAGGGTACAGAAGCTCAAGCAGCGTAAGGAGGACATCCACTTGTAAGACATCTTGGTGTGAAGTGTTGGAGCCCAAGAAAAACAAAGAAGGTCTAGAATAAAGATCTTGAGAGAGATGAAGAGGGTATCTACATACAGGATGGGATGGCAGCTAAGATGGGAGAATGATTTTATATGGGGGGACTGATATCTCAAGAGCCTGAGAATGTTCCTATTTACTGAGTTACTGAGAAATCTCTATCTCTAAAATGCTCCTAAAGAAATAAAAGATTAGTCTGACAACTTCCGAAGCTATCTGTAAATAGGAAAATGGCTTAATAAATACATTATGGCATACTCAGAGAATAAAATGTTATGGTCATAAAATTATGTTTTTTAAGGATATTTAGTAATGTGAGAACATACTTTTGGTAACATTACATGAAAACAGGAAAATAAAAAATACGATGCTAATATTGTTGGGGAAAAGTCACAATGTCAACAGTAGAGCAACGGTGTGATTTTAACTTTTATTATACTTAACCTGCATTTTCCACTTTTCCTATGATACATATGTATCACTTTAACATTTATAATAAAAACCAGTATTTTACAAATGACGAGGAAAAGGGAGCTAATACCCTCAACTAACAATCAAGTGTTAGGTGTTAGGCTAGATGCTTTTGTATACATTTCTCATGGAAAAGTACTGTGAGTAGAAGGGGGCGAGTTATTAAGAAAGCAACTGCCACTGCTCAAAATCAATTTATGAAAATAAATTTGGTTTTTCCTATAAGATACATAAGAGAAACTTTCAGCTAAAGAGATATTTTAACAACAAAAACATCAGAAATTTTAGTAGTATTAAAGTAGCATAAAAGGGCAGATAGATGATAAACAATTGACTATGTCAATTATCCATCCGTTCTTGAACATCAGGGAAAAAAAAATGAGTTAAAGAGCCAAAATGCGAAAATGTGCCAATTACCCAGGAAAACAAAATTATTCCATCTGTGTGACAGAAGAGTAACTTAAATTGCATTAGGTGGTGGTGGAAATAATTCAACTGGTTCATACAGGAAAGGGAGGGAATGGAAGAAAGGGAGCTCTGCAACAGCTTTGTGGTAGAGCTGGGAGAATTCCAAGTTCTGGAAGAAGCTAAGGAGAGAAGGCCATCACGAGTTCTTTTGGCCTCTGCAGCCATGAGGGGTTGGCCATATGAGAAGCAGCAGCAACAGCCATGGACTGTCTCATCTGACTCCTCCCCAACTACTGTCCTTCAGTCCTCAAAAAATATTAAAAAGATTAGCCCTCAACACTAGTAACACTATGATTACAGTAGAATCTGCTTCTAAGAAGTTATAAATACAAAGAAAAAATATTCAAAAAGTCAAATTCAAAGCAGAATCAAGCAAGTACTATTGCGTGCCACTGAGAGATGGTCTGAAAGGACCAATGTCTGTAAGATAAAATGTACAAGAATAGGAAACTCACTGGATATGGATGCATGAGAAAGAAATAAAGATGACAGGTTCTGGCTTAAGTACCTGGGACTGCATTGCTACTATGAACCACGGCATCATAGAATAAAAGCAGGTTTGAAAAAAGGCTGTTTGGCCAGGTGAACTAGATAGATCCACCTACCTAGTTAGATCTAGATAGATCTATCTAGATACAGTGCCACTTCAGGGGTCCCTCAATAACCCTCAAATGCCAAGCCACCCTTTTTAATACTTAAAGAACTAAATCTTTAATTTAGAGATTAAAAACACACATCTAGTTGATTCAATACCCATCTCTCCTTATACTTATGTAAAATCAGTAAAACAATCACTGAAACTGCTTTGCAAAATTATGACAGTAGGAGAAATCTGACGTAGCTGACTCCATCTTGCTTCTAACCTCCAAGCTGTGCTTGCTCATTTCTGGGAGCAACCAAGCTAACTTTGGGAGGAATTTAGCTTATAGTTTAAAGGAAGGATGATAATAGCCCTTCCCAAAACTACCCCCTCCTTTGAAACCACCTTTGTGAAACTAACAAATTAGCCACGAGACTAGAAATTATGGCCCTGGAGTCATGTAGCCAGAGGTCACAAGATTCATAACCTCCCCAGTTGCTCCTACAGATAACATCACTATTGTAAAACCTAAGATTGGCATTTGAGGTATTTTTTGGACCCTGCATTCTGATGGACCAGCTGAAGCCACCCAGACCCATAAAATGGCTCAACTGGTCTTGTAATCCCACCCGGGGACTGACAGTGCAAGAAGACAGCTTTAACAACCTATGATTTCATCCCTGATCCAACCAATCAGCATTTCCTATTCCCTAGCCCACTGCTTGCCAAATTATCCTAAAAAATCCAAAAAATAAAAACAAAACCAAAACAAAACCTAGTCTCCAAAATTTCATAGACCAATTTGAATAATAATAAACTCTCTTTTCTGCTTGCCTGGCCCTGCGATTTTTCAACTCTTGGCTGCAAAAACCTACTGTTCTCAGTGCCTTGGTTTTTCCGGGCAGTAGGCAAGATGAATTAATTGGGCAACTACATCACTAAGCGTAAAGTACTGAAGTCTTGCTATACTCTGACAGAGACTCCCAACCTCCACGTCTGTGTTATTTTATCCTGCACATCCCCTTCCCCCAACAATGATCCAAAGGCAGACACACAACTCAAGTGGAGCCAGACTTTCCATTCCAGACATCACATGAGTAGGAGAAACAGAGACAGACAGCTAATACAGAGGAATAAAATTAACATTAACTACAGATCCCAAGAGAGAAGTTTCTAGAAATTCTGCTGCTAAGGGGCCCTACACAGCCTTGGTTTCCTTTCCTTCCCACGTCTTAGCTGGCTGATGGCACAGTTTACACATGTGATGAAAAGTAGTAGCAGAACACCGTGGTGTTTTTCCCTGGCCCAAGTTTAATGAGAACATTGCTGTTAATGCATGCAAACCAATACCATTCTGCATAATTTATGAAGACTGTTTATTTTCCAACTTGCGGGTACATGGCAGTACATTCTGAGTGGATTTATTTATCAAGCGACTATGTGATTAATAATCTTTCCCAAAAAGTCATTTTAGCAAAGATAATTTAACCTCTGCTTTCAACCTTGGATGATGAATTGTGAAGACCCTGCTAGTGAGGAAAGCAAAGATCATCACTGGCTGGGCGTGGTGGCTCACGCCTGTAATCCCAGCACTTTGGGAGGCCGAGAGGGGGGACCACGAGGTCGGGAGTTCAAGACCAGCCAGACCAGCATAGTGAAACCCTGTCTCTACTGAAAATACAAAAATTAGCTGGGCATGGTGGCACAGTGCAACTACTCAGGAGGCTGAGGCAGAAGAATCGCTTGAACCTCAGAGGTGGAGGTTGCAGTGAGCCAAGACTGTGTCACTGCATTCCAGCCTGGGTGACAGAGCGAGACTGTCTCAAAAAATAAAAATAAAAAAAGAAAAAGAAAAGATCATTACTGACTTCTATTAATCATGGGAAAATAATTCAAATATATCTTATTTAAATCAAACAGAGGGTGAAAATACTTAAGAGTAAATACCCAAGTTCTGTTTAACAAACCTATAACAATAATTCCCAAGTATTAAAGCTTTTAGAGCCAAATCCATAAAATTTAACATTACTCAATTCATAATTATTTGGAATTTTTGATAAGTGTTATTTGAATTATTATAGAATGGAAATCACTGAAAATTATTTAAAATAAATTATTAAATTATGCAGTGGTGCAATCACAGTGATCTTCCCATCTCAGCCTCCTGAGTAGCTGCAACTGCAGGCGTGTACTACCATGCCTAGATAATTTACTTTATTTTATTTTATATTTATTTATTTATTTTGTCGAGACAGGGTCTCACTTTGTTGCCCAGGCTGGTCTTGAACTCCTAGGCGCAAGTAATCCTCCCTCTTTGCCCTCCCAAAGTGCTGGGATTACAGATGTAGGCCACTAAGCCCAGCTGACTTTTTTAGCTTCTAAATCAAAGAAACACAGTGGAAGATGGGATATAAACATTATCTTCATTTTACCACTAACAACAGTGTTGCTCATATTTTACATATCAAACTTAAAAGAGAAAAAAACTCCAAAAGACATGAACTTCATCTTCCCACCTAATTTAAGACATTAATCGACACTGGTTATAACTCTCTTGGCCACAGACGCATTTATAAAAATTGAATTTACTCAGTTAAATAACACTGACCAAAATCAACCTAGTCAGTAAATGTACAAGACCTCTAATAGAATAAAAACACTTAAGTTAAAGTGATAGTTGTATTAATAATCAGTAACTGCTGCTACCATTTATTGAGCATTTACTGGTCCTTGATGGCAGTCCAGGCAGGGAATGAGACACAGACAACACATTTAATGCCACTTCTCTCAACCACCTAAGAACCCAAAGCCAGGTAAGAAAAAAGTAAAAGAAATAGGGGAGATTTGGTTGTTAAGTGGGGAGTGAAATCACTGTTAAGTAAAGAGTGCAGATACTATGGCCCCGACCAACTAGATCTGAATTCTGGCTCAAGCACGCAGGCACTGTGTGACTTTAAGAAAACTACTACACTTCTCTAAACTGTAATGGCCTCAGTTATAAAATCAGGATAATGGCAGTAATATGTATTTAATAGGGTTTTTGTGATGATGAAATGTATGTAAAGTACTTTCAGACATTGTGTGGCACACATGAAGTGTTCAATAAATATTACCTGTTGTTGGCTTGGCATGGTTTCTCACGCCTGTAATCCCAGCACTTTGGGAGGCCGAGGCAGATGGACCACGAGGTCAGGAGATCAAGACCATCCTGGCTAATGTGCTGATAATGTGCTGAAGCCCTGTCTCTACTAAAAATAGAAAAAATTAGCCAAGCATGGTGGTGGGCACCTGTAGTCCCAACTACTCGGGAGGCTGAGGCAGGAGAATGGCGTGAACCCAGGAGGCGGAGCTTGCAGTGAGCCAAGATGGTGCCACTGCACTCCAGCCTGGGCAACAGAGTGAGACTCCGTCTCAAAAAATAAATAAATAAAATAAAATAAATAAATAAATAAACATTATCTGTTATTATTAGCCAAGAAATATAACAACCATGATATAGGAGGCTCTGGGCCAACTACTTTACTTAAACAATGTTGTTTAATCCTTATAACAATCCTGGAAGTAGACAGAGTTATTCCAATTTTAAAGATGACTGTTTTCTTTAAAACACATACGCACGTGCGGGCGCACGCACGCACGCACACACACACACACGAATAGATTTTTTTTTAATTAAACTATTTTTTTTAAAACCTAGGAATAAATCTAACCAGGGAGGTGAAACATCTATGTAAGAAAACTACAAAACACTGATGAAAGAAATCAGAGGTCACAAAAAAATGAAGACATCCCACACTCATGGACTAGGAGAATATTGTGAAAATGACCATCCTACCAAAGATAATCTACCGAGTCAACGCAACCCCTACACAGAAACAGAAAAAAGCAATCCTACAATTCATACGGCACCACATAATACAGAAAAAGAATACCCAAAGTGACTGGAAGCAAAAAGAACAAAGCTGAAGGCAGCATACCACCTGATTTCAAAATATATTACAAACCTATAGTAACCAAAAGACCATGAGCCTGGCAGAAAATAGACACAGAGACCAATGGAACAGAACAGAGGACTCTGAAATAAATCCACATACTTATAACCATCTGATTTTTGACAAAGGCACCAAGAACGTTCATCGGGGAAAAGACAGTCTCTTCAATAAATGGTGCTGGGAAAACTGATGTCCACATACAGAAGAATGAAACTAGACCCCTATATTTTACCACATATGTAATGGTTAATACTGAGTGTCAACTTGACTGGACTGAAGAATACAAGGTATTGATCCTGGGTGTGTCTATGAGGGTGTTGCCAAAGGAGATTAACATTTGAGTCAGTGGGCTGGGAAAGGCTGACCCACCTTTAATCTGGGTGGGCACAATCTAATCAGCTGCCAGTCTGGCTAGAATATAAGCAGGCAGAAAAACATGAATAGAGAGACTGGCCTAGCTTCCCAGCCTGTATCTTTCTCCTGTGCCGGATGCTTCCTGCCCTTGAACAGCGGATTCCAAGTTCTTCAGTTTTGGAACTCAGGCAGGTTCTCCTTGCTCCTCAGCTTGCAGACGGCCTATTGTGAGACCTTGTAATCATGTGAGTTAATACTTAATAAACTCCCCTTTATATATATAGTTATTCCATTAGTTCTGTCCCTCTAGAGAACCTTGACTAACAGATTTTGGTACCAGGAGTGGTTCTAGAGGAACAGAATATTAAGGATGGAGTTCTTTTGTTGGTTTTGGGGTTTCTGGAGTTGGCTGCTTAATATGATTAGACCCAAAAATGCTCAGGACTCTACTTCTAATAGTATGGAGAACACTGTTAGTCCTTGGCGTGATGTTTGGAGAGTTATGCAAAATAAATGCATTTGACACTTCTGATTCATCACTTGTGAGAGGCAAGGAGCTTAGTGACTCAACACAATACCTTTGACCATATGTGGAGAACCAAGGAACATAATGAAACTGGTTGGTTGCTCCTAAGTTCAGTGGACAAAGTGATGAAAGAAAATTATGAACTCAGGGATTCTATCTCCTGGCTTCAGAAGCAGATACTGAGCCTCAAATTTGCTAAGATTGCCCTGGGTGAGAATCTTATCTCCTCTACAGAAATAGCCGAAATTGTGGAAAACCAGACACAAGTTCTTATCACACAAGTGGCTGACCTTCAACGGAAGGTGCATGCACAGCATCACCAGGTGTCTATTGTTAAAGTGAGTGCATTGATGGAAAAGAATGCAACTCTGAAACGTGGAATGGGGACATGTGGGAGGACCTCGATGAGGCAGGACACTGAGTTTGTAAATTCTGATGAACCTTTTTTTGCCAGAAGAAACAGCTTCCCTATCCCCAGTAGTGGCAACATCCCCTCCCCGACCCAAGCTGCCATTAGCCTTTCCACCTTCGTCTGAAGAGATAAACCTTGTGCTGCCTGAGGCAACAGTGATGACCTCCCCTGAGGCAGCTGTAAGGCAAGATAACACTGATTCTCCTCAGGTGCCACCACTCAAACCCCTGTTTGCTTCTAGACCCATAACTAAAGTCCCAGCGGGCCCCTAGAGATGGGGTTGAGAGTGTGACCCATGAGGACATGCGCTACACTCAAAAAGATCTGCTTGAGTTTTCTAATTTATATAAATAGAAATCTGCAGAATAGGTATGGGAATGGATATTAAGGGCGTGGGATAATGATGGAAGGAACACAGACTTGGATCAGGCTGAATTTATGGATTTGGGCCCACTAAGTAGGGACTCTGCATTTAATGCTCCAACTCCGGGAGTTAAAAAAGGTTCTAGGCCGGGCGTGGTAGCTCACGCCTGTAATCCCAGCCCTTTGGGAGCCCGAGGTGGGGGGATCACAAGGTCAGGAGATCGAGACCATCTTGGCCAACATAGTGAAACCCCGTCTCTACTAAAATTAGCCAGGCGTGGCACATGCCTGTAATCCCAGCTACTTGGAGGCTGAGGCAGGGGACTCGCTTGAACCCGGGAGGCGGAGGTCGCAGTGAGCTGAGATCACACCACTGTACTCCAGCCTAGTGACAGAGCAAGACTCCGTCTCAAAAAAAAAAAAAAAGGTTCTAATAGCTTATTTGCCTGTTTTGCTGAGATATGGATTAAAAGATGGCCCACTCTGAGTGAGCTGCAAATGTCTGATCTTCCTTGGTTTAACGTAGAGAAAAGGATCTAAAGCTTTAGGGAGATTGGGCTGGTGGAGTGACCTACTGACTTTAGACCTAGTAACTTTAGACCTACTGACCTCCCCAGCTGAGAGGGTCCAGAAGAGGTACCCTTGACCAATGCCTTGTGAAACAGATTTGTGAGGGTAGCACCTGCATCTCCGAAGAGTCCTGTAATTGCTCTTCTGGGTAAGTCAGATCTAACAGTGGGAAGTGCAGTCTCTCAACTACAAAATTTAAATTACAATGGGAATAACTGGATCCCAGGTGGCAGGGGCCAAGTGGCAGCAATCAACCCTCAAAGGCAAGGTGGGTGTGGCTACCATAATGGACAGCAGAGACAAAGCGGCAATCAGAAAAGTCTGACTCATGTAGAGCTCTGGCATTGGCTAATTAATCACAGTGTTCCTAGAAGTAAAACTGATAGGAAGCCTACTTCATTTCTGCTTAATTTATACAAGCAGAAAACTTCTAGGTCAAATGGACAAAAGACTAATTTGAATTATAAAAACAGAGAATCATGGCCCCTCAATCAATTTCCAGACTTGAGCTGTTTTTACAGACCCAGAACCCCTTGAATGAAGGGGAGGCCGGGTCCCCTTAACGAGGGGCCCCATTACACTACCGATAATTTATGCAGTGAATCTCTCTCCCATCCTTCCCCTTTTACCAGGGTAACTGTTCACTAGGGAAAAGGAAATGATCAGACATTTCAGGGACTACTGGACCCTGGCTCTGAGTTGACACTGATTCTAAGGGACCCAAAATGTCATTGTTAAGGTAGGGACTTAAGGTGGTTGGGTAATTAACAGAGTTTTAGCTCAGATCTGACTTATAGTGGGTCCAGTGGGTCCATGGACTCATCCTATGGTCATTTCTCCAGTACCAGAATGCATAATTGGCACAGACATACTTAGCAGCTGGCAGAACCCCCACAATGGCTCCGTGACCAGTAGGGTGAGGGTTATTGTGGTGGGAAAGGCCAAATGGAAGCCATTAGAGCTGCCTCTACCTAGAAAAACAGTAATCAAAACCAATATTGCATCCCTAGAGGGACTGCACAGATTAGTGCCACCATCAAGGACTTGAAAGACAAAGGGGTGGTGATTCCCACCACATTCCCATTCAACTCTTCCATTTGGCTTGTGCAGAGACAGATGGATGTTGGAGAATGTCAGTGGATTATCATGAGCTTAACCAAGTGGTGACTCCAACTGCAGCTGCTGTACCAGATGTGGTTTCATTGCTTGAGCAAATTAACTCATCTCCTGGTACCTGGTATGCAGCCATGGACTTGGCAAATGCCTTTTTCTCCATTCCTGTCCATAAGGCCAACCAGAAGCAATTTGCCTTCAGCTGGCAAGACCAGCAAGCAATTTATTGTCCTACCTCAGGGGTGTATCAACTCTCCAGCTTTGTGTCATAATCTTATTCGGAGAGACTTTGATCACTTTTTGCTTCCGCAAGATACCACACTGGTCCATTACATTGATGACATTATGCCGATTGGACTCAGTGAGCAAGAAGTAGCAAACACACTGGACTTATTGGTAAGACATTTGTGTGCCAGAGGATGGGAAATAAATCTGACTAAATTCAGAGACCTTCTACCTCAGAAAAATTTCTAGGGGTCCAGTGGTGTGGGACCTGTTGAGATATTTCTTCTAAGGTGAAGGTAAGTTGCTGCATTTGGCCCCTCCTACAACCAAGAAAGAGGCCCATCGCCTACTGGATTTTGGAGGCAACACATTCCTCATGTGAGTGTGCTACTCCAGCCCATTTATCACATGACCTGAATGGCTGCCAGTTTTGAGCGGGGTCCTGAACAGGAAAAGGCTCTGAATCAGGTCCAGGCTGCTGTGCAAGCTGCTCTGCCACGTGGGCCATATGACCCAGCCAATCCAATGATGCTTGAGGTGTGAGTGGCAGATAGGGATGCTGTTTGAAGCCTTTGGCAGGTCCCCATAGGTGAATTACAGTGGAGGCAAGACCCTGCCATCTTCTGCAGGTAACTACTCTCTTTTTGAGAGAAAGCTCTTGGTCTGTTACTGGGCTTTGGTAAAAACTGAACGTTTGACTATGGGTCATCAAGTCACCATGCGACCTGAACTGCCTATTGTGAACTGGGTGCTTTCTAACCCATCTAGCTATAACATGGGTCATGCACAGCAGCATTCCATCATCAAATGGAAGTGGTATATACGTGATTGGGCTCGAACAGGTCCTGAATGCACAATAAGTTACATGAGGAAGTGCCTCAAATGCCCACGGTCTCCACTCCTGCCAGCCTGCCTTCTCTCCCTCAGCCTGCAACGATGGCCTCATGGGGAGTTCCCTATGGTCAGCTGACAGAGAAAGAGAAGACTAGGGCCTGGTTCACAGATGGTTTCCCAGTGGGCAGAACTTCTAGCAGTGTACCTGGGGTTGTGAAGTTTGCATGGAAGGAGAAATGGCCAGGTGTAATTATATACTGATTCATGGGCTGTGACAAATGGTTTGGCTGGATGGTCAGGGACTTGGAAGAAGCATGATTGGAAAACTGGTGACAAAGAAATCTGGGGAAGAGCTATGTAGATGGACCTCTCTGAGTGGTCAAAAACTGTGAAGGTATTTGTATCCCATGTGAGTGCTTACCAGTGGGTGACCTCAGCAGAGCAGGATTTTAACAATCAAGTGGACAGGATGACACCACTCAGCCTCTTTCCCCAGCCACCCCTCTCATTGCCCAATGGGCCCATGAACAAAGTGGCAGGGATGGAGGTTACACATGGGCTCAGCAACATGGACTTCCACTCACCAAGGCTGACCTGGCTGCAGCCACTGCTGAGTGCCCAATTTGCCAGCAGCAGAGACCAATACTGAGCCCTTGATATGGCACCACTCCTCGGGCTGATCAGCCAGTTACCTCGTGGCAGACTGATTATATTGAACCTTTTGCATCATGGAAAGGACAGAGGTTTGTCCTCACTGGAATAAACCCTTACTCCACATATGGGTTTACCTAACCTGCATGCAAGCTTCTGCCAAGACTACCATCGTGGACTCATGGAATGCCTTATCCAACACCATGGTATTCCACACAGCATTGCCTTTGGCCAAGGCACTCACTTTATGGCTAAAGAAGTGTGGCAGTGGGCTCATGCTTATGGAATTCACGGGTCTTACCATGCTCCCCATCATCCTGAAGCAGCTGGATTGACAGAACAGTGGAATGTGCTTTTAAAGTCACAATTACAACGACAACTAGGTGACAATACTTTGCAGGGCTGGGGCAAAGTGTATGCTCTGAATCAGCATACAATATATGGTACTGTTTCTCCCATAGCCAGGATTCACAGGTTCAGGAATCAAGGGGTAGAAGTGGAAGTAGCACCACTCACCATCACCCCTAGTGAGCCACTAGTAAAATTTTTGCTTCCTGTTCCTGAGACATTACGTTCTGCTGGCCTGGAGGTCTCAGTTCCAGAGGGAGGAACACTGCCACTAGGAGACAAAACAACTCCATTAAACTGAAGTTAAGATTGCCACCTGGACACTTCGGGCTCCTCCTACCTTTAAGTCAACAGGCTAAGAAGGGAGTTACAGTGATTGGCCCAGACTATCAAGATGAAATCAGTCTACTACTCCACAACGGAAGTAAGGAAGAGTATGCACAGAATACACGAGATCCATTAGGGCGTCTCTTAGTATCACCATGCCCTGTGATTAAGGTCAATGGGAAACTACAACAGCCCAGTTCACACAGGACAAAAATGACCCAGACCATTCAGGAATGAAGGTTTGGTCACTCCACCAGGGAAAAAACCATGACTTGCTGAGGTGCTTGCTGAAGGCCAAGGGAATACAGAATGGGTAGTAGAAGAAGGTAGTCATCAATACCAGCTACAACCACATGATCAGCTGCAGAAACAAGGACTGTAACTCTCATGAGTGTTTCCTCCTTCTTCTGTTAAAACTGTGTGTGCATGTATACACTTGTACTAAGAAAATAACTTTTTATTTCTTTTCTCCTTTATCATGTGACATAAGATTTATTGACTTCATATCAGCATTTAAGTATTGTTAACTTCACGTAATATTATTTGGAATGGGGATTGGTGCATTTCTGGTTGTACAAAGGATAGTTGTATTATATTAGGCTTATTATTTTATCTGAAGAT
This sequence comes from Macaca nemestrina, assembly GCF_043159975.1. Lineage (NCBI taxonomy): Eukaryota > Metazoa > Chordata > Mammalia > Primates > Cercopithecidae > Macaca > Macaca nemestrina. The sequence goes on along the minus strand of NC_092128.1, from coordinate 57,236,283 downwards.
TATATATGATCTCAGGAGATGTATGTGTATGGGTTCAATTTGACAAGAGGTGGGCTTGTGATGCTTAATACTGAGTGTCAACTTGACTGGATTGAAGGATAAAAAGTATTGATGCTAGGTGTGCCTGTGAGGCTGTTGCCAAAGGAGATTAACATTTGAGTCAGTGGGCTGGGAAAAGCAGACCCATCCTTAATCTAGGTGAGCAAAATCTAATCAGCTGCCAGTGTGGCTAGAATATAAGCAGGCAGAAAAATGTGACAAGCGAGAATGGCCTGGCCTAGCCTCCCAGCCTGTATCTTTCTCCTGTGTTGGATGCTTCTTGCCCTTGAACAGCAGATTCCAAGTTCTTCAGTTTTGGAACTCAGACTGGCTCTCCTTTCTCCTCAGCCTGCAGATGGCCTATTGTAAGACCTTGTGACAGTGTGAGTTAATACTTAATAAACTCATATATATATATATATATATATATATATATAATTATTTTTCATTAGTTCTGTCCCACTAGAGAACCCTAATACAACATACAAAAAAAAAAAACAAAAATGGATTAAAGATTTAAAAATAAGACCTAGGCTGGGCGCAGTGGCTCACACCTGTAATCCCAGCACTTTGGGAGGCTGAGGCGGGTGGATCATGAGGTCAGGAGATCGAGACCATCCGGGATAACACGGTGAAACCCCATCTCTACTAAAAAAAATATATAAAAAATTAGCTGGGCATGGTGGCAGGCGCCTGTAGTCCCAGGTACTCGGGAGGCTGAGGCAGGAGAATGGTGTGAACCCGGGAGGCAGAGCTTGCAGTGAGCCAAGATCACACCACTGCACTCTAGCCTGGGCGACAGAGCAAGACTCCGTCACAAAAAAAAAAAGGAAACAAAATCGCAAGACCTTAAACTATAAAACTGCTAGAAGAAAACACTGGAGAAACACTTCAGGACACTGGATCTAGGCAAAGAATAATTTTGGGGTAAGACCCCAAAAGCACAGGCAACAAAAGTAAAAATAGACAAATGGAATTATATGAAACTAAAAAGCTTCTGCGCAGCAAAGAAAACAAGAGAGTGAAGAGACAACCTGCAGAATGGGAGAAAATATTTACAAACTACCTATCCAACAAAGGATTAATAACCAGAATATATAAGGAACTCAAACAACTCAACAGCAAAAAAACCCCCAAATAATCCAATTCAAATATATGGGTAAAATATCGCCAGATATTTCTCAAAAGAAGACACAGAAGTGGCCAAAAGGTATGTTAAAAAAAAAAAAAAAATCCAAAACAGTAACAACAAAAAAACTCAACATCACTAATCATCAGGGAAATACAAATCAAAACAAAGAGATACCATCTCACTCTAGTTAAAATGGCTACTATTGAAAAGACAAAAAATAACATATGCTGGTGAGATGTAGAGAAAGAGGAATGCTAATACACTGTTGGTAAGAATGTAAATTAGTACAGCCGCCATGGTAAACAGTATGAAGGTTCCTTAAAAAACTAAAAATTGACTACCATATGATCCAGCAATATAAAAGAAGGAAGTCCTGCCATTTGCAGCAACATGGATGGAACTGAAGGTCATTATGTTAAATGAAATAAGCCAGTCACAGAAAGACAAATATTGATTGCTATGTTCTCATATATGGGAGCTATAAAAATTGATCTCATGGAGGTAGACAGTAGTACAGGAGACTGGGAAGTGAGGAGGATAAAGAAAGGTTGGTTAATGGGTGCAAAACACACATAGAAGGAGTAAGTTCTAGTGTTTGATAGCACAGGAGGGTAACAATAATTTATTATATATTTCAAAATAGCTGGAAGAGTAGTTTTAAAATGTTCCCAACATAAAGAAATGATAAATGTTTGAGGTAATGGATAGCCTAATTACCCTGATCTAATCATTACCCATTCTATGTAAGTATCAAAATATTACATGTATCCCATAAGACATATAATTATGTATCAATTAAAAATTTTAAAAATAAAAAATGAAACAGATGTAAAGACCTTCAATAACTTGCTCAAAGTCAAAAGACAACCAATGACAGAACCAGACTGAAAGGATGTTCTATTCCAAAGATCTTTTTTGTTTTTTTGTTTTTGTTTTTTTCCTGCTTGATTTTTAAGTCACTAAGATGAATAAAATACAAATAGGATCTATATTTATGTGTGGTACGAATTCAAATTGTTCAAGTCAAAATGAAAGGGAAAATTTATTTTAAAATTTCTCAGATACTATGTTAGAGCTTTCTCAAAAATCATTTAAAAGTTAACATTATCACGCCCCTTTTAAACATGAGGAAACTGAGTCTCAGAGATGTTAGCCCACAGTCAGATAGTTTTTAAAACACAGAAGTTGGATTCCACCTGCAAAGCATAAAAGCCCACAGGCTTTCCATTATATAATGCTGCCTTCCTAGGATAAATCTGATTTGTCTTTTCTCAAAATAATAGCAATGTGGAAATTGCTATTCTCAGTGGCAGAAACCGTTTCAAACTACTTGTTGAGATGAGAATTAAGTAAATATACTACCCATTTCAGGTATATCCATTCTTTGACTTGCTGAAATTTGTTTTTAATTAATCAGATTACTAAGAATAGCTTTCATTTTTTCTTTGTATTCATGATTGTAATAAAAAGTCCAATTTTGGCTGGGCAAGGTGGCTCATGCCTGTAGTCCCAGCACTTCGGAAGGCTGAGGTAGGAGGACTGCTTGAAGCCAGGAGTCCAAGACCAGCCAGGGCAACAAAGCAAGACTCTGTTCTGTACAAAAAAAAAATTTTTTTTTTAATTAGCCAGGCGAAGTGGTGCATGCCTGTAGCTCCAGCTACTCGGGAGGTTAAGGCAGGAAGACTGCTTGAGCCCAGGAGTTGGAGGCTGCATTGAGCTACGATAGTGCAGGATACTATACTCTAGCCTGGCAACAAAGTGAGACCCTGTCTCAAAAGAAAAAAACAAAAAATCAAATTTTATTATTTCTTTCACATATAAGAGGCTAAATGCCATCCAAGGAGACTGGGAAGTTTCCACCAAGGCACTTCATGTAGAATGGGGGGAAAAAAGGAAATGTTTCTTAACATTAAGGGTATATTTATGATATTCTCTCATCTATATTAACTACTTTATAAAAGGTATTGGGCATGATTTGCCTCCCAGAACACAACTTGCTTTAAAGTTCTGCCAACTTTGTAAATTCCTTAAACAGGGATTCATCAATCTACTAAAACAAAAGATCATATGTACAGGAGAACTGCACAGATGTTTTACAGCATGAAGCTGTAGATTAAGTATTTACTTTATTACACCGTCTATCACCCAATCTAAGATGATGCTAGAAGAAAAAAAATGAAAGCTCTCACATATTTCTTCTCAACTGCCATCTACTATTAGATAATTTTTTTCCTATGATATACCAGAACTCCTTAGCTGTGCCCCCTTCCCCCACCTTGGATAGACAGTCCAACCATGGTTACTGAAGGATACTAACGTCTCTGCTTTTTACTCCTCAAATGCCAGTTGAGGCAGTTAATGTTCACAATATTACAATAACAGCAGTAAGTAGTAGTTAGAATTTATTTACCAAGTGCTGATACCCTTTCCACATATTAACTTACTTAATTCCCACAGCACTACTAAGTAGATATTACTGCTATCTCTATTTTTACAGTATAAAAACTTAGGTTGTACAAGGTTAAACAGTAGCAATAAACAGGAATTCAAATACAGACAACCTGGCTCCATAGCTGTGCTCTTACCCACCAGTAATTTCATTAATATACATCCACAAAAACGACCCTACGTTCACTTGCCTTGGTTCTGATCACTAAGAGATGTCTGGGAAGGGTTACATTTAATCCCTAATCATTGTCATATACTTCTCCCTGTATTACCTTCTGTGGGCTATCTTGCCAGCAGGCAAGCCATCAGGGCTTATTAAAAAAGCAAATAAAAATATACAAAACTCTTCAAGAATTAGCCTTAACAATATGTAAAATAATTAGTATTATTAATCAAAGGGTAATTATAAGGATTAAATGTGCTCATACGTATGGGGCTAACAACAGGAACAGACATGCAAAAGCTCAATAATTAGCCATTACATCATCTGGATATTACCTAATGCTTCCTTTTCCTTCATATTGCAGCATGTGACAAGGAAAGAATGTAAAAGCCTATTTGCATTCTTTCACTACTCATCATAGCATATACTCTGATTTATCATTCTAAAACACAACCCTGACTAAATCATGTGTACAAAATATAAATCAAGGCTACAGCACCATCCTTGTTTACATATTTCTAATAGTTTACTATAAATAGCATGAAAAGCTATGTCATATTTTAAAGCAATTTAAATGCCGAGAATATTAACATATCTTAGTTACTTATTTTAAAAATACCTAACATAATATTGCTGTTCATTCATTTGAAATCAAATATGAGACCATTAAAGAGAACAATCTTACGCCGTAGAGACCAGTATTAACTTTTTTCTCACTGACGACACAACTGAGGCTTTAAGAGATCTCAGGTTTTACATCTGGTAAAACCCAGTTTCTGACTTCCAATTCCATGCCCTTTCCACTGCACCACACTCTTTTACGTAACTTGTTAACCACAGGCCAGTATTTTCCTAAGTACGTTCAACAGATACTCAGGGGAAAAAATTAAGTCAAATAAATTGAGAAATGATGTTTTCTCTGTCTGTCTCTTAGACAGTCAACTACACATTATTTGCCCTGGAAAATCCTGAAATCATAAAACTTGTTTACCTGTGTCTCACTCAATATTTTCCAAACTGATTTGACTATGAAATCCTTTTATTCTCCTAATACTTATTAACATCATGCAGAGCACACTTCAGGAAATGTTACTACAGAATAAACCATTACGTTTAATACTTAATTTTTTTTTTTTTTTTTTTTTGGAGACATAGTCTCACTCTGTCGTCCAGGCAGGAGTGTGGCGGTGTGATCTTGGCTCACTGCAACCTCTGCCTCCCAAGTTCAAGCGATTCTCCTGCCTCAGACTTCCAAACAGCTGGGACTACAGGTGTGCACCACCATGCCTGGCTAATTTTTGTATTTTTAGTAGAGACGGGGTTTCACCATATTGGCTAGGCTGGTCTTGAACTCCCGACCTCAACTGATCTGCCCGCCTTTGCCTCCCAAAGTACTGGGATTACAGGCATGAGCCGAGCCCAGCCTAATACTTAATGTAATAGATAATCAGTATAAAGAGCCTATTTCACAGATTTGACAACTCAAACTAAGTCCCTTGAAATAAGTGCCTGGCTTGATTCATGGCACATCAAAGATACTTAAGAATAAAAAAACTATATAAACTAAAAGTTTAATATAAATACTGTCTCTTGACAGCACTGTTTTCAAAGCAGTAAACATTTACCAAGTACCAAGTATACAGTAACACCCTGAAATAATGGAGATATAAAGATAATGATTCTTGCTCTCATGGATTAGCAGGGGAGATTAATTATCAAGTCAGCCTGTAATAAGCAGTAGAATAAACAAAATACCACTGTCATACAGAAGTAGAAGAATAACTGATATTATAAAAGAGATTGGCTGGGTGCCAAGGCTCACATCTATAGTGCCAGCACTTTAGGAGGCCGAGCCAGGCGGATCACGAGGTCAGGAGTTTGAGACCAGCCTGACCAACATGGTGAAACCCCGTCTCTACTAAAAATACAAAAATTAGCTGGGCATGGTGATGCGTGCCTGTAGTCCCAGCTACTCAGGAGGCTGAGGCAGGAGAATCGCTTGAACCCGGGAAGTAGAGGTTGCAGTGAGCCGAGATCGTGCCACTGCACTATAGCCTGGACAACAGAGCGAGACTCTGTCTCCAAAAAAAAAGGGGGGGAGATTCCCAAATTATTGTTAAATGGAGCAGAATGAATTTAGCTTATATGGAAAATCTCAGGATGTTTATGTCTAGGATGGTAAAAGAGGATGAAGATCTCTCTGTAGCTTTCCCTGTCCCTACACAGAAACAACTCCCCTTTCAAATTTTTTTCCTCAAGGAATACTATCACATATTACTAGGGTCATGTCAAAAAGACTCAGAAGCCAACCTAAATAAGCTCCTATTATTAAGACAGAACAATCTGTCTGACAATGGGAAAGACATTATTATGGACAATAACACCAACAGGTGGAAACATGAAATATCTTTAAAGCCATGAGTTCATAATGATAATTAAACAAACAAGCAACACAGTGGTGACCTTTGGAGGATGCTGGGTAACTACAACATTACTCTGTAAACTGTAAAGAGAAAGAATCAAGAAAAAAAAAAAAAAAACACTATGCCACTGCCACAAAAAGAACACACACAACTTTCCCACAGGAGCACTAGCAGGAGGAGATACCTAATCCAGTTTTCAGGGGATTATGAAAGTTATCTGTGAGGGGAAGATGCCAGTTTTGAGTTTTAAGGACCAACTTTAGTTAAAAAAAAAAAAAAAAAAAATTAAAAGCCTAAGTGGGCAGTCTAAACACTAAGGTGAAAAATAGCATGGGAAGACTTTAAATAGTTTTACTCAGAGGGATGGTGTTAGAAGGTAAGAAAAGTTGAAGGCTGAAAGGGGTAGGCAATGAGGCTACTAAGCTAACTGGAATTAGACCAGAAAAATCCTTATAGGCCTTGCAAAGAGTTTATATCACATATGAAAGAAAGCCTTTGACGAGTGTTAAAAAGGTGAGTGACAACGTCAAATTTTTGTTTAAGAGAAATCACTCTGGTGGGTGTGAAACATATTTAACTGGAACAAGAATGAAAGAATAATGAAGGTAGGGAGATCACAACAGACTTGAGAAATATTTAGAAGACAAAAGCAGTAACAGAATGGCGACTAGAGGAACAAACTCACAGGGAACTTTGTGTGAGTTACTGTAACACTTTCAAGGTAATTCTATTGCAGCATTTACCATAAAGTATAACAGTTACTTGTTTACATCTTGGCTCCCCATGATGCAGTTTCCTAAAGATAAGAACTCAGTCAGGCTGGGTACGGTGGCTCACACTTGTAAATCCCAACACTTTGGGAGGCAGAGGCTGGAGGATAGCTTGAGCTCGGGAGTTTGAGCCCAGCCTGGGCAACATGGAGAAACTCCATCCCTACAGAAAATTTTTTAAAAACTAAGCCAGGCATGGTGGCTGACTCCTGCAGTCTCCAGCTACTCAGGAGGCTGAGGTAGAAGCCCAGGATGTTGAAGCTGCAGTGAGCCATGATGGTGCCACTGCACTCCAACTTGGGCGACAGAGTAAGAACCTATCTTCCAAAAAAAAAAAAAAAACCAAAAAAAAAAACAAGGAACTCAGCGCCTGATACATAGTAGACACATCATAAGTGTTATTTAAACATAAATGCATGTAAATCCTATCAGGACATGATTTTTTGGAATGAGAAAGTCTTGGTTAAAAAAAAAAAAAAGCCTTTAATAATCCATGTGTAATAAACTTTAGTTTCAGAACTACACTGAGACCAGGTTGGGGGGGAGGGAAGAAAAAATATTTAATCCTAAAAATCAATCTCTACAGGTAAAACTAAATGTATTGAATTTTCCCTATATGAAATCAATGGAGGGAGGTTCTACCTAGTAATTTTCTCCTTGGTTTTCTACCAGTAAATAAAAATAAACCATATAATAAAGTGTCACAGTGGACAAAACAGCAGTAATTAGAAATACATCCTGCTGCCTACCATTTTGAGATTGGAAAAATAAGACCTCATTCCTCCGATTCCCCAAAGCTGTAAAAGAAGTACATTTTAATAAGGCTACCTTACTAACTAGCTCTTTATATACCATCTTACTTGATTGGAGATTACACTATCCCCCTTCTCCACAAATTAGGTAAGCCAGAACTCTTTGTAATTCAAATCCACCACAGGGGTAGAGAAAAAGATACCAAAAACAGAAAGCAAACTAAAGCAAGACTTCACTAAAAATAGCCAGGCAAAATATATCCTAATAAGGATATTGATTCAGGGCAAAAGTTCAAACGGGAAACTTTCAGGTTGTATATGTTCGGCATTTTATTCTCTGTGAATCAATCCTTGGTGCTGAATCAACAGCTTTTATTTGAATAAACTCTATGGTCCATTGGGTAAAGAACAATTTAGCTTCTAGGTTGACCTGTTAAATGGCATTTGCAAATGTCATTCTTTGTAGAACTTAAACACACAGCAGGTTAACAACAGTGTTTTAGTCACTCCCAGGCCTTTCAAAGTTGGTACATTTGCCTAATTTTAGGCTGCTGATGGTAATTTACTACTTTATTTCACCATCATGTCTGTTGCTATGGTTAAAAATAAACTGACTGCAAGACACTTGGAATATAACTGGCAAACATTATATCATTGATGAACATTTCTGTTTTAAACCTATTCATCAAAAAACGAAAAAGGTTAGAGGCTAGTTTTCCAGTATGTCATAAAATATTTTTCTTTCCAATACCCCACAGGTATAAGAAGCTTTATTCAATAAAGAACTTCAGCTCTATTCAAACAGCATCATTTCTTGGATCTCTTCATACCTGTGTAAACTACTACTTTAATTTTTAGGTGCTGTATCTGGCAACTGCTATTGGCAAATGATTGCTTCCTTTTAATGGAAAAATTATTCCTTTTATCCAAAAAAAGTCATAAGCAAATGACTGCAGTATTTCAAATAAATTATATACTATGTAGAAATTCCTAGTCTTGATGTACCAAGGTATTTGCAAACCAAAAACCAAAAACATTCTATTACCAAATACTTAACTTCTAAAGAGAATATAAAATGCTAAGAATTTAGAAATGTATGTATTATAGTGCCTTAACACTGTAAAAAAGACATCTCAAAAACTTTAAAGAATTTTCTACTGATAATGTTTTTATGAAGTCAGTACTTTTACACTAAGGAGAACTATAGATGGATCCCATTGGAGTCTATAAACATTACTGTGTAGAAGCCTAAAAAGGCACTGCTAGGGAAGAGTGAAAGGTATTTTTTTCTATTTTTCCTTTTTTTTTTTTTTTTGAGATGGAGTTTCACTCGTTGCCCAGGCTAGAGTGCAATGACATGATCTTGGCTCACCGCAACCTCCGCCTTCCAGGTTTAAGCGATTCTCCTGCCTCAGCCTCCCGAGTAGCTGGAATTACAGGCATGCACTACCACGCCCGGCAAATTTTGTGTTTTTCGTAGAGATGGGGTTTCTCCATGTTGGTCAGGCTGGTCTCAAACTCCCAACCTCAGGTGATCTACCTGTCTTGGCCTCCCAGAGTGCTGGGATTACAGGCATGAGCCACCGCACCTGGCCTATTTTTCCATTTTCTTTACAAATGGGAGTTGAATCTGTAGTTCTAACATAAAATTCTATAAATTCATGGTACAGTTGACAACATCTCTGGACCAGGTTAAAAACAAAAACAAAAACAAAAACAAAAACAAAAATAACACAAGACCTTTAAGTTCCCTTATCTCTCAATGTTTTAGTTTTCTCATCTGTAAAATAAAGATAATAGAAGATTAATTTATAAGGAATCTTTCCCTTTCTGCATTTCTCTCAATGTTTTACTTTTCTCATCTGTAAAATAAAGATAATAGAAGATTAATTTACAAGGAATCTTTCCCTTTCTGCATTTCTGATTCTTTAGTAAGGTTAGGTTCTAGCACAAGGTAGCCTAAACAGTGGTAGCCTCAGGCAAAACAAAAACAAAGGAACAACAATAAGGCCGGCATGGTGACTCAGCCTGTAATCCCAGAACTTTGGGAGGTTGAGGCCGGCAGATCATGAAGTCAAGAGATGGAGACCAGCCTGGCCAACATAGTGAAAACCCATCTCTACTAAAAACACAAAAAATTAGCCGGGCATGGTGACGGGCGCCTGTAATCCCAGCTACTCGGGAGGCTGAGGCAGGAGAATCGCTTGAACCTGGGAGGTGGAGCTTGCAGCGACCCAAGATCGCACCACTGCACTCCAGCCGGGGCAACACGACACGGCATCAAAACAAACAAACAAACAAACATCAAAAGAGCTATCAGTAAAATCAGTTCATTGGAGTAGTACTTGACTTTTCACCCAAAGAACTTTATTCAGGTTTTACTTTAGAATAACGTAATTTATTTACCTACAATTCTTTTTTTGTTTTGTTTTGTTTTGCAGACGGAGTCTTGTTCTGTTGCCCAGGCTAGAGTGCAATGGCGGGATCTCGGCTCACTGTAACCTCTGCCTCCCAGGTTCAAGCGATTCTCCTGCTTCAGCCTCTCAAGTAGCTGGGATTACAGGCATGTACCACCACAGCTGACTAATTTTTGTATTTTTAGTAGAGACGAGGTTTCACCATGTTGGCCAGGCTGGTCTCAAACTCCCAGTCTCAAGTGATCTGCCCACCTTGGCCTCCCAAAGTGCTGGAATTACAGGCATGAGCTACTGTGCCTGGCCTATTCACCTACAATTCTACAAACTGATTAAACAACAAATCAAGATAAGGCTAAACAGAGAACTCACAATAAAGGACAGATCTATCACAATGTATTATAACCAAAGCCATAATAGACAATAACAACCACAATTCAGGTAAATATTAGAAAATGGTCATTTCTACTCTATTTGCAGTGTTAAAGGAAACAGTCAAAAGTAAAAGAAAATTTGATCATTTAAAAAAACATACCCAAAGAATTCACCATATAGGATACTGCATTCCTCAAAATTACCATGTAGAATTAAGTGTAAGATATAACTGAAACTATATCTGTCTTTATAGTTATCTATTCTATCCACTTTTTAATGCATCATTTGTTTTGTTCCTTCCTAAAACACCCCTCTTAACCATGAAAACAAAGTACTTCAAAGGATCCCAGATAAAGAATGACACATGCTAAGGAAAAAAACTGTGTTAGAAATTAAAGCAAATAATAAAAATAAATAAATAAAAATAAAAAAGAAATTAAAGAATAAGGGAGAGAGCAATTAAATGTAAGCACATAATTTTCAAAAATACAAAGGAAAACTGACCACTTCTAATGGTGTTTTTCCATTTTAACAGATATAGAAATGTCCAATTTAAGGGAATAATTAAGGCCAAGTAAGGTGGCTCATGACTGTAATCCCAGCACTTTGGGAGGCCGAGGTGGGAGGATAACTTGAGCCCAGGAGTTCAAGACCAGCCTGGGCAACAGAGTGAGACCCCATCACTACAAAACACAAAACAAAAAATTAGCAGGGCATGGTAGCACGTCCCTATAGTCCCAGCTATAGGCACAGGGTGGGAGGCTGGGGTGGGAGGATTGCTTGAGTGGAGGAGGTCAAGGCTGCAGTGAGTCGTGACTGTGCCACTGCACTCCAGCCTGGGTAACAGAGTGAGACCCTGCCTCAAAAAAGAAAAAAAAGAGCAATTAACAAAAACCTTTAATTAAATATATTATTAATAACAACAGTCTATATTTAGCAAAAGTGAACAGAAGGGAGAGGAAGTGCTATAGCAGTATTTATTGAATAGCTACTATACACCAAACACTGTACTTGGTGTTTATATACGTTGTGTCATTTAATCATCACAGCAATTTTAAAAGGATTCTTTTCTCAATATTACAGATAAAGAAACCAAGGCTTAGGAAAGGTAAGAAACTCACTCAAAGTTGCTAAATAAAAATAAAACCAGCTAACTTTGGACAGCCAAATATGTCCTCTAGTACATAATTACTGCAAATTGTTGTGTATAATTAGGCCCAAATACAAAATCTTGTAGCCTCAAAGAGAGGAATGGCTTTCCAGTAGCCTGTAGCAGTTACAGAAAAAATAACATTCTCACATATTTGATTTCAATGAGAGTATAAATTTTTTAAACTGCACATGTCGACTCAACTGCTCCAATTTTATAACTAAAACAATGGATTAATATTTTATATACATCTAAATGTAAACTTTTATATTCAATGTCTTTTGGTCCTAATAGACACAATCAGCATTTTAAGAGACAATCAATAATTTATCACAAAGTAGGTTTGACAATCCTCCAAGATTAGGACATTGAGAAATATACACTCTGGTTTAACTTATATGCACTTTTTAAAAAGTGAAGAATGTTATTATTTATAATAAGAAAGGAAACCTCAAAATCGTTAGGTTAAACAACCCAAATATCTATTTATTTAATAAGAACTGAAAGCAGAAAATTGTGCTTAATTTTGCCCAAATGTATTCCTTAACACTTCATATAAGAGGAGATAGGTGCCAGGCATGGTGGCTCACACTTGTAATTCCAGCACTTCGGGAGGCCAAAGCAGGAGGGTTGCCTGAGCCCAAGAGTTCAAGGTCAGCCTGAGCAACACAATGAGACCCTGTCTCATTGTAAATTAAAACAAAATTAGCCAGGTGTGGTAGTGCATGCCTATAGTCACAGCCTCACTTACTCGAGAGGCTGAGGTGGGAAGATCGCTTAGGCCTGGGAGGTTGCGGCTGCAATAAGCTGTGATGGTGCCACTGTACTCCAACGCAGGTAACAGAGAGAGACCCTGCTTCAAAAAAAAAAGAAAAAGAAAGAAAGAAGAAAAGAAATTCTCACTTCCTGTTCTGCAAGGTATCTGTAAGGATGTTTTATATTTAAAAAGTTTTAAATTAAAAGAAGAAAGGCCGGGCATGGTGGCTCACGCCTGTAATCCCAGCACTTTGGGAGGCCAAGGCAGGCGGATCACAAGGTCAGGAAATCGAGACCATCCTGGCTAACACAGTGAAACCCGGTCTCTACCGAAAATACAAAAAATTACCAGGCATGGTGGCGGGCACCTGTAGTCCCAGGTACTCAGGAGGCTGAGGCAGGAGAATGGCGTGAACTCGGGAGGCGGAGCTTGCAGCAAGCTGAGATCGCTCCACTGCACTCCAGCCTGGGCAACAGAGCGAGACTCTGTCTCAAAAAAAAAAAAAAAAAAAAAAAGAGGACCTAGGTGTTTGACAATCATAACATCTAAGAACACGAAGAAAATATTTAGGATCCTGATCTTCTCTTACTCAGTTCTTCACTGGTGGTCTAGGATAGAGCTACACAGATGGAAACAAAGCTACACATCTCCACACAAAATCCATCAAAACCAGTAATATACTTCAGTTACTCTTCAGTAGTAGGTTGAATAGTGTCCCACAAATATTCACATGCACCGGAACCTCAGAATATTTCCTTATTTGGAAATAGGGTCTTTGCAGATGTAATTAGTTAAGGATCTCAAGATGAGATCTTAACTTAGATGGGCCCTAAATCCAATGACTACTGTCCTCATAAGAAGAGGAGAGAACACAGAAAGAGTGTCAAGAAGGCAATGTAAAGATGGAGGTGAAGATTGGAATGATGAATCTACAAGCCAGGGAACAACAAGGATTGTTCACCAGAAGTTAGGAGAAAGCAGAGAACAGTTTTTCCCTCAGAGCCTTTCTCCAGAAGGAACCCATCCTTGTTGACACCTTGATTTTGGACTTCTGGACTCATGAATGGTGAAAAAATAAATTTCTATTGTTTTAAGTCACCCAGTTTGTGGTCATTTGTTATGAAAGATATAGAAAACCAATATAACTTCTTATAATATCTTGTTATAACCACTGAGTTAATTTATTTCATTATCACAATAAATTAAACCATGAGACTATCTATAGAAGCACTCTGGGGAAAAATGCTATATAAATGTATGGTGGTACTCTAACATCATCACCATTCCTGTCATTGTTAAATCAACACATATGTATCTATAATACTAACTCTTTAAAAAAAAAAAAAAAAAGTGTATACTTTTCCAAAGGCAGAGACATCCGAAGTCACCTAAAAACAATCAAACAAACAAACAAACCTCTCAAATTAAACAAATGGGTTATATCAAAGTCTCTTCAGTCTGTTTCTCAAAGAAACTTTAGGATAGGAAGACCAGTGGCCTGAAAGTCAGCAGACCTTAGTTTTGGCTTTAATCACTAATTCATGATCAAGTTATTAACTTCTATGGGTGTCCAATTTCTTACCTATAAAGCAAAAAGTTTAACAGGAACTAGATAACCTCTAATGTCAAACGCTCGACTATCACATAGTAGAGTTTCTTTTTTCCTTGTAAACAAGTAAAACTAAAACCCAAATTATTTAGGCTAGAGATACCCAAACTGGAGACGGTGTGTGAGTGGAAAATTAAGAATTTCATAACCAAAATAGGGAAGAAAAATCCTAAGTGAAAAGGCAAATGTTACAGCAACTAAACTAACTAATCCATTTGTGCTAGGATAAGTCTTATTTTTGGCGAGTAAGTGACATTAAAAAGGAAGAAGTGGAAAACATGATCAGTGACTGAAGTAAGCAAAATTGAGGTTTATAACTGCTACTTAATCATGATTTTACTGTATGAGTGTTAGACAACAAACATCAATTAAATACCCACTTTTCTACCACCAGATATTAGAAGTCTACTATTTCAGATTTTCCATTTACAAGAAATTTTAAGCCTCATGAGAATTTTTTGAATCCATTAAATAAAGTACTCTGATAAGTTTAAGGAATATAAAGCAGTAACTCTGGGTTGACGGCTGACCCATATATCAATAATCCTTAAATAAATACAAAAGACAGTGTTACTCCTTTATATACATGAACAAGGCGGAATTCAGAGAAATTAGGCAATTTATCCAAAGTTATACAGACTGTCAAGAACAAGGATTCAAATCTCTGCTTTCTAAAACCCAAAACCTGTGTTCTTGTTAACTATTAAGATACACTGCCTCATATGGTGGTTACCATCAGATGGTTGTGACAAGGTTTTTGGTCTGAGCCCTATTTTACACAGGTGGTCAGCTGGTAAAACTTCATCAGGCTGATTTATATTCCATGTGATTTGCTGAATATATACTATTACTTATTTAAAAATTAATACGTGTTTGTATATACATACTCCCTCCATGCTTTAGTCGGGGCTCTTAAAAAAAAAATCCAATTCAAACTAGCTTCAACAAAGGGGAATTCCTTAGAAGATAACGGCTGAACTACTCAAAGCTAATCTCGGGGTAGAGAGAATCCAGAGACCAGAGTACCATGATGGCCTGTGGTTGTCTCTTTTTCCTATTCATGACCTCTAGTGCTATCTCATTTCCTCCTTTCCACAACTTTCTCCAATACGGTAACACGTCTAGAGATAGCTCCAGACTTTCGTCCTTGTTAACTCCCCCATGAAAGAAGCAAGAGTCTTTTCTATCAGCTCTAATTTTTGAAAAGTTTATAAAAGGACAGCTTAGGTCACTGCACAACCTGGACTGATCACTGTGGCCAAGGGGATGAAGAATCATCTCTGGCTTTGCCTTAACCATGTATCCACCAGTTTGGCCGGATCAAAGGAAGAGTATTCGTAGCAAAAACATGGTCATTAGAGATATTCTTAAGTACTGAAAGACACTCTAATTTATCATCTATTTTATTGCAAGTCATAAGATAGTTACTATTATTATTTTTAAGAGTGATATAGTCATCCCTCAGTATCTGTGGAGGATTAATGCCAGGACCACTTGCAGATATTAAAAATCCATGAATCCTCAAGTCCCTTATATAAGATGGTGTAGTATTTGCATATAACATATGCATATCCTCTCATATACTTTACATCATCTCTAGATTATTTATAATACCTAATATGATATAACTGTTCTATAAACAGTGGTTATACTATATTGTTTAGGGAATAATGGCAAGGGAAAAAAAAGTCTGTACATGCTCAGTACACACACAACCACCCATTTTTTAAAAATACTTTTAAGCCAGGTATGGTAGCTCACACATGTAATCCCAGTACTTCGAGGCTAGAAGTTGAAGGCCAGCCTGGGAAATATAGCAAGACGCCACCTTTACAAAAAATTTAAAAATGAGCCGGGTGTGGTGGTGCGTGCCTGTAGTCCCAGCTACTTGGGAGGCTGATGTGGGAGGATCATTTGAGCCCAGAAGTTCTAGGTTACAGTGAGATATGATCACACCACTGTACTCTAGCCTGGGAGACAGCAAGGCCCTGTCTCTAAAAATAAATAAATAAATAAATAAATAAATAAATAAATAAATAAAAATTTTTTTAAATGTATTTTTGATCCACAGTTGCTTGAATCTACAGATGTGGAGCCCACAGACCTCGAGGGCTGACTGTACTTCATATTTATTTACAATTTATAAACCACTTAAACACTTATTTTTATTTTTTAGAGATGAGGGTCCTGTTATGCTGCCCAACCTGGACTCAAAATGTTGGACTCAATCAATGCCTCAGCTGTGTAAGTAGCTGGGACAATAGGTGTGCAACATCATACCTGGTAAAAAATTTTCAAGAAACCTTATTTAGATTATTGGAGCAAGATGGCCAAATAGCAATCATGCTAGCAATCATGCTCCCAGAAGGAACACCAAATTGAACAAACTACACAAGAAAGCACCTCCATAAGAACCAAAAATCAGGTGAGTAAACACAGTACTTTGTTTTAACCCTTATCAGGGAAAGACACACTGAAAAGGGTAGGAAAGACAGTCTGGAATTGTCAACACCACCCCTCCCACATTCCCAGTAGCAGCCGTGTGGCGTGGACAGAGTATATCAACGTGCTTGGGGGACAGAAAGTGTAGTGATTATGAGACTTTGCATTGGAACTTGGTGCTGCCCTGTCACAGTGGAAAGCAACATGGGGCAAAATTCAGCTGGTGCCCATGGAGGCAGCATTTAGACCAGTCCTAGGCAGAGGGGTATTATCCAGCCCAGCAGTCAGAAACTGCATTCTGGCTAGCCCTACCACTACAGACTAACGCCTTCTGGGGTCCTAAATAAACTTGAAAGGCAATCTAGGCCACAAGGACTGGAATTCTTAGGCAAGTCCTGGTACTGTGCTGGGCTCAGAGCCAGTAGACTTGGTGTGCATGCAACCCAATGAGATAGCAGCTGGGGTAGCCAAGAGGATGCTTGCACCACTCCTTCCCCAACCCCAGGCAGCGCAGCTCACAGCTCTGGGAGAGACTCCTTCCCTCCATTTGGGGAGAGGAGAGTGAAGAGTAAGGAGGACTAAGAAGACTTTGTCTTAGAACTTGGATAGTAGGTAAGCCACAACAGAATAGGGCACTGGGCAGAGTACTGAAGTGCCCATTCCAGGCTGTAGCTCCCAGACAACCCTTCTAGACACCCTGGGACAGAAGGGAACCCACTGCCTTGAAGGGAAGGACACAGTCCTGGCATGATTCATCACCTGCTGACTAAACAGCCCTTGGGTCTTGAATACACGTAAGTGGTACCCAGGCAGTACTCACTGCAGGCCTTGGGTGAGACTCAGGGTCCTGCTGGCTTTGGGTGTGACCCAGCACATTCTCAGCTGTGATGGCTACAAGGAATAATTCCTTCTGCTTAAGGAAGAGAAAGGGAAGAGTAAGGGGGACTTTGTCTTGCAGCCTGGGCACCAGCTTGGCCACAGTAGGGTAGAACACCAGGCAGACTCCTGGGTTCCTTGATTCCAGGCCTTGGGTCCCAGTCAGCATTTCTGGACCCAGCATGGGCCAGAGCAAAGCCTGCTACCCTGAACGGAGAAAACAGGCCTGGCAGCACTCACCAAACACTGAATGAAGAGCCCTTGGTCCTTGAGCGAACACTGGCAGTAGCCAAGCAGTACTTGCTGTGGGCTTGAGGTGGTGGTGGCCACAGGGAGAAACTCCTACATGAGCAAAGGAGAAGAAAGAGTGCAAAGAACTTTGTCTTGTGGCTTGGGTGCCAATGCAACTGCAGCAGAATAGAGCATGAAGTAGATTTCTAAGATTCCTGACTTCAGGCTCTGGCTCCTGGATGGCATTTCTGTACCTGCCCTGGGCTAGGGTCGGGGGTGCGGAGAGTGGGGCAGGGGAGCTTGATGCTCTGGAGGGAAGGATGCAAGCCTAGCTGGATTTACTACCTGCTGACTGAAGAGCTCTTGGGCCTTGAGTGAATGTTAGTGATAGCCCAGGGAGTGGTCGCTGTAGGCCTTGGGCGAGACCCAGTGCCATACTGGCTTCGGGTCTAACCTGCACAGTCCTAGTAGTGGTAGCCAAAGGAGTGCATGCACTACCCTTCCCCCAGCTCCAGGCAGCTCAGCAGACAGAGAGACTCCATTTGTTTGGTGAAAGGTAAGGGAAAGGAAGAGACTCTCCCTGATAATCCAGGGAGTTTTCCCACTTCTTACTCAAGATAACCAAAGCAGTACCTGCACAAGTCTGCAAGAGTCACTGCATTACCAAGCTTGGGTTGCCCCCTAATGCAGATACGGCCACAATGACCAAAGATTTAGATCACAAAACTAAATTCCCTTTGAATACTTGGAAATCCTTCCCAAGAAGGATAGGTACAAACAAACCCAGACTGCAAAGAATACAATAAATACCTAACTCTTCAATGTCCAAACATCAATGAACACCCAACAAACATCAAGAAGATCCAGGAAAACATGACCTCACCAAATGAACTAAATAAGGCACCAGTGACCAGTTCCAGAGTGACAAAGATATGTGACTGTTAAGACAGATAATTCAAAATAGCTATTTTGAGGAAGCTCAATGAAATTCAAGATAAAAAGGAGAAGGAATTTGGAATCCTATTAGAAAAATTTTACAATAAGATTGAAATAATTTTAAAATGTAAATCAAATTCTGGGGCTTCAAGATACACTGGCTGACTTTAAAAAAAAGAGAGAGAAAAAAAAATCTGGAGCTGAGTGGCCAGGCCCGGTGGCTGACACCTGTAATCCTAACACTTTGGGAGGCCAAGGTGAGCTCAGAAGTTCAAGACCAGCCGGACAACACGCTGAAACCCTGTCTCTATTAAAATACAAAAAATTAGCTGGGTGTGGTGGTGCACGCCTGTAGTCCCATCTACTCAGGAGGCTGAGGCATGAGAATTGCTTGAACCCAGGAGGCAGAGGTTCCAGTGAGCTGAGATCACACCACTGCACTCCAGCCTGGGCAACAGAGCAAGACTCTGTCTCAAAAAAAAAAAAAATCCAGAGCTGAAAAGTTCAACTGACATACTAAAGAATACATTAAAGTCTGTCAACAGCAGAACTGATCAAGCAGAAAAAAAGAATTAGTGAGCATGCTATTTGAAAATACAGTCAGAAGAGACAAAAGAAAAAAGAATAAAAAAGAATGAATCATGCCTACAAGATCTAGAAAATACCCTCAAAAAGGCAAATCTAAGAGTCACTTACTTTTTTTTTTTTTTTTTTTTTCTGAGACGGAGTCTCGCTCTGTCGCCCAGGCTGGAGTGCAGTGGCCGGATCTCAGCTCACTGCAAGCTCCGCCTCTTGGGTTTACGCCATTCTCCTGCCTCAGCCTCCTGAGTAGCTGGGACTACAGGCGCCCGCCACCTCGCCTGGCTAGTTTTTTGTATTTTTTAGTAGAGACGGGGTTTCACCTGTTAGCCAGGATGGTCTCGATCTCCTGACCTCGTGATCCGCCCGTCTCGGCCTCTCAAAGTGCTGGGATTACAGGCTTGAGCCACCGCGCCCGGCCGAGTTACTTACTTTTAAATGGAGGTAGAGAGAGAGATATTGGGGTAAAAAGTTTATTCAAAGAGATAATAACAAACCTAAAGAAAGATATCAATATTCAAGTATAAGAAGGTCATAGAACACCAAGCAGATTTAACCCAAAGACTACCTCAAGGCATTTAATAATCAAACTCCTGAAGGTCAAGAATAAAGAAATGAGCCTAAAATTAGCAAAAGAAAAGAAACAAATAACATGCAATGGAGCTCTAATACATCTGGCAGCAGACTTATCCGTGGAAACCTTACAGGCCAGGAGAGAGTGGCAGGACATATTTAAAGCGCTGACGGAAAAAAACTTTTACCCTCTAATAGTATATCCAGGAAAAATATCCTTCAAACATAAAGGAGAAATACTTTCTTAGACAAACAAAAGGTGAGAGATTTCATCAACACCAGATCTGCCCTTCAAGAAATGCTAAAGGGGGTTCTTCAATCTGAAAGGAGGTTAAAAAGCAAAAAGAAATCATCTGAAGGTACAAAACACACTGGTAATAGTTAAGTACACAAACACAGAATATTGTAACACTATAGTTGTGATATATAAACCAATCATATATTGAGTAAAAAGACTAAAAGATGAACCTATTAAAAATAATAACTATAACAACTGTTCAAGATAAAGACAGTATAAAAAGATATTAATAGAAACAAAAAATTAAAAAGCAAGGGGCATAAAGTAAAAGTATAAAGTTTTTATTCCTTTTCTCTTTGCTTGTTAGTTTTTGCAATCAGTATTAAGTTGTCATCAGTTTAAAATAATGGGTTATGAGATGTTACTCGCAAGGGTCATGGTAACCTCAAATCAAAAAACCTACAACAGATACACAAAAAATAAAAAGCAAGAAATCTAATTTTTCTATTTTTAGTAGAGATGGGTTTCACCATGTTGGCCAGGCTGGTCTTGAACTCCTCAAGTGATTTGCCCACCTCAGCCTCCCAAAGTGTTGGGAATACAGGTGGGAGCCACCGTGCCCATCCAAAAGTAAACTTGAAAAAATTTACCAGGTTGGTGGCACATGCCTGTGGTCCCAGCTACTCAAGAGGCTGAGGCAGGAGGATTGCTTGAGCCTAGGAATTCAAGGCTGCAGTGAGTTATAAGTGTGCCACTGCACTGCAGCCTGGGCAACAGAGCAAGGCTGTCTCACAAAAAAAAAAAAAAAAAAAAAAAAAAAAACCTTTAGAAACTACACAAACACATGGAAATTAAAATTAAACAATATGCTCCAGAATTATCAGTGAGTCCATAAAGAAATGAAGAAAATTTTAAAAATTATTGAAACAAATAAAATAGAAATACAACATACTAAAACTTATGAGACACAGGGAAAGCAGTACTAAGAGGAAAGTTTAATCCTCTTTAATCCAATCAGCCCCTATATCAAAAAAGTAGAAAAACTCAAACAATCTAACAGTGCATCTTAAATAACTAGAAAATAAGAGCAAATCAAACCCAGAATCGGTAGAATAAATAATAAAGATCAGAGCAGTAATCCCAGCACTTTGGGAAGCCAAGGCAGTCGGATCACTTGAGCTCAGGAGTTCAAGACCAGCCTGAGTAACACAGTGAGACCCGTCTCCAAATAAAAAAAAAATAAAAAATAAAAAAGCAGAAATAAATGAAATTGAAACAAAAAATACAAAAGATCAATGAAGTAAGTTTGTTTTATGAAAAAATAATCAACAAACCTTTAGCCACACTAAGAAAAAAAGAAGACACAAACATAATTAAAGATGAAAAGGGACATATTACAATGAACTCTACAGAAATTCAAAGGATCATTAGAGACTACTATGAGCAACTATATGACAATAAATTGGAAAACCCAGAAGAAATGGACAAATTCCTAAACAGACAACCTACCAAAATTGCACCATGAAGAAATCCAAAATCTGAACAGACCAATAAGTAATGAGATCAAAGCTGTAATAAAAGGTCTCCCAGCAAAGAAAAGCCCAGGACCCTATGGCTTCACTGCTATACTTTACCAAACATTTAAGGAACTAATACCAATCCTCCTCAAACTATTCTGAAAAGCAGAGAAAGAGGGAATACTTCCAAACTCATTTTGTGAGGCCAGTATTACTGATACCCAAACCAGACAAAGACATATGAAAAAAAGAAAACTATAGGTCAGTATCCCTGATAACCCCAAAAATCCTCAACACACTACTAGCAAACCGAATATAACAACACATTAAAAAGCTCATTCATCATGACCAAGTGGGATTTATCCATGGATGCATGATGGTTCAACATATGCAAATCAATCAATGTGATACATCATATCAACAAAATGAAGGACAAAATCAATCAACATCCCTTCATAATAAAAACACTAAAAAAACTGGGTATAGAAGGAATATACCTCAACACAATAAAAGCCATATATGATGGATGCATTGCTGGTATCAAACTGATTAGGGAAAAGCTGGAAGACTTTCCTCTAAGATCTGAAACACAACAAGGATGCCCATTTTGCTTCCCCCCCCCCCCAGTGCCCCCACATTCTGGGAAGAAAACAGATCACTTTTTTTTTTCTTTTTTGTTTTGTTTTTTTCTGAGACAGGGTCTCACTCTGTGAACTAGGCTGGAGTGAGTGCAGTGGCACAATCATGGCTCACTGCAGCCTCAACCTCCTGGGCTCAAGTGATTCTCCTGCCTCTACCTCCCAAGTAGTTGGAACTACAGGTGTATGCCACCATGCCTAGCTTATTTTTTTTCTATTTTTTTAGAGACAAGGTCCCACTATGTTGCCTGGCTGCTCTAGAACTCCTAGGTTCAAGAGATCCTCCTGCCTTAGCTAAGATTACCGGTGTGAACCATCGTGCCTGGCTTTTTTTTTTTTTTTTTTGAGACAATGTCTTGCTTTGTCTTTCAGGCTAGAGTGCAGTGGCACAAACTGGCTCACTGCAGGCTCACTTCTAGGGCTCAAGTGATCCTGCCACCTCAGCTTCCCAAGTAGCTGGAAATAAAGGGGCTTGCCACCACACCTGGCTACTTTTTTTTTTTTTTTTTTTTTTTAAATTTTGTAGAGACAGGGTCAAGCCATGTTCCCCAGGCTGATATTGAACTCCTGGCTTCAAGCAATTCTCCCACTTCAGCCTCCTGAAGTTCTGGGATTACAGGCATGATCCACAATGCCCAGCCACTGCCCACTTTCACTAATGTTATTCAACACAGCAATGGAAGTCCTAGTTAGGGCAATTAGACAAGAGAAGGAAATACAAGACATCCAAATTAGAAAGGAAGAAGTCCAATTATCTTTGTTTGCAGATGATATGATCTTTTATTTGGAAAAACCTAAAGACTGCACCAAAAATCTATCAGAACTGATGAACAAATTCAGTAAAGTTGCAGAATGCGATCAACGTAAAAAAAATCAGTAGCATTTCTATATACCAACAGTGAACAATCTGAAAAAGAAACCAAGAAAGTAATTCCATTTACAATAGCTACAGATAAAATAAGATACCTAGGAATAAACTTAATCATGCAAATGAAATGTCTCCACAGTGAAAACTACGAAACACCGATGCAAACAATTAATATTGTTAAAATATGCATACTACCCAAAGCAATCTACAGATTCAATGTAAGCACTATCAAAACGCCAACGACATTCTTCAGAGAAATAGAAAAAATAATCCTCGAATTTTATCTGGAACCACAAAAGACCAAGAATAGCCAGACATTCTGAGTGAAAAGAACAAAACTGGAGGAATCATATTGCATGACTTCAAATTATACTACAGAGCTATTGTAACAAAACCAGCATGGTGGCCGGGTGCGGTGACTCACGCCTGCAATCCTAGCATCTTGGGAGGCCGAGGTGAGTGATCACTTGAGGTCAGTTCGAGACCAGCCTGGCCAACTGAAGAAACCCCGTCTCTACTAAAAAAAAAAAAAAACAAAAATACACACACACACACACACACACACACACACATATAAATTAGCCAGGCATGATGGTGCATGCCTGTAATCCCAGCTACTCCAGAGGCTGAGGCATGAGAATCACTTGAATCCAGGAGGCAGAGGTTGCAGTAAGCCCAGATCGCGCCACTACACTCTAGCCTGGGTGAGACAGAGGGAGACTCCATCTCAAAAAAAACAAAAGCAAAACAAAAAAACCCCAGCATGGTACTGGCATAAAAAAAAGACATGTAGATCAGTGGAACACAATAGAAGCCCAGAAACAAATCCATATAACTACAGTGAACTCATTTCAACAAAGGTACCAAGAACATCACAATGGATGTTCTCTTCAATAAATGGTAAAATGACGCTGGGAAAACTGGATATCCATATGCAGAAGAATGAAACTAGACACCAATCTCTCATCATATACACAAATCAAATCAAAATTGATTAAATATTTAAATCTAAGACTTTAAACTATGAAACTACTACAAGAAAATATTGGGGAAACTCTCCAAGATATTGGACTGGCCAAAGGTTTCTTGAGTAATACTACCAAAGCACAGGCAACCAAAGTAAAAATGGAGAAATGCGATCACACCAAGTTAAAAAGCTTCTGCAGAGCAACGGAAAATATCAACAAAGAGACAATGTACAGAATGATAGAAAATACGTGCAAACTACCCATCTGAGAGTGAATTAATAACCAGAATATACAAGGAGCTCAAACAACTTTATAGGGGAAAAAAATCTAATAATCCATTTTAAAAATGGGCAAAAGGTCTGAATAGACATTTCTCAAAAGAAGACACAAATGGCAAAAATGTATATGAAAAAGTGCTTCACATTATGGATCATCAGAGAAATGCAAATCAAAACTACAATGAGATATCATCTTACCTCAGTCAAAATGGCTTTTCTCCAGAAGACAGGTAATAACAAATGCTGGCAAGGATGTGGAGAAAAGGGAATCCCTGTACACTGTTGGTAGGAATGCAAATTAGTACAGCCACTATGGAGAACAGTATGGAGGTTCCTTGAAAAACTAAAAATAGAACTACCATATGATCCAGTAAGCCCACTCCTAGGTATATACCCCAAAAAAGGAAATTAGTATATTGAAGAGATATCTGCACTCCCATGTTAACTGCAGCAATTATTCACGATAACCAAGATTTGGAATCAACCTAAGTGTCCATCAATGAATGAATGGATAAAGAAAATTTGGTACATATACACAATGAATAGTATTCTGTCATGAGAAAGAACGAGATCCTGACACTTGCAACAACATGAATGGAACTGGAGGACATTATGTTAAGTGAAATAAGCCAGGCACAGAGAGACATACTTCACAGGTTCTCACTCATCTGTGGGAGCTAAAAATTAAAAGAACTGAACTCATGAAAATGGAGAATAGAATGATCATTACCAGAGGCTGGAAAGGGTAGTAGGGATGGGAAACAGAGATGGTTAATGGGTATAAAACCACAGTTAGATAGAATGAATAAGATCTAGTACTTGACAGCACAACAGGGTGACTACAGTCAATAATAATTTACTGTACAATTTAAAATAACTAAAAGAGTATAATCAGAACATTTGGAACACAAAGAAACGATAAATGAAACGTAAATGGATACTCCATTTACACTGATGTGATTATATGTTTGTATGAAAATATCTCATGTACCCCATAAATATATAAACCTACTATGTACCCATAAACATAAAAATAGATTTAAAAATTATATTTAAAGTTGACTTATCCTGTCACAACCTGTGTGATTCATCCAAGGGAAGCATTACTATCTGCAGCTTAAAAAAGAAAAAACTGAGGCTCATAAAAATTAAATAACATGTTCAATATTATAAGCTGGTAAATGTCACAAAATCAAATAGAGGTCTCGATGCTATACACAGTGCTCTTTCAACCTTATTATACTATAAAGCATGGTAGTTTAAAAGTACATTCAAGAAAAGGACATAAAAGTGAAAATGTAATAAGCGCCTTTGTCTATGGCTCAGTACTTCTTTTTGGTAGATCTTAATTTTCTCTCTACTACTATAACCAGCTAAGGCAAGAGGAATGTATAGAAAACCATACCCCCTCAGAAGGCACTTCTGTGTATCACTTAGGATGCTTTCAGAAGCAAGAAACTAAAAAACCCAACTTCAAATGACTGAAAAAATACAGGGATTTATTGTCTCACACAGTAAGAAATCCCAAATTAGGTCATTTTCAGAACTGATTAATTTTACAGTTCATAAAGTCCTAAAAGGCTCAAGTTTTCTTTCCATCTTTCATTTCTGACATCCTCAGCCCATTAGAAAGCTCCTTTCATGGGAATTAAGTCACTATAAAAGCTTCAGGCTTGCAGGCTCATGCCTGCAATATCAACACTTTGGGAGGCTGAGGCAAGAGGATCACCTGAAGCCAGGAGTTCAAGACCAACTTGGGCAACAGAGCAAGACCCCACTTCTACAAAAAAGCAAAAAAGGAAGAAAACTACCCGGGCATGACAGTGCAAGCCTGCAGTCCCAGCTACTTGGAAGGCTGAGCAGGAGGACTGCTTAAGCCCAGGAGTCAGAGACTGCAGTGAGCCATGGCTGTGTCACTGCACAACAGATTAAATGACAGAGCAAGACAGGCAGGAAGAGCTGAGAAGAGAAGAGAAGAGAAGAGAAGAGAAGAGAAGAGAAGAGAAGAGAAGAGAAGAGAAGAGAAGACTAATTTCAGGCAACGTGCCTCACCCACCAATGTCCCAAGACAGGAAGGCAACCCTCTATTTCATATCATTATACTGTATTATTTAATATATGTAAAGCACTGAAAAAGTGGCACATAATAAGTATCACATAAAGTTTGCTATTATTATTATTGGTTGTTTTTAGGATGTGAGAGACTTTTCCCAGAAGGCTTCATTTCTCATTAGCCAGAATTGGAATACATGTCCCATTCTATGCCAATCACTGGCAAAGGAAACAGAATGCCATGATTGGATTAGACTTACCAGGATTCACCCCCTCTGAGACTCTGGATACACATTCTTTGGCTATAAAGCCTGTGGAGAGGAATGAATTCCTTAACAAAGTAGAGGCTCTTCCACTAGGAAAAAAGGTCAGGAACAATTTTGGGTAGGAAACCCCTATATGGCAGTCTTCCACACATCCTTTCTTCCCAAGGAGCTAAAAGAGAAGGAGTCTGGAAGGACCTTGGGGCTTGTTCTCACAACATGGAGAAAGGAATAAGCCAACTCTAGAAAAGCAGTAAGAAAAAAGAGGCAGACGGACACATCTGATGGTGCTCTCGTCCTGGGATTAAGTTAACCCTGAGAAAAGCTTCACCACTAAGCACGGTTTAGCTTGAAAGCCAATAAATTTCCCTCTTTAAGATAGTTTGAGTTAGATTTGTCTTACTTGCAAAAGAATCCAGGAGACTGATGGAGGAAGAATAATATTAAATGACTGCACATGGTTTTGGAGTTGAAAGCTGAGACTTAATACTTTTGAACCATCCGCGCAACCTTAGGCAAGTTAGTACTCTGAAATGCCCTACACATACTTAAGTAGACACACACACACACACACACATGTGCACATGCCCACACGCACATTAAACATGGCTGAACTTTACCAAAAAGGTGTTCCCAACTATTTACAATTGATAGCAGTTACCAGTCAAGTTCATATTACTCAGGCTAGTTTCTCATTTAAATTACTAAATGAATCCCAATGCTGGCTCATATTTAAAAGTCGTTAAACATATTCATTAGTTTTCTCATTGCCAATTGACTCCTTAAAGACGATGACCAAGATCCGTATCATACAGTTCTTCCTTAGCCCTGTAAGCTAAATTCACTATTTTACTATCACTATACAATGTTGCTAGTGCTTTTTTTTCCCCCTTTTAAATTTGGGGAGTTTTTCTAAGCCACTTTTCTCCTATATATTTATCCAGTGAAAAGAGAACCTCATTCTCTCATAATTTTATCTGCACAGTCACAGTGGAATCTTACGGGTCATTATATTGTTTAAAAGAATACTCAGGGTGTCAATTATCTTTGAATACATGTAACTTCAGGTCCCTATTTCAAATAACTTCCAAAAGATAAGTAACTCCATTCCCTATCCTTGGAAATGAGAAACTAGAAATATGAAAGCAGAGTATTTTGCTACAAAACACATTCAGTAGCTCATTATTAACTAAAAACTATTCTGGTTTCTCCCCTGCTATCATTCTTGTTGCATTAACAGTTCCTCCAAGTTAATAACTGAAAATTACTTCAGACCAATAGGAACTTTAAAATTATTCATAACCATGAAGGCTACAACAGCATAAAATGAAGTTTAAAATTGGATATTAAAGGACTTTTAAAATCTCAGAGTAAACCATGCATAGAATAATTTATTTAGGCCAGTTGCAATGGCTCATGCCTATAATGCCAGCACTTTGGGAGGCTGAGGTGGGCAGACTGCTTGAGGTCAAGAGTTCAAGACCAGCCTGGCCAACATAGCAAAACCTCATCATTACTAAAAATACAAAAATTAGCTGGCTGTAGTAGCATGCGCCTGTAATCCCAGCTGCTCGGGAGGCTGAGGCAGGAGAATTGCTTGAACCCAGGAGGCAGAGGTTGCTGTGAGCCAAGATAGCACCACTGACTCCAGCCAGGGCGACAGAGTGAAACTCCATGTCAACAAAAAACAAAACAAAACAAAAGAATAATTTATTTAAAAATACTTGATAATTAAGTAGAATTTCTGTACACATTTATAATAATTTAAAAGTTTGTTTTCATTTTCTCCTGGAAATATCACATCTGATATTATAGCTCATGTTCAAAAGAGTTTACAAATCAAGTGATGGCTTTTGGCCATTCAATATTCAAATATAAATATAAAAATGTCACAATTTTCTAGTGGAGAAAGGTGACTCTAAAGTGAGTTATGGCTGGGCATGGTGGCTCAGGCCTGTAATCCCAGCACTTTGGGAGTCCAAGGCAGGAGGATCGCTTGAGGCCAGAAGTTTAAGACCAGCCTGGGAAACATGGTGAAATCCCATCTCCACAAAAAAATACAAAAATTAGGTGGGTGTGATAGCATGTATAGGCACATAGTTCCAGCTAGTTGGGGGGCTGAGGCAGGAGGATCATTTGAGCCCAGGAGGTCGAGGCTGCAGTCTGCCACGTTCACACCACTGCACTTCAGCCTGGGTTACAAAGTGAGACCCTCCCTTAAAAATAAAAAGGAGTGAGTTACTACCAAACAAATATTCAAGAAAATGAAGATAAATGTTTTTGGCTTTTATTTACAAGGATACTACTCAGTATAAGCTGGATACTATTGAATGATAGTTACAAAATCAAAGAGCATTACAATATTAAAACTTTTAAAAATCATATAATCCAGGGCTTCTTAACCTGGGTTTTAAGATAGATGTGATATTTTCTGTATATGTACATTATACACATTTTTCTCAAAATATGATCCTTAGCTTTCAACACAATTTCAAAGGGGTCCGTGATTGAAAACAGGCTGAGAACTATTAGTTAGTCAATGTAGAAAAGTGGAAATTGATGCTCAGAGAAATAAAGTTATTTGCCTGTGGTTAATCAGTAAGTACAACTGCAGTTCTCCTGCCTTCATTTCACTGACGCATAAACACCTCTAAAAATTTTTTTAATAAGCATATATTTAAGAGACAAACAGATCTGTATGACCTAAGCCAGTGAGGGGAAACCTCAGGCTAATGATAAAAGAAAATATTAAGATGGCAGCTGGGAGACATGACTTAAGAACAATCTATTCAGTATGGACTAGATAAAACAGAGAGTTCTAGAAGGGTCAGTTCCAAGAAAGGAAAAAAGGAAGAGATAATACCTGAATATGACTGACTGCAACAAAAGAAGTGCTACAATTTCATCAGAGACTTAGTAAAAGAATTTGAAAAACCAAGCAAAGGGAAAGAAAAGTTACACAGATTGGAAATATTACAACATAACACATCTTTAAATGATACATACACAAACATAATAATGTAAGCACCAAATACTGATTTAACCAAAATTTGGAGTCACTGGGACGATAGAGGGAGGAAACTTAGGGGAAGCTTATAAAAAAGCTAAATCCTAATCATATAGTCAGAAGTCAACAAGTAACATCTACAATAAAATGACCAAGAAAAAACAAGGCAGGCATGCTTCAAAACATGAAATATCATTTTTAAAAATGGTGTTATTCAACAAAGGCTGTCTTAGAGCATAGGTCAGCAAACCAAGGCCTACAGGCCAAATCTAGACCCTTGCCTGTCTTTGTAAACTAAGTTTTACTGGAACACAGCCACGCTCATTAATTTTACATATTGTCTATGGCTGCTTTTGTGCTACAATGGCAACGCAAGGTTGAGTGGTTGCAGCAGAGACCTATGACTCAAAACCTAAATTATTTACTATCTGTTCCTTTAAAGAAAAAGTCAGTCAATCCAATTCTAGTTTAGAACGTTGTATGACATTTTGTATCTCTGACTCCTACATATAAATGCCAGTATTCCATCAAAAGCCATTAGGATGAGGAGTGGGACTCCTCATCTTTGAAACTTTGGTTTCAGAACCACTGAGCTATAAAGATTTTAAAATGATTGCCTCTGGGGGAGCAAAACTCAAAGACTACGTAAGGATAGGGATGGATAGTATTGCAGGCTGCCTTTTTTTTTTTTTTTTTTTTTTGCAATAATCCTTGAAACACTAATCTTTCAACATATTCACATGTATTTCTTCAATAAAATTAAATTTAAAAGCAAAAGGAAAAAATAGAGCAAATCAAATCCAGTTAATGGTTCTGACAACTCCCTAATTTTTGTGATGAGCCTGGGCAACATGGCAAAACCCCGTCTCTACTAAAAATACAAGATCTAGCTGGGCATAGTGGCACATGCCTGTAGTCCCAGCTACTTCGGAGGCTGAGGTGGGAAGTTCACTTGAACCCAGGAGGTCAAGGATGCAGTGAGCCGTGATTGTGCCACAGCACTCCAGACTGGGTTAACAGAGTGAGACCCTGTCTTAAAAATAAATAAATAAATATATAATAGAATATGTGATTACATTTGCTAGTATATTTTATGACATTTCTTATAGTTGCTCTGGAGAATATTTTGGTTGCATGTATCCAAAGCTGCCAGGTAAATAACCCTTGGATAAGAGGGTCATTTCAGTTACAGGGCTAACTTCAGTTACAGGGCTAACTGAATCTGAGTATAATATTTCACACCGTCTGATCCCAAGAAAGGTCAGTCAACCAGGTATGTTCTATAAATGATCTTCAGTAAACTCTAAAGTGTTTAATGTAAAAAGCCAAACAGAGAAAAAGTTTATTAGGTAGAAATTAGAAAAGAGAAAAACTTTCAAAGATACAGACAGGAAAATGTTTAAAGTTTTTTTTGTTTTGTTTTCCTTAATTTACAATTTTATTTAGCTCTTTAGCTAAGCAGACTGATTTTTAACTTGACGGGAAGTTTAAAAGTTTAAAAGGAGGCACTAAAAAACACAGAAGACAATTAATAGTATATTGATATCAATACTTCCAATAAAGTACCTCATATGAAAAATGTAATTATATACCCGTGTCATGTTCTACCCAGAAAACAAATAACACATCTAAAAACAGACCATAATCCCATGCCAGCTACTAAGGGAGGTTTAGGTAGGAGGATCTCATGAGCCCAAGAGGTTGAGGCTGCAGTGAGCCATGAGTGTGCAACTGCACTCAAGCCTGGGTGACACAGTGAAACCCTGTCTCAAAAAATATTCTTAAAAAAGGCCATATTCTTAGGTTTGTCTAACTTTTAAAATTACTTTTAAAATTAGTAATTTTAAAATAACTTATTTTCAATTGAACAAAATTTTAAAATCATCTGTTTGGCTGGGCGCAGTGGCTCATGCCTGTAATCCTAGCACTTTCAGAGGCTAAGTGAGGCGGGCAGATCACCTGAGGTCAGGAGTTCAAGATCAGCCTGACCAACATGGCGAAACCCTGTTTCTACTAAAAATACAAAAATTAGCCAGGCGTGGTAGCACATGTCTGTAATCCCAGCTACTTGGGAGGCTGAGGCAAGAGATCGCTTGAACCCAGGAGGCAGAGGTTGCAGTGAGCTGAGATCATGCCACTGCACTCCGGCCTGGGTAAAAGAGAGACAGACTCCATCTCAAAAAAAAAAAAAAAGTGTGTTTTTTCTACCATATAAGAAAAGCTTTAAATGTATCATTATATTTTGTTAACAGACACCTGAAGAATAAGGTATCAAAATGTTTTAAAATGTGAAAACAAATATAATTCACTATGTACACAAAAGATCTAAGGTATTACACGAAACAATGTAAATTTTAAAGAATATAAACAACACTCATTAGGAGTAAACAGTTTACTGTATTGTCAAAAATGCCTATATTCTTTTGGACTTTATAAAGAAAAACATTACATCGGTAAAGCTTATTTTGAAATATATGAGATGATACAGCTATTTAAAGTAGGTATGACAATCCTAAAACATCAAAATAAACACTTCAATATTTCAGGTTGTAAAACAGAGTCCCCAAAACTTTATTTTACTAAAGAATTCAGCTACTGAATTGTAACTCACAAGAAACAAATTAAAAACTGTTGATACATAATATATAACTGTTGTTACATAATAGCTCTGCTAATCTTTCTCTTAGAAAATTAAAGAAAAATGTTAATGCTTGTATAAAATGCTCATTTTATCCACTCCTGGAGATTTGCATTATATTATAATTAATCTAGCTACTTTGCTATTGTAGAGTAAAAAGTAGAGAAAAAATATTTTTCAGCATCATCTTTCCCATTTATTTAGAAGTAAAATAAGTACAAGGAAAATAAAAATAATCTTCCTTTTCCACTCAAAATCCTAACATCTATAGCATGAAATAAACATTTATTTTTGAAATTAAAACATTTAGAAAGCTAAAAGTTTTGACTATCAACTTACCTTCTTTTGATACCAGACTATAGCATCTGTGACTTTGGACGCCATTTATTCCACTGAAATCACACATTGGTCATTTTAGGCTGTGCAAGAGAGAAAAACATACAAATGACTTTGTTTCCACCTTCCAAAAGGAGACAGAACAGCATGCAGACATAGCACTCTGGTTACTTGCAGAGCAAGGGGTGTATGACGAGACTTATATTACACCCTTCCTCATTACTATTTTAGCAACAGGTTCTCTTAAGTAAACAAAAATCAGTTGCCACAATAAAAGAAAGTTCTATTTACGTGAATAAATAACACTTGTTTTCTTACAAAATAGGTTGAATTGTCTCTTTTAAAAAATATTTTACATAAATTTCAGAATTTCCTAGGTTATACCAGAAATTGTACATCTACAAATCCACATACAAGAAACCAATTAATTCAATCAGTAATGTAGTTTTTTCCTAAAAACCAGTGTCAGTTACCGTTGCTAAAGGATGGCTTAATAGAGATGACAGAATTTATAATGACATTTAATTTTCCCTGATACTCAGTAAACACAAAACTGAATTAAAATAACCCAAGAAGCCAAAAAGTATTTATGTTAAATACTAAGCCAATATTAGAGTTAATACACAGGAATAATTAACACTAAAGACTTCCCAGATATCACAGCTTGCTAACTGTCATTTAAGTAATTATGACAATCCTCAAAGATCAAAATAAACACTTTAATATTTCAGTTTATAAAATACAGTCCCTAAGTTTATTTTATTGAAAAAATTAAGCTACTGAATTGTAACTTACAAGAAACAGATTAAAACAGTTGATATGTTATATAACTGCAAATCTCTTTTAAAAATAATTAAACTAAGACAAATACCAAAAACCATTTCATAAGCATCTTTTCTGTATTTGTCTAAAACAGGATTGGTACTAAACTTAATGATTCTTTAACCCTAGACGTTATTTGAGACTGATTCCCATCAACTCCAGAATACTATTTTAGTCATAAGATGACACTGGCATAGAGGGTACTTCTAGTCTAGTGTTAAGGATTAGCCTAGAACAGGTTCAAAAGCAGTTATTGGCCCCAGAACTCATTACAAACCAGGATCATCCAAGGCCACACAGGATGATCTCAGGAAAATCCTGGGAGTAAAGCACCCTGCTGAGCCAATCCTACTACATACAGATCTCCAACTGTAGAAACACTACTACTAGTTTGCCTCAGTAAACAAAGTACCAGAGGTTTGATATATCACTCTTGGGAGCATGCATGTTTTTTGAGCATATTAAGATTCAGATACAATAAAAATTATCAGCAAGTTCAGATGTTTAGATGATAAACCTCTAAAATTTAAAGCAGAATTTATTTAATGCCTGTATTTTTGACAGTGTTATAAACCAAATTATTTTATAACCTTTCCTAAGATATTAGTGACTCTAACTGATCAAATTCAAGCAAACTATGTTTTGAAATCCCTGACAAACAGCCTAACATAATGGAAAGAAAAGAAGGATACAGTCAAAAGACCTGAATTCAAATATTAGCTCCACTATCTATTACGTAAAATTGAAGAAGTCACTGAATTTCTCTCAACCTGTTTCTTTCACTTATAAATTAGAAATAACTGTACCTCCCCATCCCTTATAGGATCTTTGTGACCAATAAATAATATACATAAGATGCCTGCCACAGTCCAGGACATGCAGTAGGTTTTCAATTACAATTATTTTTATCATCAATTTTCACATAAAAAATTCCCCAATCTGGGAACTAGAAAGTATTTATATTTCCTTTTTTAAACATAGCAGTTTAAAGAGAAATACATGCAACCAGTTTTTGTTCACACTGAAAATAAAAACAGCTACCCAATTATCATAAGGTTACAATGTCAATTCTCAATTATATACACATGGATTATTTACAGATTTCAAAGTTCACCTCCACTAATTTCTCAGTCAGGTGTGGCTACCTTTATTTCTCTCACGAGGGTTTTTTGAGGAAGCTTTCCCTTACTGACTTAAAATTTCCCATTTTTGTTTTTCTGTCCTGGAAGCCTTTGAGTATGATCTATTAACTTTAACCACATTATATCCCAGAGGTTTTCCCCACTGATTTTGCTAGGGGACTATTCAATAGACATTACACCCTCATTATATTTGTTTGTCATGACAACTGTAAATGCTTTCCAGATTGGTTATAACCTGTCCCCTCAAGCAAAGTATGAAAAATGGTACAAAAAGATGAGAATATCAACTTTTCACTTACCCTCTTTTCACTTTACCCAATCTTTATTGACAAATATTCCAGATTATCTAACAAAATAAAGATCCTTTTCCTAACCCCCTAACAATGTAAATAATATACGTTTCATATACAAAATGTGAAAGGATTTTGTCAGTCTATTAAACATATCAGATATTTAATATATTTAGGGAATATTTAAACATTCACATATAAATAATAGTTTTTTTAAAAAAAGAAAAAGCTCAAATGAAAGTGAGAAAAATACTGCCTGCCTCACAAGAAAATAATCGCAAAGACTTTATATATATATATTTGGTTTACCTAGCTACACTTAGATAAATACCAAAAATCTAACAGCATTCTAGTTATATAAAGTGTTCTAAATATTTTAAACTATATTTATTTGGGTCTATAGAAATAAAAATTCAACGAATTTTCTTTTTTTAAAACAAAAACAAAAACAAAAAACCTTTCTTCAGTAATGGTGATTTTCTGTGCAAACTCATTTAATAGTTTTTCCATTGTGTCAACAACCTTTCAGTCAAACTGAATGGCTCATACCTATTTTTAAAACAGGTTTTATAGCATGCTGAGATAGATTTCTGAACTGGATATCTGACAAAGCACACTCAAAGATACCCAAATTACATGTGGGTATAAACAACATGGATTAATAAGTCAAGTTATTTCATGAATAATGAAGATTATTTCTAAAGCCTTTCCAAGTTCTTTGATTCTATGATAGTACAGGAATACAGTTTTATAGTCTCTACCATCATGATAGCTCAGATTTAATGTTAAATTATCATATTAAAGTTTATTTACAGAAAAAAAGCAAAAAAACTTACTGGGGACCTTTACTAGAGGATCTTAAATCTTTTTTGATCAACTGATCTGATACAAGCATGGGTATTATGATGCATAATACTTATTTATTTAGAAATAATCCAATCCTAAAACCATAGGGCTAACTGCAGGCATAATATTGGGCGGTTAACTCTAAGCTAATACTATCCTTGACACAGATTTAATTATCACACCTTAACAAAATATCTGAAATTCTTCTTTTTTTATTTTTATTTTTTGCTTTTTTTTAAATTATACTTTAAGTTTTGGGGTACATCTGCAGAACGTGCAGGGTTGTTACACAAGTATACATGTGCGATGGTGGTTTGCTGCACCCATCAACCCGTCATCTACACTGGGTATTTCTCCTAATGCTATCCCTTCCTGAGTCCCCCACCCCGACAGGCCCCAGGGTATGATGTTCCCCTCCCTGTCTCCATGTGTTCTCATTGTTCAACTCCCACTTATGAGTGAGAATACACTGTGAATGATGGTTTCCAGCATCACCCATGTCCCTGCAAAGGACATGAACTCACCCTTTTTTATGGCTGCATAGTATTTTGTTTATCCAGTCTATCATTGATGGGCATTTGGGTTGGTTCCAAGTCCTTGCTATTGTGAATAGTGCCACAATAAACATACGTGTGTATGTGTCTTTATTTACTGTATTGATTTCCACACAAAATGCCAAAGACCAGGGTGGTGGGAAAAGATGAGTACAGAACAGATGGTATGTTAAGTCTGCCTCTACGGAATCTCAATCAAATACAGCTGAACAACATGGGGGGTAAGCTGCGCTGGTCCGCTTATATGTGGATTTTTTTCAATAAAAGTTATACCAAGTGTGCCTGCTACTCCTGCCTCCTCTTTTACCTCTTCTGCCTCTGCTATCCAGGAAGGCAAAACCAACTGCTCCACTTCTTCAACCTATTCAATGTGAAGATGACAAGGATGAAGACCTTTATCATGATCCACTTCCACTTAAGGAATAGTAAATATATTTTCTCTTCTTCTTCTTTTCTTTTTTTTCCAGATGGAGTTTTCACTCTTGTTGCCCAGGCTGGAGTGCAATGGTGTAATCTCGGTATGATCTTGGCTCACTGCAACCTCTGCCTCCCAGGTTCAAGCGATTCTCCTGCTAGCTGGGATTACAGGCATGTGCCACTACATACAGCTAATTTCGTATTTTTAGTAGAGACAGGGTTGCTCCATGTTGGTCAGGTTGTTCTTGAACTTCTGACCTCATGTGATCCTCCCATCTCGGCCACCCAAAGTGCTGGGATTACAGGTGTGAGCCACTGTGCCCGGCCTATTTTCCCTTCTTTACAATTTAATAACACTTTTTCTCTAGCTTACTTTATTGTAATTATACAGTACATAAACCTATAACATATAAAATATGTATTACCTGTTTATGTTATTAGTAAGACTTCCTGTCAACAGTAGGCTATTAGTAGTTAAGTTTTGGGGTATTCAAAAGTTATAGCCAAATTTTCCACAGCACAGGGGTCAGTACCCCTAACCCTCAATTGTTCAAGGGTCAACTGTATAATAATGCCCATGAGTATTCTTTGCACAAATACGGTCTCCCACATTGTCAGATTTTTAACCAATCCCCATGTTACAAAAATTATATCAAATACTATACAATGTTACAATGTACATCTCTCATTATCTGAACCAAAATTCTCTGTTCTGGCATGACTCTAACTAGGCTCAGAAAACAATGTATTTCCACCTCTGACACTTTGCCTGTGTTATTATTATTCCTATTCCATCCTTTTCTCCACTCATACATCCTTCTAAATCAGCTCAAATCCTACTCCTCCAAGATGAAGCTTTCTTTTTTTTTTCTTTTTTCTTTTTTTTTTTTTTTTTGAGATGGAGTTTTGCTCTCATTGCCCAGGCTGGAATGCAATGGTGTGATCTCGGCTCAATGCAAGCTCCACCTCCCGGGTTCAAGCAATTCTCCTGTCTCAGTCTCCTCAGTAGCTAGGATTACAGGTGCCCACCACCACGCCAGGCTAATTTTTGGTATTTTTAATAGAGACTGGGTTTTACCATGTTGGCCAGGCTGGTCTCGAACTCCTGACCTCATGTGATCCGCCCGCCTCAGCCTCCAAAAGTACTGGAATTACAGGCATGAGTCACCACACTCGGCCAGCTTTCATTTGGACTAAAAAATGCTGAAGCTTAATGTCTCTCTTCTAGCACCAATATATGCTCAAAAATCTGTAATTTAAATAGAAATATAAAGCAATATGTGATCACACAGGTCACTTGGTCATATATAAATACTCTTAAAGAAAAAATGTGGCATCAGTCTTTCTTTGTCTCTAAGTACTCAGTACACTGTAATATATGGTAAAGGAAGTACAGCAGATAAAAAGCAATGACTAAGCATCAAGAGGACTGGGTTCTAGATCCAAGTTCTGATACTAAGAGCTGTGTGCTCTTGAATAAGTACTGAGTTCTCTGGACCTCAGTTTTTTCCAAGTGCCATCTAGCCAAATATTCCACAACTCAACAAAGGTTAAATAACAATTGTGTGAAAAGAAAGAGTTCAGAGCAGTCTGAGCCATGTGAGGTATGCAAGCACAGACATGTGAGTATAGGACTTCAGTCAAGCCCCTACACCCAAGCCTGGGGGGCAACTGTTTAAAGTCATTCCTTCCTGACTAGCTGCCTCACTCATTTATCTTCATGTTTCTGGAATTTGTGATACAAAGTACAATGTATAGCAAATCAATAGTTTATGTTATTTTAACATAAATTCTCAGTAAACAACTCAGGAACTGCTTCTTCTTTCCCTTTAAAAGAAAAAAAATCTTTTTTTTTTTTTTTTTTTTTTGAGACAAAGTCTCACTCAGTTGCCCAGGCTAGAGTGCATGGCACGATCAGGGCTCACGGCAGCTTCGACTTCCCAGCTCAAGTGATCCTTCTGCCTCAGCCCCAAAAGTAGCTGGGACTACAGGAATGTACCATGATGCCTGGCTAATTTTTTTGAATTTTAGTAGACATGAGGTCTCACTATGTTGCCCAGGCTGGAAAAATCCACTTTGAACTGCTGCTAATCAGAGAGTATATTCAGAGCAACTCAAATCTGTGCTCCCAGTTGCAATCCTCAAGCTTGATTCAAATAAACCCTCTGCTTATATTAATTTTGTTTCAGCTTCTTCCTCTCAGGTCACCAATTCCAATAATGTACAGAAGTTCCTCTGAATTCTTACTAACACACCCAAAAACATTAATATTACTTCTTAAAAGTGTTACATATATGGAATTTAACATAGTAGAAACTGTTAGACTAAATAAAAAATATCTATTTATTTTGTTTTTAGAGACAGGGTCTCACTGTCACCCAGACTGAAGTGCAGTGGCTTGATCATAGCTCACTGTAACATCAAACTCCTGGGCTCAAGCGACTGTCCTGCCTTAGCCTCCCGAGTAGCTAAAGTTGCATGCCACCAAACTGGGCTATTTTAAAAATTTTTTGTAGAGAGAGATGGAGTCTCACTATGCTGCCCAGGCTGGTCTTGAACTGCTGTCCTCAGCAATCTTCTTACCTCAGCCTCCAAAAGTGCTGGGATTACAGGTATGAGCCACCACGCTGGGCCCTAAAGAGCTTTTAATTTGTTAAAAGTAGTTTATATAAATCTCTTCAGGCCCTCATATTATTATTCCATTCCAACAACCTTGTATCATTCTCTGCTGCTTACAAAATAAAATCCACAAGTACTGTATTTAGACTCTCTACAATCTGACCTTAATTGTCCAACATTATTGCTCATCATCTTCTCATACAACTTGTTTCAACCATCCCATCCTTTCAACATTTTCTACCTCTGTGCCAAAATTAACACTTCTTTTTCTAAAACAAGGAAGATTGTGACAAGACCTCCAAAATTTCACTTTCTCCATATGTTTCTCCCAAATTCTTCCATTCAATATTTCTCATCCTGTTCTGTGTTCCCCTTACAGTAGCATCCCCTTTATCCAAGGCTTTGCTTTCCACATTTCAGTTACTGCAGTCACTGCAGTACAGTAAAATAAGATATTTGGAGACAGAGAGAGACCAAATTCACATAACTTTTCATTAGAGTATACTGTTATAACTGTTCTATTTTATTATTTGTTATTATCTATCTCTTACTTGCAGCAGTTCCCAACCTTTTTTAGCACCAGGGACTGGTTTTGTAGAAGAAAATTTTTCCATGGCCAGGGTGGGGAGATGGTTTTGGGATGATTCAAGAGCATTACATTTATTGTATACTTTATTTCTATTATTATTACATTATAATATATAATGAAATAATTATTCAACCCACCATAACGTAGAAATCAGTGGGAGTCCTGAGCTTCTTTTCCTGCAACTAGATGGTCCCATCTGGGGATGATGGGAGACAGTGACACCCAAAGTGTGTTATGTCCAGTCTATTCCATAATCTCATTTTGGTTGCTGTCAACTATACTACAGAAAACCCTGCTTCACAAAGATAGGATGATAGAAATGGAAACAGACTTTTCAGTGTTTTTGTGGCAAGGACAGTCCGCCTTGACTTTAATCCAGAATGTATGGAGATTTGAAGTTGTCTCAAACATACTTTTAAGGCCACCATCATGTGAGACCTTAATCAGTTGATCCTCTTCTAGCATGGACAAAGTCGATACAGTTGGCTTATTCACAAACAGGTTGCAGATCCATTACTTCCCAGTTCGGGGGTGTTTTCTGGTTGGGAAGTAATGCTCAAACTCTTTTGAAAGCTGAGATAGGTGATAATGCACCAGCTGGGAGAAAGAAGGTCCTGGCTCAGTCTCTCTCAAAATCTCTGCTAATGTTTGAAACATGTCAAAAAAATCCCTCAATGTTCACTCGTCACCCCCATAATTCCAGTATGGCTTTGAATGCAGCCACTTTATCTACTGACTTGAACACATTTGTTGTTCTCCCCTGAAGTCACAAGCTGAGTTCTTTGAGCAGGCTGAATATGTCACACAAATTAAGCAAGTTTTGTGATCCATTCTGTGTCACTGAAATGTGCTGCCAGTGATAACAATTTTTCTAAAAATAAAAATAAAAAGCCAGGCACGGTGGCTCACGCCTGTGGTCCCAGCACTCTGGGAGGCCGAGGCGGGCAGATCACGAGGTCAGGAGATTGAGACCATCCTGGCCAACAGGGTGAAACCCCGTCTCTACTAAAAATACAAAAAATTGACTGGGCATGGTGGCGGGTGCCTGTACTCCCAGCTAATCGGGAGGCTGAGGCAGGAGAATGGCATGTACCCGGGAGGCAGAGCTTGCAGTGAGCCAAGATCGCGCCACTGCACTCCAGCCTGGGGGACAGAGCAAGACTCTGTCTCAAAAAAAAAAAAAAAATCTCTGGAGAGACCTTGTAACTCAAAACCTCTGGCCACTGATCTACCTTTAGAAAGCCATCTTACTTCTGTGGATAAGAGAAGCTGTGTGTGCTCTGCATCCATTTCCTCACAGAGCTGCACAAACAGACATAAACTAAAGGCATGTACTTTAATGTGGTTGATAATTTTAATCACATCCTGAAAATGTTGGTTAAGTTTGGGTGACATTTTGTGCCTAGTCAGCATTTCTCTATGGATGACACAGTGCGTAGACACGCATGCAGAAGCAACCTCTTTGACCGAAGTAGTGAAACCAGAAAGCTGTCCAGTCATGGCAGCCACTCCGTTCATGTATATACCAACACAAAATCACCAAATCAGTTCTACAGCTGTGGTACTGGTTGGCAACAAAAGGGCACATAACATATCCTCATGCACATCCTCCTGAGAAGTATATGACACAAAAACAAGCACTACGGCCTTGTTGTCAACATCAGTAGACTTGTCAACCTGGATTGCACACCATGGTGACTCATTAATCCTAACAATTGTGCCTCAATATCCTCTATTTCATCAAAGCATCTAGTTATGGTAATAGCTGAAAAAGGAACATGTGCCACCTTCTGAACTGCAGCCTCTCCTAAAAGTTCATAACAAATGTCCTTAACAGCAAGCAGGCAGGATCAACTCTTCACCAATAGTAAACAGCTTCTTAGCTTTAGCAATACTGTTAGCCACTAAGAATAATGCTCTCAGTGCAGACACATTTGATGAAGTGGTGGCCTTCCATAATTGCTTCTGTTCTTCAGGTTCACGTTTTTTTCTTCTGAAAAACTCCAAAGCCTTGTCTTTTAATGCAGGATAAGTGGTCTCCATGTGACAACGCAGTTTTGAAGGTTTCATGGCTTTGCTGGATAGCTAGTCACCACATATACAAAGCAGGCCTGGAGAATGTGAATCACCTGTTGCAATGAACCCATAATTTAAGTGGGACTCTTGGTATTCTTTTAAATGCAGCTTTCTTTTTGTTGGCAGTCTTACAGTCTTCTGCTGTCTCATCATTGGGTCTTCCCCCTTTACAAAGAAGCTCTCTAGTAATGTTTTGTTATTTACTCATTTTGGCTAAGGCTAGCTTGTGGGCTTAACCAAATCTGTGACTGAGGTAAGTGCAGTGTGAGAAAGACGTGTGGATGGACAAGGTAAGTAATATATAATAGGTGAGCCATGCATGGACTAAAATTAAGTGTTGGATTCTGACTTAAAGCCTGTCACCAGATACAGCTGTAAAAATGAAGCACTCAACTCACTGATAGGGTTTTGATATGAGTCTGCAAGCAATTTATTTATTGCGGTCTCTGTGCAGTCAAACCTCTCTGCTAATGTTAATCTGTATTTGCAGCTGCTCCCCAGTGCTAGCTAGCATCACTGTCTCAACTCCACCTCACACAATCAGGCATTAGATTCTCATAAGGAGCATGCAACCTAGATCCCTCACATACAGTTGAGAACAGGGTTCGCACTCTTATGAGAATCTAATACCGCTGCTGAGCTGACAGGAGGCAGAGCTCAGATGGTAATGCAAGTGACTGGGGGCAGCTGTAAATACAGATGCAGCTTCGCTCACTTGCCCACCACTCACCTCCTGTTGTGCAGCCCACAGTTCCTGCCAGGTTGCAGACCAACTGGTTGGGGACCCTGTCTTACTGTACCTAATTTATAAAATAAACTTTATCATAAGTATGTATATGCAGGAAAAAACATAGCAAATATAG
Organism: Macaca nemestrina; assembly: GCF_043159975.1. Lineage (NCBI taxonomy): Eukaryota > Metazoa > Chordata > Mammalia > Primates > Cercopithecidae > Macaca > Macaca nemestrina. The sequence continues at coordinate 57,193,593 of NC_092128.1, read as the reverse complement.
GTTTGGTACTATCTGTGGCTTCAGGTTTCCATTGGGGATCTTGGAATATAACCCTCACAGATAAGGGGGACTGCTATATACTTAATATATTGTTTTATATAGACTTTAGTGTACTTTTCTGTTTGTGCCCCTACCTCCCACCTATACGTTCTTTGAGAGTAGTCCAATGTCTTTATTATCTCTGAATTTTCCTAAAACTTTTCGCCTATATTAAACACAAATATTTACAAATCAAATTAAAAAGTTGCCAACCAAAGTACCACCACAGACTAATTTAAGGGCTAGAATTGAAAACTCTACCTGTCCAACTCCTGTACTCCCCCAACACGCACATAAACAAACATACTTTTTCATAACATTAAAGGGTACAAAGATATCATGAAGTATAATAAATATGGTTGGTTTATTTACTGATCTGTCACTCAGTCACCAATATGTAAGATTTAAAAGGTTTTATATATTGCAAATCTAAAAGGTCCAACGAAAGTACGTTAAAGTCTAGTCTAACACCATTCCTAAATGCTAAAGTTAAATATAACTCAGCTGCCTTCTCCACAACCAAAACAAGACATTTTTAGACCTTGAAAACTGGGAACAAAGTTGCTCTGCCCTTAAAAGGGTAATAAATGCTAAGGTTCAAATCACATCTTTCATAGTGATACAAAAGCTAAACAAAAAGAATGCAATCTCCTACTAGTTTCAGGGCTCCTACTTTGTAATCATGTGACCTATAAATTATTACAAGTTATAGGAACAATTTTAATTCTTCATCTGGAATGAGGATAATATTTCATGGAAATGTTTGGAAGAATAAACACCACATGTTTTATGGTCAAAGTTGTAATTTTAAACGAAATGCAAAATAAGGTCTAATAAACAGCTATACATTTTCTATTATACCTGTCATAAAATGAGTATCTGTAATTTTTATTTTCCTTAATGGAACCAATGCATAGTCTGTGTACTTTGGGCTAGAAGATGATACATAATCTAAGAAGAAAAACTACAGGCAAGTAACATCTCTCTAAACCTGTACTAATAAAAGTGTTTTGTGCTGTTACAAAATCTAAGTGAATTCCTATATCTATAATCTCTTTGTTAGGAGACAGGATCTCACTCTGCCACCTAGGCTGGAGTTCAATGGTGAAATCATAGTTCACTGTAGCCTCACACTCCTGGGCTCAAGAGTTCCTCCACCTCAGTCTCTCGAGTAGCTGGGACTAAAGGTGGACAGCATCACGCCTGGCTAATATTTTTTTATTTTTTTGCTTTTTGTGAGGCCGGGTCTCACTTTGTTGTCCAGGCTGGTCTCAAACTCCTGACTTCAAGCAATCCTCCTGCCTTGGCACCCCAAAGTGCTAGGATTATAGGCGTGAGTCACCACGACCAGCCTAGAGTTACAATTTTTTTTTTTTTGAGATGGAGTCTTACCCTGTCACCCAGGCAGGTGTGCAGTGTTCGGCTCACTGCAACTGCTGCCTCCTGGGTTCAAGCAATTCTTGTGCCTCAGCCTCCCAAGTAGCTGGGATTACAGGTGCATGCCACCACACCCAGCTAATTTTTGTATTTTTAGCAGATAGTACCAAACATACATGTTGCTATCTTTTTCCTACATAAATTTTGTATTTTGAATTTTTAGGGTTTCACCATGTTGGCCAAGCTGGTCTTGAACTCTTGACCTCAAGTGATCTGCCCGCCTCGGCTTCCCAAAGTGTTGGGATTACAGGCGTGAGCCACTATACATGGCCTAGAGTTATAATCTTGATACTAACCACAAAGCCCTCTGCAGAATTTCCTGATGGGTACAACCAACCCACCTGATATGTCTTTTAAAGCAACTTTTTAAATTTCAGGGTTTCTTAACTTCAGTATTACTATTACCAACCAAAGTACAACCACAGATGAATTAATTTACTCTACCATTCCTTGAGCATTATTTGGGTTTTTTGTTATTTTGTTAAGTACTTAAATGTCCTTTAAATAGCTAATTATAATGTACTGGCTTTTTCTTTTATTTGACTGCTGTGCTGCTTAGAAAAATCAGTAATGAAATATGATCCATTTAAATGGTTTAACTTCCTCATTTACTCAGAGGAAAGTTTTACCACCAACCTATCAGGCTCAATTCAAACATGGACATGTTATTACTCGTTTTCAGTAGAAACATTCTAAATTAGTGTTCCAGGTACTCTTTATCAAAATAATAATGGATTAAATGATATCTAAATGGCTTAAAGAGTTAACTAAATGGCTTAAAGAGTTAACAGACCTTAAAAATGACTTAGAGATTAAAATTTGCTAACAATACCTCATCATCAAAAATACTACTGAGGCTGGGCTCAGTGGCTCGCACCTGTAATCCCAGCAATTTTGGAGGTTGAGTCGGGCGGATCATGAGGTCAGGAGTTCAAGACCAGCCTGGTCAATATGGTGAAACCCTGTCTCTACTAAAAGTACAAAAAGTAGCCGGGCATGGTGGCACATGCCTGTAATCCCAGCTACTCGAGAGGCTGAGGCAGGAGAATTGCTTGAACCTGGGAAGCAGAAGTTGCAGTGAACCAAGATCACACCATTGCACTCCAGCTCTGGGTGACAGAGCAAGACTCTGTCTTGAATTTAAAAAAAAAAAAATGCAATTAAATAAAATTTGAACATTGCTTTAGAGATGTTTCAGCCACTATCTAATCATTTAAAAAAATATTTACTGAACATTTACTAACACTGCACAGTAATCGACCCTGAGGATACAACAGTGTACAACAAACAAGATGGCTGCCCTGATGAAACCTGCATTGCACAGAGAAGATACAAAATGATCAAGACTTGTGTTGAGGAAGTGCCCTAAACAAACAGGGAGATGATTGGGACTGGATGGGATACTTTTGGAAAGGATGGCTAACAAGGTCCCCTCTCAATACTCTGAATTGAGATCTGAAGGATAACAGCCAGCTATGCTAAGAATTAAGAAAAGGACATTTCAGGCAGCAGGAAGAGCAAACACAAAGACCTTGGGACACAAATGGCAGTGGTTCAAGATAAAGTCTGAGAAGGAGATAGGAGGCATCAGGTCATAGATGCCATAGCAAGTAATTTTGTTATAAATAAAACAGAAAGTAATTGAAGTGATCCCAGCAGAGCAGTGACCATCCAATTTCCAAAAGACCATTCTTATTGTGGCACAGAGAATGAACAGGACTGCAAGGCTCAGAGTGGAAGTTGTGAGGCTAGTTAACAAAGTATGATCACAGTTCCACGCAAAAGAAGAGGATATAGTGGGCTCAGAGGCAAGTAATATAGATGGACTAGAGGTAGTTTTGAGTCATATGTATGGGTAAAATCAACAAAATCTAGGAATAGACTGGGATGGGGCAGGTTGAGGGAGGGATTAAGAAGAAAAGAATCTAGGTTTTTGGCTTAAACCATTTTCTGAGACAGAAAAAAACAATGGTTATGAAAGGAAACACAAAAATTTAGTTTGTGGCCTGTTAAGTTAACCATAGCTACAAAATATAAAAATAAAGAAGTCAAAGAAGAAATAAACTAAACAGAGGGGTAAGAGTTTATTTATTTATTTATTTATTTTTGAGACAGGGTCTCACTGTTACCCAAGCTAACGTGCAGTGGAGCAATCATGGCTCACTGCAGCCTGAACCTCACCAACTCAAATGATCCTCCTGCCTCAGTCTCCCAAGTAGTCAAGACTACAGGTGCACACCACCATGCCCGGCTAATTTTTTTTTTTTTTTCCGCACTATGTTGCCCTGGGCTCAAGCAATCCTCCCACCTCAGCCTCACAAAGTGCAGGGATTACAGGCATGATGAACCATCATTCCCACCTGAGATTTTTTTTTTAAGATGCAGAATCATAAAGAGTATGATTTCATTTTGCCAAATAAATAGACACAGTGGGCCGGGGCTGCACCACTGCATTCCAGCCTGGGTGACAAAGCAAGATTCCGTCTCAAAAAGAATAAGTAAATAAAAATAAAATGAAAATAAAATATTAATTTAATTTTCCATGAATTCTAAGAAAAGAAAATGAAAACTGGAAGAACTCACGAACTTCAGGTGTCTTGCCACAAGAGTTATTTAGGTCTTAAAACATCCTCCTAACATTTAGAAAAAATTTTCCTTAGCTTATAGAGCCATCAAAACAAAAGAAAAAAGTGACAAAAATCATTCTTTAATAAATCCACAGTGATTTTAACTTTTATCTACATGTTCAACTTTACATTGTATCCATAGCTTCCTGTTATGAAAGCAGACATAATTAACATGCTTACACTTCTCCAAAGATCTCACATTTAGATTTTATTCCACAGCCACCTTTCTCAAAGTTGTTCCATTTTCTTCTGTATTTAAATGGATTTGATGATCACCCCTGATTATTTTAAGATGGCTTTGCCATACCTGAAGTCATTACTATTTAATTTTGTTTCATTTGAGGTTGACTTGATTTAATCATCAAACAGTATTTTTCAAGAAAGGACTGCTATATTCTGTGCTCTTACATGTTAGAGAACATCTTCATTGCTTCCTGTGTATTTGATTAACCACTTGGTTGGCATGGCAGAGACTGCTAATTGACACCCATTATTCCATCATCCTCTTTGAAAATTGTGCTGGCACACTGCTGCCCAAAATAAACACCTTTCCTAACCTTTCTTGCAGTTAGATGTGGCCAAGACTAAGTTCTGCTCCAAACACCACCCAAAAGTGTTGGGTAGTACTTGTAGTTGGGAAAAGCCCTTTTGTTCTTTCTCCCCTCCCTTTTCCTGATCTTTTCAATGTTATTTTAATGATGACAGCTCCAGTAGCCACCATGGACAGTGACACTGAGACTAGAAACCAGGTGTGTTCATAGATAGGGAAGATCCTGGGTTGCCTTGGGTGAAGCCACCATACTAGTTCTAGACTGACTATTTCTATACTTCTTGTACTCAAGATTATAAATCATTGTAGTTTAAGCCACTGTTATTAGCAGCCAAAACAAATCTATCTGATCCTGTTGGGTATAATACTTCTGGTTCACAAATTCCTACCATCAAAACTTTGTAAACATTTTTCCATTGTCTTCTGGAATTGACAATAACTGAGAAGTTAAAATTCAGCTACCTTGAATTTTTTTCTCTTTGTATAGGTCATGTTTTTCTCTTTCTGGCCAGGATAACAAAATAATTCCCTCCTTATTTCTGAAGTTAAAAACTACTAGGATATGGTTAATTTTAATCATTTCATATTTTTTTCCTAGCATTTAGTGTGCCTGTCAATCTGCAAATACACATTTCATTTCAAAAGCTTTTGTCTGGATTTTATTTCTGAATACTTTTTCTCTTCCATTTGTTGAAGTCTCTATTTTAGGGATATCAGCTATTCTTACCTAGTCTTTTCAGAGTTACTTCTTTCCTTTATTTTTCTCCTATATTTGTAGAGTTGCCATCCTATATTTTTTTTAATCACATTTAATACAGAAACTGCTATCCTCAGCTCCTATTTACTCTGATATCTAAGATTCTGCATGGCAACCCCTAACACCTTTCTCATCTTAGTTGGGTCCATTTTTATTTTTGTGTACACATGTTTATGCATACACACACAAACTTCAGTTTGAGAATTAGGAACTACTCTTAATCTACTTTTCTACAATCCAACGACACAGAAAAGGAAGAGCTAAAATTGGACTGAGCACAGGCATGGCTGAGGTGTCCTTAAATGTCCTGTACCAAGACTGATCTCCCTAGTGAGGGATCTAGCCTACCTTCATGGGCTTTGGCTCTTGCCCTTAACTCAGAGTACCATTCAAAATGTCAATGCTTGCTGCCTCTGCTAAGGCTCAGCACTGGTATGTAGGGTCTTCTCAAGGATTTTTCCTTGACTTTTTGCTTCCTACTCACCTCCTAGGTCTACTTCTCTAGAAGTATGAATGAGATATCGCAATATTTTGTAGGCTTCCTCTTTCCTTAGTCTTGTTTCTGGGATATGGGGCTGGGATTAGAAGACTTGTCATATACAACTAGTATCTTCTCATTCTTTCTTTACCTTCCACTTTTGAAGTATTTGGTATAAGGCTACAGATACCCCTTTTTTGTCTGCTTCTTTCCATTTCTGCCCTCTTTCTTCAACCCACCATCTACTCTTTCCTTCTTTAAATTGGTTTTAGTGAAGAAAAATTATGTGACCCCACTTAATTTTTACTCAGAAATCTCTAATTATTATTATTATTGTTGTTGTTGTTGTTATTTAGAGACAGAGGCTCGCTCTGTCACCCAGGCTGGAATGCAGTGGCACAATTTTGGCTCACTGCAACCTCGAACTCCTGGGCTCTCAAGTGTTCCTCCTTTCTTAGCCTCTCAAGTAGTTAGGACTATAGTTGTGTGCCAGCCACTATACTCGGCTAACTTTTTTTTTTGTGGGGTCTTGCTATGTTGTCCAGGCTGGTCTCAAACTCCTGGCCCCAAGCAATCTTCCCACCTTGGCCTCCCAAAGTGTTAGGATTAAAGAAGTAAGCCACTGTGCTTACCATTTTACTTCTTTTAACATTTATTTTTAAAGTACTCAACTCAATTCTTTACATTACTGACTCAATTAAAAAGTTAAATTTATTTGGAAGGCCGAGGCGGGCAGATCACGAGGTCAGGAGTTCAAGACCAGCCTGGCCAACATGGTGAAACATCTCTACTAAAAATACAAAAATTAGCCTGGCATTGTGGCGCACACCTGTAATCCCAGCTTCTCAGGAGGCTGAGGCAGGAGAATTGCTTGAACTCAGGAGGTGGAGGTCGCAGTGAGCTGAGATTGCACCACGGCACTCCAGCCTAGAAGTAAAATTTAAATATTCTAAGATAAGATTCTAAACTAACAACAGCTGCACTTTTACTTCTGCTATTTCTAACAGAAGGAAGTAAAGGGAGGATACCCAGTTTCAATTCTTTTTATAAACTCAAGATACTAAGCAAAAAATGTAAGAGCATAAACTAAGCTCTTCTGTGAATTTGTTACAACTACCTCCAAGAAAAAAAAAACAAAACACAGGATGTATTTTCCCTCCTCAAATCTACTCATCTTTTACTATCTGTTCAATTTTCCAACAAAGAACCCTAGAATCTTTCTTGTTTCCTCCCCTTTCCCACCTCCCACCACTATAAATTCTATACCTGGCACACAGAAACCACTCAATAATTATAAAGGAATAAATTAATATAACCTATTTGTCATACCTCCAAACTTCTCTCATATGATCCCTCTCTAGCCCCACTACCATACACCTGGTACAAGCTGATATCTAATACCATGACTACACTAACAATCTCTTATTGTTGCTTTACTTTCACTTCTTATCTTTTTAAATTACTGACCTCATCACTTAAAAATCTCTAGTCTCCCACTGCCGAAGAAAAGAATTTAATCAACACTGTATTCAAAACCCTTCTTTTACAATTTGACCATAGATTTATTATTTCTCCAGTCAGTATCATCTATCATCTCTACTTTGTTCCACAGTTTCAATTACCTGCCCTCCCCAACCTCCCATCCATATACATATCTTACATTCTAGCTACACAGGTTCACAAATATACCATATACTTTCATGCCTGCCTTCTACTCCAGGTAATACTCCTTGTCTAAAATAACTTTCTCCTTGTTCTGATCTATTTGAAAAGTTATCTAAATTCCTTCTAAGGAAATCAAACTGTGAGAACACACAAGCCATGGTGTTCAAATAACTCGACTACTTAGAGTAATTTAAGATTCAGGCCAGGCGCAGTGGTTCACATCTGTAATCCCAGCACTTTGGGAGGCCAAGATGGGCGGATCACGAGGTCAAGAGATCGAGACTATCCTGGCCAACATGGTGAAACCCCATCTCTACTAAAAATACAAAAATTAGCCGGGCATGGTGATGCGCGCCTGTAGTCCCAGCTACTCGGGAAGCTGAGGGAGAAGAATCCCTTGAACCCGGGAGACACAGATTGCAGTGAGCCAAGATCACGCTACTGCACTCCAGCCTGTTGACAGAGCAAGACTCCATCTCAAAAAAAAAAAAAAAGGGTAATTTAAGATTTAAATATTTTTAATTTCAGAGGGTGACATCAATAAGATGACTGACTAGAGATACCCAGCACGCATCCCCCCATAAGAAAGAACCTAGGCATCAAATAAACAGCTAAGATTCAGTTTGAGTGTCAATGGGAGAGTACTGGGGTGCAGCGAGCAACTGGAGATGCAGGTGTGGAGACTGGAAGTCTATGAGGGCAGCATGGAAATACCTGGCCACTGCAGCCCTGTCTCCCCAACCCAGATTGGATCTGCCTAGAGCCAGGAGGGACTTCCCATTTCAGGGAAAAGGTAAGCAGAAGATCCCTACCAGCCCCCACTGCCACTGCAAACACCTACAATCCTTACTACAGGAGAAGCCCACAGTCCTTGCAAGCCTCCAGCCCAGTTTGGAGAGCTGCCAGGAATTCATGCAGCTGCACTGCCCCAGATTAGGAGCACAAGGTGCACACTCCCCTCCCCCATCCATCCACTCCCTGGGAGAAAAGTTGCTGCAGCATGGTGCCATCTTGAGACCAGAGCCACCTCTGGAGCTCACCCTGCTCTGGAGGTTAGTAGCCACTGAATTTCTCTAGCACTGGAGCTCCATCTTCATTCCACCAAACCCACATGGGTGGCTGAACACCACAACCCCAACTATGCAGAGCCAGGGCCCAGGATCGGCTGTGACTCCAGTCCTGCACAGCAGGGAAATCAACCTCCCTTACCCTCCGCTCCCCAACACTCTGCCGCCACTGCCACACTTCCAGTCAGAGGAACAGTCTGGCAGTCCCACCCAAGGCAAACCTGCCCTTGAGCCAGAGAAAACTGCTACATGCCCTCCAAGTGGGAGCGCACCCCCTAAGTTTCTCAGCAGCTGATACATCCCTTGGGCTGGCAGAGAGGCTACACATCTGTACTCAGGTCCTGAGAAACAGCCCTACAGCACTCCCCCACTGCAGATATGCCCTTAGCTCTCCACCTGCAATCAAGGTCTAAGAAACAGTCCTGTCCCTGGGCACAGCAGGTTGCCCCTGGTGGGCATACTCTCAGTCCATCCAAGCAGCCAGGAGCCCACGACTGTACCTGAGAAACAGCCCTGTGGGTCACCTCTGGCAAACATGTCACCTGAGCCCTATGGAGGGCTCACTTCTGAGCCACAACCCTGAGCCAGCCAAGCAGCCTTGTACCCACATGCCAAACCTGAAAAAGTTGTGTGAACCACCCCTAGTAGACAGATTGATTCCCAGGCTGGGCAGCCCTGTGCCTGCTCCTGGACCTATGAAACAGTTCCATGTGGGGCATCTCCCATGCCAGTCAAGAAGTTGTGAAGCCATGTCAAGGGCCTGAGAAATAGCTCTGAGGGCCGTCTATGGTGGACACACTCCTGAGTTCCCTGAGCAGCCTTGTACCCATTTCCCAAACCTGAGAAACAGCCCCACGGGCCATCTACAGCAGATATATCCACAGGCCAGCCAAGCAGAAGAGAAGGGAAAGTTAAGGAAACATATTTAACGAAATAACAGCTGCAAATTTCCCAAATCTTGGGTCCGAGACAGACATCTAGGTCCAGGAAGCTCACTGAACCTCAAATAGATGCAACCCAAATAGGTCCTCTCCAAGGCAAAATATATTCAAATTGTCAAAAGTCAAACACAAAGAAATTCTAAAAGTAGCAAGAGAAAAGCATCAAGTCACATATAAGGGAATTCCCATTAGACTAGTAACAGATTTCTTATAGAACCCTTACAGGCCAGCACAGAATTAGATGATATATTCAAAATATTGAAAAGAAAAAAAACTGTCATCCAAGAATATTATATCCAGCAAAGCTATCTCTCAGAAATGAAGGAGAAATAAAATCTTTTATAGACAGGCAAAAACTCTGTAAATTCATCACCACTAAGCCAGCGTTATAAGAAATGCTCAAAGGAGTCTCACAGTTGGAAGTAAAAGGATGATAACCACCATCATAAAAACATGTGAAACTATAAAGAGAAAAGAACTAGAAAGAGAAAAGAACCAAATCTAATTACAGAAAACTACCCAACCACAAAAATAAACAATAAGAGAGGAAAAAAGGAAATAGAAAACAACAAGAAAACAATCAATAAAATGACAGGAGAAGGTCTTGCCTATCAGGAGAGGGCCTCATCTTGAATGTAAACTGATTAAATTCCCCATTTAATCAAAAAGGAGACTTGTCAACAGATACCACAGAAATACTGAACTACGAACAACTTGGGATGAGTGCAGTGGCTCATGCTTGTAATTCCAGTGCTTTGGGAGACCGGGGAGGAAGGATCACTTGATTCCAGGAGTTCAAGACCAGCCTGGGCAACACAGCAAAACTCTATCTCTATATACATATTAGCTGGGAGTAGTGGTGCACACCTATAGTCCTAGCCACTCAGCAGGCTGGAGCAGGAGGATTGCTTGAACCCAGAAGTTTGAGGTTACAGTGAGCTATGATCACACCTGTGCACTCTGGCCTGGGAGAAAGTGAGACCCTGTCTAAAAAAACAAAACAGAACAAAACAAAACAAAAAAATACAACTATACACAAATTTGAAAACCTAGAGAAACTAGATAAATTCCTGGACACATACAACCTATCAAGATTGAACCAGGAAGAAACAGAAAACCTGAACAGACCAATAACAAGTAACCAGATTGAATCACTAATAAAAAGTCTCCCAAGCTGGGTGCGGTGGCTCATGCCTGTAATCCCAGCACTTTGGGAGGTCGAGGCGGGCAGATCACCTGAGGTCTAGAGTTTGAGACCAGCCTGACCAACATGGCGAAACTCCATCTTTACTAAAAATACAAAATTAGCTGGGTGTGGTGGCGCATGCCTGTAATTCCAGCTACTCAGGAGGCTGAGGCAGGAGAATCACTTGAACCTGGGAGGTAGAGGTTGCAGTGAGTCGAGATCATGCCATTGCACTCCAGCCTGGGCCAACAAGAGCAAAACTCCATCTCAAAACAAAATAAAACAAAAGGTCTTCCAAAAAAGAAAAGTCCAGGACTGGATGGCTTCACAGCTGAAGTTTACTGAACCTTTAGGGAATAATTAATATCAATTTTTCTCAAACTATTCCAAAAAATTAAAGCAGAATGATTCTTCCTAACTCATTCTATGAGGCTGGGATAACCCTGAAACCAAAACCAGACAAGAACACAACAAAAAGAAGAAAACTGCAGGCTAATACATTCAATGCACATATACATAAAAATTCTCAACAAAATATTAGGAAGCCAAATCTAACAACACACCAAAAAGATAATACATCATGATTCAGGGGAATTTATCTGAGGAATGCAAGGATGGTTCAACAAATACAAATCAATAAACATCATACATCACACCAATAGAATGAAAGACAAAAACCATATGGTCATCTTGATAGATACAGAAAAAGCATTTGATAAAAGTCAACATTCTTTCATGATTAAAACCTCTCAAATTAGGGATAGAAGGAAAGTATCTCAACATAATAAAGGCGATATACGGCAAACCCAAAGCTAACATCATACTGACTAGGAAAAAGCCAAAAGTGTTTCCTTTGACTACTAGAACAAGAGAAGGACATCTACTTTCACAACTCTTATTCAACATAGTACTGAAAGTCCTAGTCGGAGCAATTAGTCAAGAGAAATAACAGGCAACCAAGTTGAAAAGGAGGAAGTCAAAATGTCTATTTGGAGATGACACAATCTTATATATAGAAAAACCTAAAGACTATACCAAAAACTCTTAGAACTGATAAATGAAATCAGTACAATTACAAGATACAGTATCAATATACACAAATCAGTAGCATTTCTAAACACAAACAACAAACTAGCTGAAAATGAAATCAAAAAAGGTAATCTTATTAACAACAGCAACAATAAAAGAATACCTAGGAATAAATTTAAACAAGGAGATGAAAGACTTCTCCAGAAAAACCATAAACTACTGATTAAAGAAACTGAAGATGACACAAACAAATGAAAGACATCTCATGCATATGGATCAGAAGAATATTGTTAAAGTGACCCCACAACTCAAAGAAATCTACAGAGTCAATGCACATGTCAAAATAACAATTACCTTCATCACAGAAATAGAAAAAACAATCCTAAAATACATATGGAACCACAGAAGCCTCTGAATAGCTGAAGCAACCCTGAGCACAAAGAGGAGCCATCATACCATCAGACTTCAAAATATACTACAAAGCCATAGTAACCAAAACAGCATAATACTGGCATAAAAACAGACACATAGATCAGTGGAACAGAATAAAGAACCCAGAAATTAATCAATCCATGTATCTACAGTTAAATGATTTTTAACAAAGGTGTCAGGAACACTCATTGAGGAAAGGATAGTCCCTTCAATAAATATTTCTGGGAAAACTAGATACGCAGAAGAATAAAACTAGATGCCCATCTCTCATCCTATACAAAAACTGACCCCAAAATGGATCAAAGACCTAAATGTAAAACCCAAAACTACAAAACTACTAAAAGAAACCATAGAGGAAATACTTCAGGGCATTGGTCTGAGAAAAGATTTTATGAATAAGTCCTCAAAAACATAGGCAACAAAAGCAAGAATAAACAAATGGAGATTATATAAAAACAAAAAGCTTCTGCACAGCAAAGGAAACAATCAACAGAGTAAAAAGATAACCTATAGACTAGGAGAAAATACTTGCAAACTATTCATGGAACAGGGAATTAATAGCCAGAATATAAAAGGAACTCAAACTTTTTAACATCAAAAAACAAACAATCCAATTTAAAGATGGGCAAAAAATCTAAACACATAAAAGAAGACATACATGTGGCCAATAAATATATTTTAAAATGCCCAACATCACTAATTGATATGGTTTGGCTCTGTTCCCACCCAAATCTCATCTTAAATTGTAGTTTCCATAAACCCCATGTGTCATGGGAGGGACCCAGTGGGAGGTAACTAAATCACTGGGGGGTGGTTTCCCTCATGCTATTCTCATGACAGTGAGTAAGTTCTCACAAGATCTGATGGTTTTATAAAGGGCTCCCCCCTTTGCCTGGTTCTCATTCTTCTCTCTCCTGCTGCCATGTGAAGAAGGACGTGTTTGCTTCCCCTTCCACCATGATTTTAAGTTTCCTGATGCCTCCCCAGCCATGCTCAACTGTGAGTCAATTAAACCTCTTTCCTTTATAAATTACCCAGGCTCGGGTATGTCTTTATTAGCAGTATGAGAATGAACTAATACACTAATCATCAGGGAAATGCAAATCAAAACTATAATGAGATACCATCTCACCCACTTAAGATAGTTACGATCAAAAAGACAAGAAGATAACAAATGCTGGTGAGGATGCAGAGATAAAGGAACTCTTACACATTTGGTAGGAATGTAAACTAGTACAGCTACTATGGAGAAGCGCATGGAGATTCCTCAAAAAACTACTAATAGAACTACTATATGATCCAGCAATCCCACCACTGGGAATTTTATCCAAAGGAAAGAAAATCAGTATATTGAAGAGACATCTGCACCCCTTGTTTATTGCAGCACTATTCACAATAGTCAAGATATGGAATCAACCTAGATGCCCAACAACAGAAGAATGGATAAAGAAAATGGGGTCTACAGACAGTGGAATACTGTTCTGCCATAAAAAGAATCAAATCTTGTCATTCGCAGCAACGTGGATGGAACTGAAGGATATTATGTTAAGTGAAATAAGCCAGGAACAGAAAGTTAAACCCTGCATGTTCTCATTCATGGTAGAAGCTAAAAAGCTGATCTCATAGAAGTAAAAAGTAGAACAAAGGATACTAGAGACTGGGAAGGGCATAAGGAAGAGAGGGATAGGAAGAGATTTGTGAAAGGTTACAAAATTACAGCTAGATAGGAAGAATAAGTTCTAGTGTTCTATACCACTGTTAGATGACTATCGTTAACAATAATATACAGTTCAAATAGCTACAATAAATAATGTTTGAAATAATGTATATGTCAATTACCCTGATCTGATCACTATACATTATATGTATTGAAACATCGTTATGTACCCCTCAAATATGTACACTGTCAATTAATAAAAATAGATTTTCTAAATAATGTAATTGAATTGAGCAAAACAAAATGTGTATCTGTCCTGGACCCATGTACTATAAACAGGCAAACTATTAAAAGTTATTTCATGTCAGGCATGGTGGCTCACTCTTGCAATCTCAGCACTTTGGGAGGCTGAGATGGGCAGACTACTTGAGGTCAGGAGTTCAAGACCAGCCTGGCCAACATGGTGAAACCCCATCTCTACTAAAAATACAAAAATTAGCCAGACATGGTGGTACACACCTGTAATCCCAGCTACTTGAGAGATTGAGGCACGAGAATCACTTGAACCCAGGAGGCAGAAGTTGCAGCCAGCCAAGATTGTACCATTGCATTTCAGCCTAGGTGACAGAGCAAGACTCTTATCTCAAAGAAAAAAAAAAGTTATTCTAATATATTAAAAACAACAACCAAATTTCCACGAAGAAAAAAAAAGGCGAACTAAACATAGGCATCTAACTTTACTCCCTTATAATATCTAACTGAAATGATAGCAAAGGCATACGTACACAAGAACAGAGAGAACAGAGAAAAAAACAACAAAAATGAAGCTTGAAAGAAGATATGTGACTTGTAACTGACCTAGCAGATCTGAGATAGCAGACAGCAATAGTAGAGAAAGGAGAATATTAACCCAATTTATGCAATAAAATCAAAAAGTTTCAGGGATTCATGGTTTAAGCATCCCCTGGAAATGGGAATAAAGTTAGTCCCATCTTTAGGCAGACTAGTTGAAAGCTGTTAAAATAAAAGATCCACTTTATCTATGACCCTGCAGGTAACTGGAAGTCAAACACGTATCTTTATGAATGGTAAATAAAATATCAGTTGAAAGAGCTGAACCTGTTTGTCCCTGGGAAACAGAAACTGTGGAAAAGGGGCTCTAGGGCTGCTATTTTCCTAAATTTTGTATAACTATCTCTGAAAACATCTATCTGCAGAACTTTGATAAAACTACAAATTGAAACCAGTTTTAAATTTCAATTTCCCAATAGTTATAGCTTCAGTAAACTGGAATTCTTACCATCATAAATATGATGGAATTATGCAATATATTCCAAAATTTCCATTTAACATACTGGACAGCCACTTTCATAGAGTTCATTATCTGCAAATCTGCCTGTTTGCTAAAATCAATACTCCTGGTACTTTTACAGTCATTTACAGACATGCACAAAGCAGAGAAAAATCTGAGGTTCCCAACATGCATGTTCCCAGCAAAGGCTGAAGAAGGTGACACTATCTTCTTAAATAAGATAGCTGTTATACTATAAACAAGTGTCCTTTTTGTGGTGTAAGTGTCATGTTTTAGGCTTTTCTTTTTCTTTTTCTTTTTCTTTTTTTTTTTTTGCTTTTTGTTGGGATTTTGCTGTTTTATTTTATTTTATTTTTGAGACAGAGTCTCGCTCTGCTGCCCAGGCTGGACTACAGTGGTGTGATATCAGTTCACTGCATCCTCCGCCTCCCGGATTCAAATGCTTATCCTGTCTCAGCCTCCTGAGCAGCTGCGATGACAGGTGCACACCACCACATCTGGCTAATTTTTTTGTATTTTTAGTAGAGACTAGGTTTCACCATGTTGGTCAGGCTGGTCTTGAACTCCTAACCTCCAGTGATCCACCCGCCTCAGCCTCCCAAAGTGCTGAATTACAGATGTAAGCCACCGCACCCGGCCTAGATACTGTTGTTTAAAAATGCCCCCCACCACCCCCGGGACTGGGCGTGGTGGCTCACACCTGTAATCCCAGCACTTTGGGAGGCCGACGCAGGCAGATCACGAGGTCCGGAGACTGAGACCATCCTGGTCAATATGGTGAAACCCCCATCTCTACTAAAAATTCAAAAATTAGCTGGGCATGGTGGCACGTGCCTGTAATCCCAGCTACTCGGGAGGCTGAGGCAGGAGAATAGCTTGAACCAGGGAGACAGAAATTGCCGAGATTGCCGAGATTGCACCACTGCACTCCAGCCTGGTGACAGAGTGAGACTCCATCTCAAAAAACAAACAAACAAACAAAAAATGCCCCCCAAGCGTAGTGCTGAAATGCGGTCTAGTGCTCCTAAGTGCAAGAAAGATTTAATGTGTCTTACAGAGAAAATACTGTGTTAGCTAAGTTTCATTCAGATATGAGTTATAGTGCTGTTGGTTGTCAGTTCAATGTTAACAAAATTAACAACAAAATTAAAAAAGGTGTCTTTAAATAGAAACACATATGAAACAAGGTTATGGATTGATCACTGATGACAAAAATGTTGTGACCAGTGGCTCACAGGAACTCAACTCTTATTTCCTCTAAGAGCAATGCTTCACTATTGGCTAATTCAGTGTTTGCAGCGACCTTATATTAACACAGCTGTGAACGATGAGAAGTTGCCGCAATTGGACTTACAGAGTGGGCTTGCAATTAGCTCCAAGAAGGTAGATGGAAAGTTAATGAAGTAGAAGTGAGGACTGAATTGTGTTTCCTGAGTTTTCTCCTCCTATGGTTACAGGGGCCAATTTAAAATTAGGATATGTGGCTTTAAATATTACTCTTGATACTAGGTCATTTTAAAAATGATGAACATACGACTGGACACCAAATCTTACTATTTTATGTAACATCGTTATTAACATGTCCAGATCATCAATTCATGATTGATAAAACTACTAAGCCAACTAGCCTAAACCACCTAGAAACTGGAGAATGCAATACAATTTAACAGCCACTATCCCCAATGTTCTTTTAATCTGAAGAAATTTTCTGTAAGTCAGGAAACCAATATTTCAATTTCTAGTCTATTCAAATCTACATCACAGAGAAAAGTACTTAATAAACATACTGCAACTGCTATTTAAGCCAGAATGATGAGCTAAGCTATGTATAGCTCATATATTTCATCATTGCTTAAATATTTTCAGCAATATGACACACAGAAGGTGCTCAATAAATACATTTCTCTTCTCCCTTTCAGTGCAAAACATTGCTATCTACTCCCACTTCTCCATCTCCTCTCCTCAATCCAATCATGCTTTTGCTCCCAGTACTCCACTGAAAGCTCTCTTTAAGGACACCAATGACTTCCAGTCGCTAAATGCAATGGTCAGGTCTCGGTTGCTTATCTTATTCAACCTACTGGTAGTATAAAGCACAGCTGATCATGTTCTCTTCTCCCGGAACACTTTATTCACTTAGCTTCCGGGAAACCACTCTCTTCAGTTTGTTCCTCTTTACTTACTCCTTCTCAGTTTCTTTGCTAGTTTGCCTCTTCTCCCTGAGCTCAGTTTTTGCACATCTCTATCTTCACACAGTCCCTTGATGATCACATCTAATATCTTGGTTTAAATACCATGTATAAAAGAGTGTGTAACTGGATTGTTTGTAACTCAAAGGATAAAATGCTTGAAGGCCTGGTTTAAAATGAAAGAAAGAAAAAGAGAGAGAGAGAGGGAGAGAAAGAAAGAAAGAAAGAGAAAGAGAGAGAGAAAGAAAGAGAAAGAAAGAAAGAAAGAAAGAAAGAAAGAAAGAAAGAAAGAAAGAAAGAAAGAAAGAAAGAAAGAAAGAAAGAAAGACAGACCATGCATCTATAGATGACTACTGTATGGCTACTATTAGATTATACCTATAACCTCACCTGTTCCTATATCCACTACATTAGAAAAAGTCAAACAAGTTTCCTTACTTGAGGACTTCTCAGAGCCTTTTAACACGTTACTCTGCATTATAAATATCCAATAGAAGATTATGTACACATTATTTCTTACATTTATTTAGAACAGAATCCTTTCCTCGTGATGCATCTCATGAAACATACTATTGACTAAGCCACTAAATATAGCATACTTAGACATCTCTCAAGTAGTTCTAATGTCTTACAGCACACACAAATTATGTAATAAGCAAGCTTCTCCTGATTAGAGATAATAATTGGGTTTGAGGTATTCAAGTCATTTTACTCCATTAGAGGAAAACTCGCCTCAAAATTTTCCTTATGCAGAGATAAATTTATCTCTCTCTTAAAATACATTCATCTGTATTAATTATGTACTCTAAGTGAACACAGAATAAATGTGTGTCATTTCTTCTGCCTCAAACAACTTAATATAATAAGCATATGTTGTCATTTATCTTTTTCCAGACTAAATGTTCCCAGTTCCTTCACCTGTTCTTTATATAACATGATTTCCAGGCCCCTCACCATACAGGTTCTTTTTCTCATCAGATAAGATCTAAGTAATTCCTGGAATCCAGTTAGTCAACAAAACAATGTATTTGAAGAATGCAAAACATTGGAGCTACAATTTCTTGTGATAAGGATATGATCACTTGATCATGTAGCCTAAGCCTATATTCACTTTTTTATTTTTAGCAGCCATGACACTAGTTAATATTCTTTCTGAAAATAAAAGTGTATTACACACACCCACACATATATATACTCATCCATATACATATATACTTTACGTCCACTGAGAGGGCCTAGAAACAATGACTCCTCAGTAGCAATAAGCACACCTAACACCTAGATCTCTAAATACCACTTCATAGTAAAATAAACCAACATTGCTAAGAGAAATGTCTTACTCTAGGGCTGGCACAGAGATAGTACCAGATGACTGTGGAATATCTTGTTGGATCAGAAAGAAAATGCTCAAAGAATCATAGAGTCATTGGCAAAACAATAAAACAAGAATCCATGAGTCTACACTGATATGAATAAATAAGTGAAAAAAGAGGTAGAAGCTTTTCTTTATCACAGAAGTCAGCTAATAAACATAAAAGAAACTACAAAATCAGAAAAATCACCATTTGGCACCCATCTTGATAATCATGGATTCACACAAGAATCATCAATAGATGTTAAAATTAATGGGTAAGTTTAAGAGTAGTAGGATACTAACATAACTTAAAAATATCTAACCACAGGTACGTATTAATTACAAAGAATAAAACAGTGACTTTATCTTGTAGAAACCTGGCAGATATCTCCTTAACTAAATTATAGAAGTTATCATCACCAGTAATAGGAGAAATAACAGTATTTGCCCTCCTCATATAATGCACTAGAAAGTACACAACATCACGTCTGTAGTATTCCTGCCTAAAGTACGTAACCCAGGGCTGGGCACAGTGGCTCACGCCTGTAATCCCAATACTTTGGGAGGCTGAGGTGGGTGGATCACTTGAGGTCAGGAGTTCAAGACCAGCCTGGCCAACATGATGAAACCCTGTCTCTACTAAAAATACAAAAATTAGCTGGGCATGGCGGTGGGTGCCTGGTCCCAACTACTTTGGAGGCTGAGGCAGGAGAATCGCTTGAACCCAAGAGGTGGAGGTTGCAGTGAGCCAACATGGCACCACTGCATTCCAGCCTGGGCCACAAGAGCAAACCTCTGTCTCAAAAATAAAAAAAAAAAATAAAATACATAACCCAAATCTAATCACGAGGAAAAATCAACCAATCTCACACTGAACATCATTCAGCTGGGAGTGGTGGCTCATGCCTGTAATCCCAGAACTTTGGGAGGCCAAGGTGGGCAGATCACCTGAGGTCAGGAGTTTGAGACCAGCCTGGCTAACATGGCAAAACCCCATCTCTACTAAAAATACAAATATTAGCTGGGTACAGTGGTGCCTGCCTGTAGTCCCAACTACTTGGGAAGTTGAGGCAGGAGAATCGTTTGAACCCAGGAGGCGGAGGTTGTAGTGAGCCAAGATCACGCCACTGTACTCTAGCCTGGGTGACAAAGAGAGACTCCAACTCAAAAAAAAAAAAAAAAAAAAAAAAAAAAAAAAAAAAAAAAAGAACTGGGTTTATATAAGAAAATGCAATTATTTGCTTACCTTTTAACTCATCATACATGCCTACATTTATTTCAAGGGAAACAGGAATGTTGACAATGAACCTAAACACATTCAGCCAATCAAACCTATAGTCTACTCTGGTTCTGGCTATACAATGCTTATGCACCCTAAACACAAATTTGGGATTTAAAAATAATAAAACCAAAATGGTACTTTTTATACTTTCCATTTAAAATATTACTTCAAAACTCAGTATACAGGAGTTCCCACTTCTAGCCATGATGGGAGTAATGAGAACCAGATTATTCCTCTCCATTTAAAAACTAAAAAGTTAGGAAAAAAAGTGAAATGTTTTCAGATATTTGGGTAACTGATAGCACATCCTTGAAAGAGTGGAAACAAAAAGTGAGCCCTATGATTGTCCAAGTGTGCTGTCTGCAAAGTTTCCAGGATGCAGTGCCAGAAGGGGAAAATCCAAAGCCCAGAAGTATCCCTACATTGACAAGCCAGATTTGAGTATTCAGAGACATCAAGGCAGCTAGAATTCCTAGAGCAAAGTATCCAAAGAGGAGAGAACTGCACAAAGACAGTTCTGTAGCTCTGTAGAGGATTCCCCTTAAGTCTTCAGTTGAATATTGACTGGCATATGCAGTGTAGGAAAAATTACCTGAAGCAATGGAAAGAATCACCAAAAAGGAGCAGGAAGACCAATTACAGCTTTAAACAACGTGAAATACAAAATGTCTGGCATTCAAACAAAAATCAGCAGGCATATAAGTAAACAGGAAAATATAATTCATGATGAGGAAACAGAATCAGACCCACAAATGACAAAGATGAAAGGACTTGTAAACAAGGATATTGCAACATCTGTTATTTAAAACATTGCTAAAAGAAATTAAAGACTCAAATAAATGAAAAGAAATCCCATGTTCATGGACTGAGAAATGTAACACAGTTAAAATTTCCATACTACCCAAAGCAATCTACAGATTCAGTGCAATCCCTATCAAAATCCCAAGAGCATTTTTGGCAGAAACCAAAAAACTCATACTAAAATATATATCGAATCTTAAGGGACCCCAAATAGCCAAAGCAATTTTTAAAAAGAACAACAAATTTGGAGGACTCACACTTCCTGATTTCAAAACATATTACAAAACAGTAATCACAACAGTGTGATATTGGTATAAAGATAAATCAACAAATGTAATAAAGACCCAAGAAATAAACCCTCATATATGTGGTCAAATAATCTTCAATGAGGGTACCAAGACCACTCAGTAGGAAAAGAACAATCTCTTCAACAAATGGTGCTGGGAAAATGGGATACAACAAAAAGAATGAAGGTGGACCTTTATCTTACACCCTCTACAAAACTTAACTCAAAATTGATTAAACACCTAAACATAAGAAATAAAACTAAAAAACTCCTAGAAGAAAACACAGGAGAAAGCTTCATAACATCTGACTTGGCAATTATTTCTTGGCTATAACACCAAAAGTATAGGCAACAAAAGCAAACACAGACAAATGGGACTACGTCAAACTTAGAACCTTTTGTGCATCAAAAGGCATATATTTTTCTCCCTTGCAGAATGGGAGAAAATATTTGCAAATCATAAATCTGGTAAGGGGTTGATATCCAGAATATATAGATGACTCCTACAACACAATAACAAAAAATCAAATAACCTGATTTAAAAATGGGCAAAGGATTTGAATGGACATGTGCCCAAAGATGATACACAAATGGCCAACAAGCACACAAAAAGATGCTCAACATCACTAATTATCAGAAAAGTACAAATCAAAACCACAAGATATCACCTTACATCCATTAGGACGGCTATCATAAAAACAAAACAAAAAAAACAGAAAATAAATATTGATGAAAATGTGGAAAAACTGGAGCCCTTCTGCACTGTTGATGCAATTGTAAAATGGTACAAAAAGATTAAAAATAGAACTACCATATGATTCAGCAATCGCATTTCTGTGAATATATCCAAAAGAATTGAAAGCAGAGTTTCAAAGAGATACTCACACACTCATATTCATAGCAGCACTATTGACAATAGGCAAAAGGCGGAAGCAGCCCAAATGTCCATCAATGGATGAACAAAAAATAGTACATACATATGATAGGATATTATTCAACCTTAAAAGGGGCAAATCTAAGAGTCTTTAAAAAATTTTATGTATATAAAATGTATGTGTGTGTATGTGTGTTTAAATCTCTTTAAAAGAGAACTGACTAAAGCTAAAAGATCAACAACATAGTTTGGGATTTAAAATATACAGCACAAATAACAGCACAAAGTTTCAGAAAGGGGAAACAGTTTACTGTTAAAAGGTTCTCATAAAATATATGAAGTAGTTTTATTACTCAAAAGTAGACTGTAATAATGATGTATACTAGCTACTACAAACAAAACTACAAGAAAAAAAGAGTTACAGACAAGTCAAAAATGGTTATAAAGTGAAGTCATAAAAATACTCAAAGAATCCAAAAAAGGTAGAAAGAACAGATGAGACAAAAAACAAATAGCAAGATGATAGACTTAAACCCAATAATATCAATAATCACATTAAATGTAAATGGTCTAAATCAAAAGGCAGAGATTAGGAAACTGGATTTTAAAAAGCAAGACCCAAGACCCAAAAGCAAGACCTATTTTTATGTGTATCTGTCAGATACTCACTTAAATATAAACATAAAAAAGGTAGAAAGTAAAAAGATGGAAAAAAATATCATGTTAACTCCAATTAAAACAAAGCTCGAATGGCTATACAAAATAGATTTCAGAGCAAAACATATTACCAGGATTAAAGAGGTCCATTTCACAATGATAAAGGGATCCAATTCACCAAGCAAGCGTAACAATCATAAATATGCGTGCACCTAGCAATAGAACTTCAAAATACATAATGCAAAAATTTAAAGAATTGCAAGGAGAAATCAGCAAGTCCACATCTATAGAGATTCAATACCATTCTTTCAAAAATTGATATAACAAGTAGACAAAATCAACAAGGACATATAGAAGACCTGAACAATTCTATCAACCAACTTGACTTGACTGACTTTTTTTTTTTTGAGATGGAGTCACCCAGGCTAGAGTGTAGTGGTGTGATCTTGCTGTAACCTCCACCTTCTAGGTTCAAAGAATTCTTCTGCCCCAGCCTCCTGAGTAGCTAGGACTACAGGCACACACCACCAACCTCAGCTAATTTTTTGTACTTTTAGTAGAGACGAGGTTTCAACATGTTGGCCAGGCTGGTCTCGAACTCCTGACCTCAAATGATCCCCCTGCCTCAGCCTCCCAAAGTGCTGGGACTACAGGTGTGAGCCATCCCACCCAGCCTTGACTGACATTTATAAACCACTCCACCCAAAATTATTTTCAAGTGTGAATGAATCATTTGCCAAGGCAGACCATAATCTGGGCCATAAAACAAGTCTCAATAAATTTAAAATGATTCAAAACATACAATGTATGTTCTTTGACCACAGCAAAATCAAGTTAGAACTAAGGAAAAAATATCTGAAAAATCCCCAAATATTTGGAAACTCATCTACATACTTATAAATAACAAGTGGAGTCAAAGAAATCACAAAGGAATTTATCAAGGATTCTGAACTTTAATGAAAATGAAAACATATCAAAATTCATGAGATGCAGTCAAAACACTATTTAGGGGAGAATTTTATAGAATTAAACACTCCTTTTCGAGAAGAATAAATGTTTCAAATTATGAGCCAAGCTTCCAACTTAAGATTCTAGCAAATCAAGAACAAATAAAATGCAAAATAAACAGTAGAAACAAAAATAATAAAGATGAATAGAAACCAGTGAAATTGAGGATAGAAAATCAATACAAAAAACTAAAAACTGGTTCTCTGAGAGGATCAATAAAATAGATCAATAAACCTCTAGCCAGGAGAACAGGAGAGAAAAGAGAAAAGACAGCAGTCAGAATGAGAGAGAGGACAGCACTATATGTCTTACAGATATTAAAAAGATTAATAAGAAAATGTCATGAATAATTTTATGCCAATGAATTTAACAACTTTAGATGAAATGAACAGATTCCTAGGAAAATACAAACTATCAATGCTAACTCAAGAAGAAATAAACTGAGTAAGTCTGTGTCTATTAAAGAAATTGAATTTACAGTTAAAATCCTTCCCACAAAGAAAATCCCAAGCCTAACAAGCCTATATATGTAAGTCACTTAGTATTGTCTGAAGTTTAAGATACATGGAAGGATCAAATATTTATTAACCGTCATGTGCAGACACTAAAAATATAATTTTGATATCATTATGTTGGTATTTCAGCAAAATTATTCTGAAGGAAGCTGTGTGAAGAACTGTGTGAAGAAGCTGTGTGAAGAATTTAATTTCCTAAAAGGAAATAAATGACATAATTTGGGGACAATAATGAGGTTTGAACTAAGTCAGTGGCAACGGTTGTTTTGTTTTTTTCTTAATTGTGGGTGTTGGGACCAGGCCAGATTGAAAGATGGATGTTAGTAGAAGCAGACAGAGGACCAGATGTAGTAATTGACTGGCAATTAAAGATATGGAGAGGAACAGAGTAAGGACACCACATGACTCTTGGCTTGAACACTAAAAGAACCCTCATTAAGGCCAGGCATGGTGGCTCACGCCTGTAATCCCAGCACTTTGGGAGGCCAAGGCGGGTGGATCACCTGAGGTCAGGAGTTCAAGACCAGCCTGGCCAACATGGTGAAACCCCATCTCTACTAAAAATACAAAAATTAGCTGGGCATGGTGACGGGCACCTGTAATCCCAGCTACTCGCAAGGCTGAGGCAGGAGAATTGCTTAAAGTCAGGAGAAGGAGACTGCAGTGAGCCGAGATCGCACCATTGCACTCCAGCCTGGGCAACAAGAGCAAAACTCTATATCAAACGAAAAAAAGAACCCTCATTAAGATAGAGACTACAAGGGTAAAACAGATTTAGGAACAAGAAGATGGGTTTATTTTTCAACAAATGATGCATTCATACATTCAGCACCTAAAAGACACACAAAAGACAATGGGATATACGGAATGAACACACAGGAAATCTGTGTAGATAAATCAGTATGCTCTGTCTCCCAGGATTACTTGCAATTAAAGCATTCCCATAACTATACAATTAATAGCTTTTCCTTGTCAAAGAATTTTAGAAATAAGAAAGTGGTTAAGAGATTTGAGAAAACGAGTCCCTTTCCCTATACACTTAATTCATGGTACTGAAACCCTACTTCACTTATGTTTTTCATTGTCATTTCGAATAGCAAAACCTTATTTATGCACTCCATCTGGTTTAATGAATTTGATGTACTTTCTTCAGAAAAAAGTTGATAATGTGAAGCTCTCTCCATATATTTTCCCTTCTTTTGTGTGGGTAAAATGATTATTCAACTCTACCTGTTGAATCCTATTGCCTCTTTTTAAGGTTTTATTTGCTTGTTGGACATTTTCTGGCTTCTCTTATTCTATCTGGGAATTGGTATTTTAAAACATACATACACACACGCACACACGCCTGTTCAACTTAGTCAAATAATTGCAGCAACCACTTTTTGAGCTAGTCTTATAAACCAAGAATATGTTAAGTGCTTTACATACATTATTATCTCATTTAATTCTTAAAATCTCAGAAAGTAGGTAACTCCATTTGGTGAATAAATAAAACTGAACCTCAAAAATATTACATAAGGAGTCCAATGTCACACAACCAGTGATGTCAGTATCAGGCCTTGAACCTAGGTCTATAGAGCACCAAAACCCGTGCCACCTAAGTTTCATACATTTTTTGCTATCTGTAACAAATCCTATACAGAAGGTCTTACAAAAGTACTTTCATTCATGCAACAAATATGAGTGCCTACATGTCTTTAAAATTGCTGTAGATATACTTTGAACAGCCCCTTTCTTGAACTGTTTTTGCAACTGGAAAGCTGCACACTATGCACTTTTCCCTTTACTTCCTCTCCTTAAATGTCAAATTTAATCATGTTATGATTATTATCAGGTAGTGGTTCAGCCACAGCTATTTCCTGCCCCAGTTCCTGTTCAGTACCCAGAATGAAATCCAGCATATTTTCATTCCTAGTGCTCTACAACTACCTGTTCTAGGAAGCAGTCAGTTGTTCTCATCTGAAAACTCACTTCTATATTTTGTGTCACATTAGCAATTTTCATGAGACTAACAAGGTGGACTAAAAATGCAGTTTTCCTAAATGTCACTTAATATTTTCCACTTTCACATGATTCTGGTCATCAAATGATGTTTCAGATTTGTAAATTTAATGTATTTATGGTTCGGTATTAATCTGAGAAGACAGAAGCATGAGACTTTCTCAGATTTTCAAGGGCAGTCCCAATTTAAAACACCCTGGCCAGGTGTGGAGGCTCACACGTGTAATCCCAAGACTTTGGGAGGCCAAGGTGGGAAAATCGCTTGAGGTCTCTAGCCTGCCCAACATAGCAAGACCCTGTATCTACAAAAAAATAAAAATTAAAAAATTAGCTGGACACAGTGGTGCATGCCTGCAGGTGTAGCTGCTCAGGAGACTGAGGCAACACGATTGCCTGAGCCTGACAGTTCAAGGTTTTACAGTGATCGCACTTCTACTCCAACCTGGAAGACAGAATGAGACTCTGTCTCAAAATAAAAAAAATTCTGGCCCACTATCATATATCAAGTAGGGGTTAAGAAAAGACAGTCAAAATATGCAAAGGGGAGTTTGCAATAATGACTCCAGGTGGTTACAGACTAGGTAAAGGGGTTAAAGGATGGCAACCGTCACTTTGGAATTCTTCGAGTCTTACTTTGAACTGGGAAAATAAGTATTGGAAGGTAAATATTAAATAAACATGTAATAATGGACAAACTGCTCAGGTTTTCCTGTAATTTTAGTATCTAAGTATGCAATTTCCAATTATCAAAACTGGGTAGTACTCACTTTGTCCAATCACATTTACATACCATTATCACTTAAACCTGGCCTTCACACATACATTTTATACAAAGCTACAATTACTTACCATTCCCTCAGCAATCCACATTTCTGTTCTGAGACTCTGCCTCTTCCTGTTCTGCACGGAATGCCCTCCTTCCCCACCTACAAACACCACCTTCAGACCTTTAAGGCTTCAGTGTTAGCTCCCCTGAAACCCAACTAGTTCTCTCTTAAAATTTATTGTTTCTTTTTTATTCACTGCTTTCCATGTGCCAGTACTTTATATATTTTATTTAAGGCTTAATATCATCTTTGAAGTATTATCCTTTCCATTAAACAGATAAGGGAACTGATGCTAAAAGAGGTTTGGTATTATGTTCCAGGAATTCAAATCCAGACTGTCTATACTTTAACTGAATTCTTGTCTCAAGAATTATTGGGACCACAAGCATTTTGGATTTTGGAATATTTGCATATACATAAAGAGATATCTTAGAGATGGGACCCAAGTATAAACACAAAATTCATTTATGTTTCATTTACACCTTATACACATAGCCCGAAGGTAATTTTATATAACATTTTAAAATAATTCTGTGCATGAAACAAAGTTTTGACTTTTTTTATTTTTTATTTTGAGATGGTGTCTTGCTCTGTCACTCAGGCTGGAGTGCAGTGGCACAATCTCGGCTCACTGCAACCTCCACTTCCTGGATTCAAGTGAGTCTTCTGTCTCAGCCTCCGGAGTAGCTGGGACTACAGGTGCATGCCACCACGCCCGGCTAATTTTTTTTGTATTTTCAATAGAGACGGGGTTTCATCATATTGGTCAGGCTGGCCTTGAACTCCTGACCTCAGGTGCTCCACCCTCCTTGGCCTCCCAAAGTGCTGGGATTACAGGCGTGAGCCACCGCGCCCGGCTTGACTGTATTTTGACTGTAACCTGTCATATGAAGTCAAGTGTCTTGTGGCAACATCTTGACACTCAAAAGGTTTCAGATTTTACAGCATTTCAGATTTTCAGTTTACAGATGCTGAATCTGTATATATTGTATTGTATTATCATAGTTTGTTCAAATACCTATCTCTCCCATCAAATGGATGCTCCTCAAACACAGAGAAGGTAACTCCATCCCTTTATCTTCAGCAAAATCCAATAGTGCCTATTATACAATGATCTCAAAGTGTTACTATGTACAATAGTGGATTCAATTTACGGTTTTGCAGCATTATTTTCCACTGAGTAGTCTCCTACTATAAAGTCTCCAAGAATCCAATTTTACTGTGGTAATAAAGTATAATGGCTTGGAATGTAGGCTTTGGAATCAGAGTGTATAGGTGTAAATCTCACCTCTATTGACTCATTAGTGAAGAAATCTTGAACAAATTAGTTAACTAAGTCTTGGTTTGCTCATCTATAAAATGACAGTAATCAGTACCCATCTCACAGGACTAAAATGATTAAATAATATACAAGTAGTCCAACTATTTCAAGTCTCATTTTATCCACATGACACCCTAAATTCTCTTCATTTTAGTGAAGGTTTTTTTCGTTACAAATTCCTTGCAATTCTGCATTAAATGGACCAGCCAAAAAAGGTTCATGGTTTAAAAACTGGGTGGGTCACCTTATTTTTAAGGCCAACTGTCCAGTGCCAGTTTGGGCTCAAAGAAAGTTTACTCTTGGAGGCTTGACTATGCAAGAGTGCCCCTATTGTATACTATACTTGTTTACTCACCACATTTTCATGCTCCACCAGAAAGTGGTCAAAATTAGAACACGAAAACTCTCCACCTCACTAACACCTAACCTAAAACTATCAGATGCATTCAGACAGCTAGTCTGTGTGGGAGGCAGGCTATTTCTGGAGCAAAAAAATTTCCTGGAACCACTTTGTTTCTGGCCCCAGACACGGCTCATTCTCCCCAGACCTCCAGATTCCTCTCCTCTAGGTTATGGAGGTTGAGCCACTGCAACTGATAAGGCATATCCATTTCCTTCTCTTAAAATTTGCAGTCCATACACCATATCCAAGTTAGGATTTCAAATTGTTATACTGTTTTGTGGCTCTTTAGGCTAAAGTGCGCAGTTTCCAGACTCTCAGAATTCCCCTTCCAGTATTAAAAATACGGTGAAAAAAGCCCAGTTTGAAAGAAAACAAACTTTACAAAAATACCTGAAAACAAGATCAAATACTAAGTCTCTAGCCAAAGTCTTGGAGGAAAAAAAATGAAAAAAACATTTAAAAATGGCAAAACCTAACCAAAAACTGTAAGATTAAAGTATCACACCTAAAAAGTAGTCTCAAAGCAAGGAGGATATACTATACACAAAGAAAGTAACCGAAAACTACAAAATATTTAATATTCACCATGAATTTCAAAATTACTTGGCATGTAAAGTACGCACTGAGATTAATAAATTGTTCCAGATCCTGCACAGGTTAGTATAAGGCAGTTCCTTGTTTTTGCCACGCTAAAAATAAAAAGGGTGACAGATTAGTGACAGAATGATCCCTGAAGTTACACAAGGAGGTGCTGAGTTGGAAAGCCATGACTCGAAGGACAATACCAGAATGCTGGCTGTCAACACTGGGCAGATAAAAATAAGAAAAACCGAAGCATGCTGTTGGAGCACGGTATTGTTTCCAGACGGGAACTACCCCTTAAGGCCCATGCCTAGCATCTCAGCACCCTCTCCGCCGTGTTGGGATCGGAAAACTCGACTGCCGCCTGCTCAGAGGGGGCAGGGCAGCGACCCTCCTTCCACCTCCGCCAGCGCGCGAGCCGCCGGCCCCCCCCCCCCCCCCGAGCCCGCTCCTCCGGCCGCTAGCTGACCTCTCCCTGCCCGCCGGGCTAGCCACCCGAGACCCCTGAACGCCCTTCCAGGACCCGACGTCCCCTCAGCACAGCGCTAAGGGAAGGAAGCAAAGGACAGGGGCCTGGGAGCGGGGCCCGAGGGGCGGGTGGCGGTGCTGGGGTTCGGCCCGTCACCATCAAGGCTTGAGGACCGCGCGAGCTCGGGGGGAAGGCGGCTGAGCCTCCGCCACCAGCCGACTGATAGGAGGGGGTCGCGGCTGACTCCGGCCCTCAGGTACGGGAGACTGCCGGGAAAGACGCCGGCGGCGGAGGGCGACGCGCTGGCCCCGGAGCCCCCACCTCCATCCCGACGACCGCTATCCTCCCTCGTCCCGATCCATCCTCGAGATTGTGTCAGAACTCGACGACCTCCACATGGCCCACCCGAGCGCGGAGGTGATGCCGCTCTTACCGTAGGAGCGGGCGCCGCGCCGCTAGGAGGCGGCTGAGGTGCGCGCGGGAGACTCCGAGGCTAGCGCCGCCGCCGACAGAGCCCGAGGAGCCACAACGAGGCTGCCGGCGGGCGCGCTGCCTCCAGAGCGTTGCCCCACCCCCTCTCCCGCAGGATTTTGCGCCGGAGCCTGCAGTCACTGCGCGCGGGCAGGGAGGATGGGAGGAGGGGCGGGGCGTCCCCAGAGGGCGGAGCTGAGCGCCGGCTGCTCTGATTAACATCTGTGGGCCCAATGGGAGCACGGAAACTCCAGGCTGAACTTGGACTGATTTCCCTCCTAACCCGTGACAGTAGAGAGGCGGGACCAATGGGGCTTTTTATTGCCGCCTTTCTGTCCAACCCGAAAGTTAGGAAAGTCGATTGGTTTACACCGGAGGACAAATGGTCCAATTACCGCGGAAAAGGGACCTCTGAATCCAGATTGGCGTCCTCCCTACCTATAGGATAGGCTCAGGGGCGGTGAGAACCAGCCCCGGATGTGGGCGCGGCACTGAGGTAGGACTGAGAGATCCTATAACGCAGTGTTTTGGGGAGGCGGAACTGAATTTTTTTCTTAATTATCATGTGACGGGTTCTGGATTTAATGGGGGGAAAAGTGCGGAAAAGGACAAGCATCCAAACTGGCGAATTTCCTGATCTTCGCGTCCTTCTCCGCTCTCCGGCCGGTGGCGCTGCCAGGTGAGTCTGGGGCTCTGCCCTAGCCCGCACGGTAGACCGGCGCTGGTCTCCTGATGCTTCCGTGGGCTGTGCGGCCGACCCCCAACCCATCACACAGCCAGCCCCAAACGCGCACACGCCTGCTTGGCTCCAGGGCTTCTGTGCGCATCCAGCAGGAACCGTGGTAAACTCCAACGTGTGCTGGGCCCACAGCCCATAAAAGGGGAGCGTCCGGGTGGGGCGCCGCGAGCCGACTGTCGGTTTTGCAGAAGGGCAAGTATAGTTTAGGAGCGTCCTGAAGTTCCAGGGGCAAGTAGGCCCCCAGATAAGCTAAGTTGTAAGCAGAACGCTGTTCCTTTGGCAAGGCCGTTGCTGCAAGGCTTTTCAAAAGCGACTCATTATGAAGAATAAATATGTGGACTCATGAAGCAAAATTATCTTTGGGATGAGGCAGGTTCACTTGGTAGAGTACTGGCAGTGGCGAGAGAAGGGAAATGGGGGCTGATACCCACCCGCGGGCGATGTGGGTAGGGCTCTATATATTTCCATAACGGGGTCACTCCGAAGGTTTTAAAAATGAATAAGGAATCATTAACAAATATTTAAGTGTCTTCCTAGTGCAGGAAATAGCCACCTTAAATGGGAAACATTTTAGTTGAGCACATTTTTGGAGTACGCACCTCCCCCTTTCATGTGGAGAGAATAGTAGGAAACATAACGACTGCCCAAATTGATGAAGACGTAAATGTAAAACTGGGATCGTATGTCATCGTTGTAGCTCAGCCTACAAGCGTACAATCCTTCAATCGTCATTTAAGTATCAGCAGTGCTTCCCCACTGAGGGTATTTTCGTGCAAGAACATAACAGAATTTTGTTACATCCCACATTATAAATCTTGTAGGCACGATAAGATTGTTACTTGCATCCTTTCACCTCCAGCCTTAAAGCACCTGTGGTGAGTGCAGCCAAATATAAGAAAAAAATGAAGCTTGTCTTATCCGATGGCAGATGGAACAGTTAGGTTTAAGCAAATGTATAATCGTAAACCGTTTTTCAGAGGTTCACAAAAACGGCCAGATAGATTGGAGATGGGGATTGTGCAATTTACAGGATGAAATCCATCCATGGTTATTAATCAACACACACCCATCCAACCCTGCTTCCAAATTCAGTCCCACATCCCACTATATGGCAGCCTCTGGCCGGGAAAGGAAACCAACACAGAAAAATGCCTCCTTAGGAGCAAAAGTACTGCAGTATGAAGCCTGTGCCAATTAAGTAAACAAGTTTAAGTGCCACTAGATGGGTATAAGGGAAAAGAGGTGAGTTAGGAGACTCATACTTAACTGTTGAAATAGAACAGATGTGTCCTCTTGCACCGTGATAGCCATCCACTATTTAAAGTAGTATAGATGTTGCACAGTACATCAAAGTTAGTTCTAAAACATAATTGAGCACGCTAATCTAGGTTATTTGGCTCAATTAGCCAGTTTCTTCACCTTTTCTCTATTATCTTCCTGCATCTTTCCTCCTACCACGCATGCTTTTGTTCCTATGGGTAGCACCTTCTGATCTTTTTCTCTTTCCATCAAGTATCCTCTCTCATCTTCAGGGCCATTCCCCATTGGCTTATTTCTCTGTTTGTAGTCATAAATTCTTCCTTTCCTGAAAATTTCTTCTTTCAGTTTCATATACCCTATCTTTCATTTTCTCTTCTCCAAATGCCTCAAAGGAATAAAGTGTTCTCAATTGTTTCCATTTCTTGATCTTCTGTTAACTGCATACAGTCTGGCTTCTGATTTCCCATTCTACTTATCCTTTTTCCAAATGGTCATAAAGGTTGGTATAAAAAACTTAAGTAGAGGAACATATCATAAACCTATATGTGAAGATTAAATAAAATAAATGCTATCCCTAAGTTTTATGCATTCACAATCAAAATTCTAAGTTTTTAAGAATCAGCTTAGCAATTTTAGCATTGAAAAACTGTAAGGACAAAATAGAAAATATTCTAGAAAAGAAGCCGGCATGATGGCTCACACCTGTAATCCCAACACTTTGGGAGGCTGAGGTGGGTGGATCACTTGAGATCAGGAGTTCGAGATCAGCGTGGCCAACATGGTGAAACCCCAGCTACTTGGGAAACTGAAGTGGGAGGATCACTTGAACCCGAGAGGCAGAGGCTGCAGTGACCCGAGATCGTGCTACTGCACTCCAGCCTGAGTGACAGAGTGAGACTCCATCTCAAAAAAGAAAAAAAGATTCTAGAAAAGAGAACAGCTAGTAGATACTAGGTCTTCCAGATATTAATACATTCCTAGAGCAACAGTAAGTCATACAGTATTAGTGCAAAAGAGAAACATATGGATCAGTGAGGCAGAATAGTGATATAAGAAATAGCCCCCAAAATTTAGCATCTAATAATCACAAAACATCAAAAGTTATTAGGTGGTCCTGATTATTGAATGGATAACAAGTAGTTTTATATATATATATATATCTCCACAAATCAGTGAGAGTATTGTTAAAAGGAAAAAAACTATTATATCAAGAAGATATTTGTAAGAATTTTTATGAGAAAATAAGTGAGAATTTAAGAATATAAGTTTCAGACTATGTGAAAATCCAGTGTTACCAATGCCTTTTATATTATATAGCCTAACAACCTCTTTACAATTTTTTTTTTTTTAGACAGTGGTCTCACTCCCATCGCCTAGGCTGGAGTGCAGTGAGCAACATGGCTCACTGCAGCCTTGACTTCCCGGGTTCAGGTGATTCTCCCACTTCAGCATCACGAGTAGGAGGGAATACAGGCACGTGCTACTGCACCTAATTTTTTGTATTTTTAGTAGAGACGGGGTTTCACCATGTTGCCCAGACTAGTCGTGAACTCCTGGGCTCAAGAGATGCACCTGCCTTGCTTGGACTCCCAAAGGGTTAGGACTATGGGCATGAGCCACTGCCTCCAGCCACTAAAATGTTAATTCTACTTTATATTCTTATAATTTTTATTAATCGTTCCCTCCTTTTATTGATGGATTGATTGATTGAGACAGGATCTCACTCTGTTGCCCAGGCTGGAGTGTAGTGGCACGATCTCACGGGTCACTCACTACAGCCTCGACTTCCTGGACTCAAGCAATCCTCCCACTTTAGCCTCTCAGTAGCTGCGACTACAAGGTGCATACCATCACGCCTTGCCAATTTTTTTATTTTTTGTAGAGACAGGGTTTCGCTATATTGCCCTGGCTGGCGTGGAGCTCTTGGGCTCAAGTGATAGGCCCACCTCCTACCCAAGTACTGGGATTACTGGCGTGAGTCGCGCACCCTTCCCATTCCCTTCTTTTAAAACTCTTCTCGGCCAGGCGCGGTGGCTCACGCCTGTAATCCCAGCACTTTGGGAGGCCGAGGCGGGCGGATCACAAGGTCAGGAGATCGAGACCACGGTGAAACCCCGTCTCTACTAAAAATACAAAAAATTAGCCGGGCGCGGTTGTGGGCGCCTGTAGTCCCAGCTACTCGGGAGGCTGAGGCAGGAGAATGGCGTGAACCCGGGAGGCGGAGCTTGCATTGAGCCGAGATCGCGCCACTGCACTCCAGCCTGGGCGACAGAGCGAGACTCGGTCTCAAAAAAAAAAAAAAAAAAAAAAAAAAAAAAAAAAAACTCTTCTCAGCTTGATACCCACCTTTCCCTTTTTCACTACTTTGAATGCTTTTTTCTTTGTACCCCTTGAAACTGAATGAAAAATTACAGATTTGCAAATGTATAGGAAGATGAAGAACATCTTTGCGGTGCAAGAATAAAGTTGTAAGTGCCTGGACTCGAGTGATAGCATTGAAAAGGAATCACCTGACATTTTGAATAGAGCTTATACAGTGGATATACTAAAAATTGTATTTTGTCATGGGCTGTAAGGAATGGTGGATATAATGTCAATGATCACTAAGTTTTAGAGGATTTGTAAGGAAGAATAGTAGAATGTTTTCAAAATTAGGAAGTCAGTTGGGAAAGAACCAGTTTTGTTCACTAGGAATGGAAGTGATACTTTTTTTCTGGTATCAAAACAATCTTGACTTTTTCTCCTTCTCTTAGGGTGTATTTCCTTTTTTTCGATCCTGCAACAGCCTCTTTAAACTGTTTAAATGAGAATGTCCTTGGCTCAGAGAGTACTACTCACCTGGCTTTTCACATTACTCTTCTTGATCATGTTGGTGTTGAAACTGGATGAGAAGGCACCTTGGAACTGGTTCCTCATATTTATTCCAGTCTGGATATTTGATACTATCCTTCTTGTCATGCTGATTGTGAAAATGGCTGGGCGGTGTAAGTCTGGCTTTGACCCTCGACATGGATCACACAATATTAAAAAAAAAGCCTGGTACCTCATTGCAATGTTACTTAAATTAGCCTTCTGCCTCGCACTCTGTGCTAAACTGGAACAGTTTACTACCATGAATCTATCCTATGTCTTCATTCCTTTATGGGCCTTGCTGACTGGGGCTTTAACAGAACTCGGATATAACGTCTTTTTTGTGAGAGACTGACTTTTAAGTACATCATCTCATTTCTATTGCTGTTCAACAAGTTACCATTAAAGTGTTCTGAATCTTTCAAGCTTCAAGAATACCAGAGAACTGAGGGAAAATAACAAATGTAGTTTTATACTACTTCCATAAAACAGGATTGGTGAATCACGGACTTCTAGTCAACCTACAGCTTAATTATTCAGTATTTGAGTTATTGAGATCCTTATTGTCTCTATGTAAATAAAGTTTGTTTTGGACCTCATTTTTCTACATGACTCTTGAATAATCTGTTGTATGTGGTCAGTATCTAAAGTAAGTAAATATAAAACCTTTAACCTACATGTTTGGGCCAGGCGAGGTGGCTCACACTTGTAATCCCAGCACTTTGGGAGGTCGAGGCAGGTGGATCACTTGAGGTCAGGAGTTCAGGACCAGCCTGGCCAACATGGTGAAACCCCGTCTCTACTAAAAGTACAAAAATTAGCCAGGCATGGTGGTGGGCGCCTGTAATCCCAGCTACTCAGGAGGCTCAGACAGGAGAATCACTTGAACCCTGGAGGTGGAGGTTGCAGTGAGCCAAAATCACACCACTGCACTCCAGCCTGGGCAATAATAGGGCTAGACTCCATCTCAAAAACAAAACAAAACCTACATATTTGAATAGAAGTTTAATATACGACGGTTGTATTATGACCAAAGTAAATGGCCATTTATGTTTCTAAATTATGAAGGAAAAAAAAAACCTAGTTACTAAAACAGGGATGCCATTTTGTATTTACATTTAGAAAGAATCTGAGTTTGACAGATTTTTATCTAGGCTAAATTCATTATTACCTCTATCTTCTGGTTGGGACAAATAATTCTGAGGTGGCATGTTAAAAAAGCAGAAAAGCTGGGTGCGGTGGCTCACGCCTGTAATCCCAGCACTTTGGGAGGCCAAGGCGGGCAGACCATGAGGTCAAGAGATCGAGACCATCCTGGCCAACATGGTGAAACCCCATCTGTACTACACAAAAATTAGCTGGGCATGGTGGCGGATGCCTGTAGTCCCAGCTACTCGGGAGGCTGAGGCAGGAGAATCGCTTGAACCCAGGAGGCAGAGATCACACCACTGCACTCCAGCCTGGCGAAAGAGCGAGACTCCATCTCAAAAAAACAAAACAACAAAAAAAAAACAGCAGAAGCTTGCCACTTACTAAAGTTAGGGGGACCTAATAATCCTGATTCTGTCAGGACAGGCCCAGTTTATACCTGTTGTCCTCGGGTCTCAAGGAATTAGTGCCCCTCTCACAATTAGAAGTGTCTTGAATTGAGAAAGCATATTATCACCTTCAAGGTACTAATCAATTCCAATGAAGCAGAGGTGGCAGTACTTATAAAAATTCCAAAGAGGTTGAAGTGTTTTATAACCCTGAAGCACGATGATTGTTCTTACCCTATACAACCCTCACCTTTAGCTTTAAGAGAAATCTAAAGTGATTTTTTTTTTTTCTGTTTTAAAAAGATCAAACAAAAAAGTGATTTCTGGCTACTGAAACAGAAGGTCTAGTTCTGCCTTGTAATGACAGATAACATAAGTTTCACAACACAACAGATTAATACAGCATAACTCATTAGGCATTTGAACTAGAGAACTAGGCTAAATAAAAACTAATCAACTGCAAATATTTTAATCTTATAATTGGCAATAATTAGTATTTTCAGTACATAAAAATAGGATTGAGAATAGTTAGTACTAGGAATAGAATGTCCCAGGCTTGATCAGATACCTCTAACTCAACTGAGAGAGGTTTATGGGATCTATCATTAAATAAATTCCAAGTAGAAGAAAGCTTACATTTCTCTAAAAAACCAGCCAAGAGGATTTTGGAGTACAGGGAAAAGGAAAAGAAGGGATGGCACCGCGGCAAACAACCAGCTAGGCCAGAAGTCAGCAAAATTTCTCTGTAAAGGGCTGCTCAGTAGGTGATGTGGTTTCTTTTGCAACTACTCAACTCCGTCTTTATGGCAGAGGAAGCAGCCATAGACCATGGCTATATCCCAATAAAACCCTATTTATGGACATGAAATTTAAATTTCAAATGATTTTCATATCACAAAATACTATTTTTACTTTTGTGTCAACCATTTAATGCCATAAAAACCATTCTTGCCTCACACACCATAGAAAAACTGGTGGTGCGTTAGATATGGCCTACGGGAGGTAATTTGCTGACCCCTGTGCTAGGCAATAAAAGCAGAATGGAATTCTGTGTGAGATGTTAAGAGGAAAGGTCTCTTGCTCCCCTAAACAGTTCTACAAGGAAGGAAGAGAGAAATTAGGTAAGAATTGTATGTAAACGGCAACACGATAACCAACTTGTTTACACATGAGGGTCAATGAATTTTAACAGCATCTGAAGGATTCCCAGAAAGCAGAACTGCTCTACTAAATAAACACTTGAAGCAGCACAATAAATTATCATGGATATGTGCCTCAATACACCCATAATGTATTACATTAAAACATTACGTAATGAAAGACATTAAAGATAGAAATCATGCTTACAGGTAGAAAAATCAAAACAAATGGACCAATATGTAAACAGTACTGTACGAAAATACCTTCCTAGGTTTTAGTTATAGGATTCTTGTTTATATGACAGAGAAATCTACCAATGACGTTTTTTAAGATTAAACACACTGCCTCATGAAGGAAACTTAAACATCAGAGGTTCTTACCAAAGCCGATTTTTTCTAGGTTAGCATGGATGTAACTTACTCTGGTTTGGGCAAAAGATTTGTCATCAACAATCTGAGTAAAAGCAACCTGTGCACAAAGTAACTTTTTATAAGACTTGAAACTATGAAAAGGGGCGGAGTGCAGTGGCTCATACCTGTGGTCCCAGCTACATGGAAGGCTGAGGTGGGAGAATCGCTTGAACCCGGGAATTCAAGATTACAGTAAGCTATGATCATACCACTGCACTCCAATGGGTGACAAAGTGAGACCCTGTCTCAAAAAAAAAAGAAAAAGGCTAAGTGTGGTGGCCCACACCCACACCTGTAATCCCAGCACTTTGGGAGGCCGAGGCGGGTGGATCACTTGAGATCAGGAGTTCGAGACTAGCCTGGCCAACAGGGTGAAACCCTGTCTTAACTAAAAATACAAAAAATTAGCTGGGTGTGGTGGCCGGCGCCTATAGTCCCACTTGAACCTGGGAAGCAGCGGTTGCAGTGAGCCGAGATCGTACCATGGCACTCCAGCCTGGGCAACAAGAGTGAAACTCCGTCTCAAAAAATAAAATAATAATTTTAAAAAACATTCAAATGATCCAGAACTTAGTAACATTTCATGAACATAGGGACCAGATATGGTAGCCTCAACCAAACATGTAAAACATAAACACAAATCTACCAACAAAGAGCTTTCAAGCACCAAGAAAAATACTTGTACAAAGCTTCAAGAAGTAGAGATCTATCCTTGGGTTCAAGCTTACTGCAATTTTAAAAGTTATTAACCTGCGGGACCCCGTGGCTCACACCTGTAATCCCAGCACTTTGGGAGGCTGAGGCAGGTGGATCACGAGGTCAGGAGTTCGAGACCAGCCTGTCCAACATGGTAAAACCTCATCTCTACTAAAAATACAAAAATTAGCCGGGTGTGGTGGCCGGCACCTATAATCCTAGCTACTCAGGAGGCTGAGGCAGGAGAATTGCTTGAACCCTGGAGGCAGAGGTTGCAGTGAGCCAAGATCGCACCACTGCACTCCATCCTGGGTAACAGAGCAAAAGTCCATCTCAGGGAAAAAAAAAAAAAGTTATTAACCTTATAAATTTGGTCATCTGGTTTCCAATTTGCTTTTTCACAGTGCAGCAAATAGGAGGGAACTATTGACTAATGAACAGAAGTGATAGCCAAAGGAGAGGAAACCACAGAATCATCTTCATACAAGGGCGAGCATATCACTATGCACCTGAGTCATCAGGAAAATCAATTAATTTCTCTTTATTGAGAGGAAAATATATCAGAGTCCTTTCGGTGTTATATATACAAGCCACAAACTACCAAAGGAGTTTTCCTTACTATTGATTGGTCATGTTTGCACAGTAAACATCACTGTGAGCACAAAGTATTATTAGTGTCCTTATACTTAGTGGCATAAATATTAAAACATGCAGAGGGTTGGGTTTGGTGGCTCTCACTTATAATCCCAGCACTCTGGGAGGTCGAGGTGGGAGAATCACTTAAGACCAGGAGTTCGAGACCAACCTGGGCAACATGGCGTAACATGAGGTCAGGAGTTCGAAACCAGCCTGGCCAAAATGGTGCAACCCTGTCTCTACTAAAAATACAAAAATTAGCCGGTGTCATGGTGCACACCTGTAATCCCAGCTACTCGGGAGGCTCAGGCAGGAGACTCACTTGAACCAAGGAGGTGGCTGGGTTGCAGTAAACTGAGATCACGCCACTGCACTCCAGCCTGGGCGACACAGTGAGACTCTGTCTCAAAAAAAAAAAAAAAAAAAAGTTACACAATTTTAGAATAGGGTGGAAAAGGACAGGACATCTCTTTGTTGTAATGATGGAGAAACTAAAGCCCAGATAAATAATTAGCCCATGGTCACGGATAAGAGGAGGAGTGGGACTCCAAATGCTATTTCCACAAATATGTCTCCTGTTAAAGGAAAAAATAAAAAGTAACAGTGGAAGATACCAGTTGTCAAACCCTGATGATACCACTGGGTTACAAGCTTTTCTGAGGGACCTGCCTTACACTTCACGTTTCTCATTTTGTGTTGCCCTGTATTCAAGTCAGTCAGTCATACTGTATTACGCCATAAGGCAGTTGTCACCTATCTATACTTTTGCCTGTCTACCACTATCATCTATACATGACAGTCACAAATTTGTAATTCAATCAAGAATAGGCAGTCTATGATAAGACACGATTTTGAAATGCCAGCTTGGGAAAAACAGTGAACTAGGAAGATAGTTTTTGATGTCCACCTGCCTTTACCATACCTTGCCTTGACCCCTTCATGAAATTCCTCCTCACAGATGCCTATCCTCTGCCCCAAATTAGAATACAAAGAGGAGATAGTGAGGAAGGTGTGAAATGACTGGAGTGACCCAGCACAGAACTCTTTTAACTATTCTTTTGACTAATTCCAGAAGCAGAAGCTAACATGTAAGGTATGTAGAGTAAGCCAGGCAATGTGCTCAGTAAACATTTGGCATGTTCTGTCACTTAACTTTCACCACAAATTAACAGAACAGATATTATCCCTCCCATTTACAGATGAGAAATATAGACTAAGTAATTTTCTCAGTTATACAAGTGTGGTTTTGGTGGGTTGTTTTTGTTTTGAGACAGGGTCTCGCTTTCACTCGGGCTGGAGTGCAGTGGCTTGATCATAGCTCACTGCAGCCTCGAGCTCCTGGGCTCAAGCCATCTCCTACCTCAGCCTCTTGAGTAGCTAGGACTACAGGTGTGTGCCACAATGACTGGCTGTTTTTACTACTATTATTAATTATTTAGAGATGGGAGTCTTGCTGTGTGGCCCATGTTGGTCTCAAACTTCTGGGCTCAAGTGAGCCTCCCACCTGGGCCTCCCAATGTGCTGGGATTACAGGTGTGAGCCACCATGCCCAGCCTTATTCCCTTTTACTGAACTTCAGCTATGTTGCTACAAATGCCTGCAGTCAAATATCATGGCTGGGAGCAGTGACTCATGCCTGTCATCCCAGCACTTTGGGAGGCTGAGGTGGGAGGAATGCTTGAGCCCAGGAGTTCAAGACCAGTCTGGGCAACATGGTGAAACACAATCTCTATAAAAAATTTAAAAAATTAGCGGGGTGTGGTGGTACACACCTGTAGTCCCAGCTACTCGAGAGACTGAGGCGTGGGAGGGTCACATGAGCCCAGGGAAGTCAAGGTGGCAGTGAGCCTGGGCAACAGAGTGAGAGCCTGTTTCTAAATAATAAAGTGGCTTTACAGGTTTTACAGAAGGACTAACTGTATGAAAATGTGCAATCTTTATGTCCTTCTTCCATTCCTGCAATGGAATGGATATAGACTGAAAAAAAACTAGGGCAGGTTGTCATCTTCAGTATTTTCAATTTTTGAATTTTTTTAAACATGAGTAGGGAAAACCACAAAAGCTTAAACAGAATGCCTGTCTGATAACCAGACTTTATCTACCACTTAAGACTTAAAAATGTGAAATTCTGCCTCAGACTCTGAGATATCAAGGTGTTTCTTATGTAGCCAGGCATGGTGGCTCACACCTGTCATCCCATCACTTTGGGAGGCTGAGGCAGAAGGAATGCTTGAGCCCAGGAGTTCAAGATCAGTCTGGGCAACATGGTGAAACACTGTCTCTACAAAAAATATAAAAATTAGCTGAGCATGGTGGCATGCACCTGTAGTTCCAGCTACTAGGAGGCTGAGCTGGGCGGATCACTTGAGCCTGGGAGGTTGAGGCTGCAGTGAGCCGAGATCGTGCCACTGCACTCCTCCCTGAGGCTCCGTCTCAAAAAGATAAATAAAGTGGCTCTGGCGAAAGAGGGAGACCCTGTCTCAAAAAAAAAAAAAAAAAAAAAAAAATAGGTGCTTATATTTGCCATTTTAATCATTTTAGGAATAGTTAAAATTTATCTTTAGTTTGTAAAAATTTTCAGTGTGTCTCTAGAAAAACCAGCTGAAGGAAAAATGTTGGGTAAGTTTCACAGGTTTTACGGGTTTATTCTACAATACTGACTCTCTCC
The DNA here is from genome assembly GCF_043159975.1 of Macaca nemestrina. NCBI lineage: Eukaryota > Metazoa > Chordata > Mammalia > Primates > Cercopithecidae > Macaca > Macaca nemestrina. Next base: position 57,151,436 of record NC_092128.1, on the reverse strand, counting down.
AAGCTGTCCAACAGGGCCTGGATGTCTAATAACTACCTTCTTAAACTGTATCCATAAGAGTTTTGGTTAAACTGCAGTACAAAACAAGAAACTTGGTTTCTTTATAATACCTTCTCATCCAACTTGTCTCCATTTTTCTTTCTGTTGTAATCCTAGAATTGAATTTGAAGTCAGACTGACTTTAAATTATACAAATCTACAGAGGTGGGAGGATCACTTGAGGCCAGGAGTTAAAGTTCATCCTGGGCAACATAGCGAGACTCTGTTTCTACCAAAAAAAAAAAAAAAAATTAAATTTAGCCAAGCATGGTGGTGGGCGCCTGTAATCCTAACTACTCAAGAGGATGAGGCGGGAGAATCACCTGAGCCCAGGAGTTTGAGGCTGTAGTGAGCCATGATTGTGCCACTGCACTCCAGCCTGAGTGACAGAGCAAGACTGTCTTTAACAAGAAAGGAAACCTACCTAACCTTCCCCCACCCCTAGTGTACAGTATGTTCCGTCAAATATTTATTGAACACCAAGTATAAAATATATTAGGTGTTGGGGATACACAGTGATAAAATACCCAACTTCTAGCTCATTGTTTAGCTACAGTCCAACATGTACTTAATATGTATATTTAATGCTATGAGCAGAGGGCAGCAGACAGATTTGGGTCTATACCAACTACTGGGTGAGGGGACAGTTGGAGATGTCCCCCTGTAAAGCCTATGAAACGCTGTATGTAAAGCAGGGGTCCCCAACCCCCTGGTCCCAGCCTGTGGCCTGTTAGGAGCCAGGCCACACAGCAGGAGGTGAGTGGGGTGCAAGTGGGCATTACCACCTGAGCTCCACCTCCTGTCAGATCAGTGGCAGCATTAGATTCTCATAGGAGGGCAAACCCTATTGTGAACTGCACATGCAGTTCAGATCTAGGTTGCATGCTCCTGAAAAATCTAATGCCTGATAATCTGAGGTGGAACAGTTTCATCCTGAAGCCATCCCCCACCCAACCCCTGTCCATGGAAAAATTGTCTTCCACAAAACCAGTCTCTGGTGTCATAAAGGTAGGGGACCACTGCTGTAAAGGCAGTACAGGAGATGATGTCTGAGTTTTGAAAAGAGGAAGAAGATCTCACAATGTTGTATTCCAGATATTTATTTCCCCAGCAAAGGCAAAGAATTTTAAAAGTTCACAAAATGGCAATTACTGCCAGCTGGTAAAGTGGAAAACTGGTCACATCAAATAGAAGAAATTGTGTTACATGAAGCTGGAAAGGGAGGGCCTATAATAAAGGCTCTTCAGTGCTATGCTAAGCATTTGACCTTTATTCGTTAGCAAAGGAAAAGCCAAGGAGTACTTCTACAAAGAAGAGTAATAATTCTATATTTTAGAAAGGTTAATCTGTTGGTAACACAAAGAATGGAATGGAATAAAGAGGGAAAGGGCACAGGACTAGAACACTTTAGGGTATTTTGAGTCCAGGTGAGATGAACATCTACTATGACTGTGATGTGACAAGAGCAACAGATGAATTATTAAGTACTTCTGGGGCTGACTCAATCTCATAACAAATTGGACACAGGAATCAGGTACAGTGGCTTACACCTGTAATTTCGATACTTGGGGAGGCTGAGGCAGGATCACTTGAGGTCAGGAGTTCCAGACCAGCCTGGCCAATATGGCAAAACCCCATCTCTACTAAAAATACAAAAATTAGTGGGGTGTGGTGGTGCACACCTGTAATCTCAGCCACTCAGGAGGCTGAGGCACAAGAATCGCTTTAACCCAGGAGGCAGGGGTTGCGGTGAGCCAAGACCATGTCACTGCACTCTAGCCTGGGCAACGGAGACTCTGTCTCAAAAAACCAAAACAAAACAAAACAAAAGGACACAGGAAAAGAGAAAAGTCAAATTAAGGTGATTATGAAGGAAGTGATGACAATAACCAAATTGGGAGGAAAGAAACAGCTAATGCTTGAGGGCAAGGCAAAAAAGAATTTAGATTTGACCATATGGATCATTAGAACTAAAGTGAAAAACCAGGCTGACTGACGCTGTGGGATCATGAAGGTAGCTCAGGGACAGACTGTAGAGGCCTAAAGGAAAGACCATGGAGACTGCCTTAAATAGTGGCAGACAGGCAAAAGAATCCTTCCAAAGAAACTGAAACACAACATGAAAAGAACAGGTCATAAAGAGTTTTAGGAGTAAAATGATAGTGCTGCAAGGGTCAAATAGAAATACTAAGAAGTGCAGCAGGCTCACATCTGTAATCCCAGCACTTTGGGAGGCCGAGGTGGGCAGATCATGATGTCAGGAGATCGAGCCCATCCTGGCTAACACGGTGAAACCGCGTCTCTGCTACAAATACAAAAAATTACCTGGGCATGGTAGAGGGCGCCTGTAGTCCCAGCTACTCAGGAGGCTGAGGCAGGAGAATGGCGTGAACCCGGGAGGCGGAGCTTGCAGTGAGCCAGGATCGTGCCAGACTCCATCTCAAAAAAAAAAGAAGTGCAGCCACTGGATTTGGCAGTCAAAAGGTAACTTTTGAGAAAACCATTTCAACATACATGTGAGGATTTAAATGAAATTGTAGTGAAATGAGGAATAAATGTAAGATGAGGAAGTGAAGGCAGACAGAAATTCCCGAGAACTTAGGAAGAAAGACGGAACAAGAGCATTAACAAAAGCCAGACTTAAAGATAAAGGTATTTTTAGAAACAACAGATTTGAGGTAGAGGCAGGTAAAAATCTGGCTTAGTTGACAAATAAAATTTCAAGAAAAAACTTTGGGTTGGCGGGGCAGGGGGATCAAACTGTCTGTCCAAAGAAGTTTCTCAACTCTCTATTACACAACATTTGTGACTATAATATTGTTTGTTGTTTGTTTTGAGACTGAGTCTTGCTCTGTCACCCATGCTGGAGTGCAATGGCACGATCTCGGCTCACTGCAACCTCCGCCTCCCGGGTTCAAGCGATTCTCCTGCCTCAGCCTCCTGAGTAGCTAGGATTACAGGTGCGTGTCACCATGCCCGGCTAAGTTTTATATTTTTAGTAGAGACGGGGTTTTGCCATGTTGGCCAGGCTGTGCGACTATAATACTGATTTGCCTCTGACTCTGTACACTTAGTAGTCTTAAGTAGCACAACAGCAGTGAACTTTACAGAAAAGTGTAGATTTAACATTCTAACAACATAGATGCGTAAGTTCTAAATTTCAAAATGTACAGAATGATCCAGAGTTCTCACATGTTCACAGTGCAGTTCTTGGTAGGCAGTTCACAGTAATTAAACATACAAGTTACAAATTTTAATTTCTAGTTAACATAAATTCTACTCGCCCAGCCCATATTTTGTTCTCAAGCTCATTCATATTCCCTGATTGGGTCTGAAGTCCAAGAAGAGCTGGAAGGGAAGATAACCTGAAATGCAGGATGTTTTCCCCTCCCTTCCCCGCTCTCAGCAGAGATATGACTGCTATACAACACCCATAAAGCTACGAGGAAAAGACAGCTTTGTTTTTAGGCTGTGGGTGCTTGACGTTCTAAAAAGCAATGATTTCCATCTGTAGTATGTACTGGGTTACAGAAAGAAAAGAAAAGCCAGGATAGAAGACAAAAGGACTTACAAGCTCTCCTGAGTTGTCCCCTTAATTATCATATCTGAAGTGTACTGTCAGTGCCAAACCTCAAACATGACTCTTTCATAAAACAGGCAATGCAGTCTAAAACCAGTAAAATTGTGTTTACATATAAATGTAGTTACATCAAGTAAGAGAAACAGTAAGATCTATTCTACCACACCTAAAACCCATCATGCAGTCTAAAAGTATTTTGAAAAGAATGGCGCTTTTGTCTTCCCAATCGTTACGTCTAGTGGGACAAGAGAGGTATTTATCATACCATTCCCAGCACCCATACCTGGTTTAGTGACCTTTTTAAGATAATCCTCAATATCTGTCTCTGTTGGCGTAAGTCAACTTTTGAGAGTTAGCTTTAAGAGTAAAAAAAAAGATTTTCAAATTGGAGTCAATTCAAGATTTTATGGTTTCTATTGAAGACAGAAAAGAACTTTTAAAGTTGACAAGATTAAAATGTCAATTTAAAGAAAATAATTACAAAAGTAAAAAGATTGTGGTTATCAATTTTAGTATTTATTGAAAGATGGAAGACAAGGAAAATATCTCTCAAACTCCAAAAACAATCTTGCACCTTTGCTAAATGTAAAATAAATTTTGAGATATTTGCTTTACATGACAATGAACCTGTCTAAAAAACAACTGAATGCAAATTTAATCCAAACGGTGCTAATTTATTATTTACAAAAATGCTCTTATCTGCCATAAGTATTTGGGAAAAAACTGTTTTACACTCAGGAACACTAATGAAATACCTTAACGACAACTTAAAATATAAAACCTTCCCTACCCTCAATGACCACCCCCCCCCCAGAAAAGTTACAGAATGGATTAAAAATGAATACATGTGGAAACAAACATAATTATTTCCCACAAATGTACACAGAAACAAGCACATGCACACACACATATACAGTGTTGTGCAAGATAACTTAATGTTTATTTAAGGTCAACAGCCTTGGTGACAAAGAAGATAATGAATATGGCTTCAGTAAAGTTTGCAAGTAAATATCACAAATGTTAATTCTTTTGCTAGCTAACCAGCTAACCTGAGTATGGAATATGTATTATTTAGATAGCTAAAAGGTTATAAACAAAATGGAGGGGTGGGGAGGGGGAAGCACTATAGCAGATTCCACTGAGGTACCTTAGTTTTTATGTAAAGGTCTATATACCCATTTAATAATTTACGTAACAATTCTTTATTCTATATAGTATATGACCATATAGAAACTAAGTCTTACGTAGTTTATTGTTCTGGTCCAAGAAACTGGAAATAAAAGCAATATTCTTCAGATAAAGAACTGGAATGTACTAACTATAAAACCATTAATATAATGCAATATTAAAATAGAAAATTTTTAAATGTAACAAAGGTAGTCAACAAGTTCTCAGATTGTATCTGAAGAGGATTTGAAAATTATAACCCGTAAGACAAGGAACGTAAGCATTGTTGAAGGCAATAACAAGGCTATACCTGCAAATCTTGAGCCCACTGATTTATACTTTACCTTCAGAGATGTATGCTTTTTTTTTTTTGAGACAGAGTCTCATTCTGTTGCCCAGGCTGGAGGTCAGTGGCGCGATCGTGGCTCACTGCAACCTCCACCTCCCTGTTCAAGCAATTCCCCTGCCTCAGCCTCCCGAGTAGCTGGGATTACAGGCGCACGCCACCAGGCCCAGCTAATTTTTTTGTATTTTTAGTAGAGACGGGGTTTCACCATGTTGGCCAGACTGGTCTCAAACTCCTGACCTTGTGATCCGCCCGCCTCGACCTCCCAAAGTGCTGGGATTACAGGCGTGAGCCACCGTGCCCGGCCAATGTATGCATTTTAAAACAATTTAATTTTCATATTATAGATAAGTCTGACTATAGGTTATATAGGAAACTATACCTAAAAGCAACCACTATGGTTGTTATTAGATATGCCTTCCTTTAAGTTAAAAAGTTTAAGGCTCATATTTTGGAGGGATACCCTAAAGATTATTTTCTCACAGTATGACCTCAATGCATCTACATATATGCTACTGGAAAATTGGAAATAAAACACATCTCTTGTTAAATATATCGTTCTTCAACTTTAAAGAGAAACAGAAAACCATTTTAATCACATCCCTTCTCATTTCTCAATACTGGTTTGTTAAGAACTTTTGTCACTCAAAAGGGTAGGTGCAAATCCATAAATTTAGCTTAAAACAGAAGATTAAATAGGTGGGGAGCACGGTAAGACAATGACATATAAAACAAAACTCTTACTATCTTGATTTATACCTTCCCTATCCCATGAAACTTCCTATGTTGCAAACACTGATTTCCTACAAACCATGAAAATTTCCTATGATATCTGCCTGTCCTTTTATTAATCTAGGGGCCAGAACTGACATCATTGCTGCAATTAACTTTTATTTGTTCTGGTAAAATGCTTCTTCCTAAATGGCTTCACCCTAACCAGAAATATGAGCAGTTTTGATGGGTACTATAGATGGAAATACCAACAGTAACCCAAAAGGCAGCACAAAGAACCCCAACTGAAAGTCATCAACCAAAGTATGCGCCCAGAATAATACCAAAAACAAACAAAATAGATCTGCAATGAGCAAAGTTTCTTACAGCAACACACACATCAAAGACTTCTGTCTGACTTTTAATTACAATAGTGGAAGCAGTGTCAAACAGTGAGTCTATCATTAAAAAGTCTGTTTTACTCATCTGTAGTTAGGCACTGGCAATCTGTCTCCTACCTCAATTTAATGTCTAGAACTTCTTTTGAAAAGCAAGTATTCCAAGTTGTTTGCCTTGCTAGGGTAGGGAGGGGATCCTGAGAGAGATGAAGTACCACAAACTATTTTGTTAGTTACATCTCTGTACATGGCAGTTGAGTCATTGTCATTGCCCTTATTTTACAGTTTTGTATTTGCCATATTTTTCTCCCATTCTGCAAGAAAAATGTAAAAGGATTTTAATTGCTCACAATTAAGCTTTCTGTAACTAAAGATTTTATACTCAGCTATTACTTAGTAAAGGTAGTTATTAGTAAGAAAATTCTCTATACTTCTTATCACTCCATACATAACCAAAAAAATCTATGGTAGGCTATGTAATCTGGCCACGTAACTTCATTAGTTAGAAGGCTTTGTTATCAATAACATACCTTGTTTCTCCCAACTTTCTAAAACTGTTTCTATTACCTACACCACTTTCTTAATAGTTTAATATAAAAATTTTTCAATGTATTCCGGGGAGAAGGGCTAAGGAATTTTACTTATTCATCTTATTCAGCAATTTAAGAAAATTATGCAAATATGATATACATATATACATTCACACACACACAGATGCACACTTTCTTAACTGAGTCTTGGTTGTTAAAAATGCCTGCACAGGCTAGGCACTGTGGCTCATGCCTGCAATCCCAGCACTCTGGGAGGCCAAGGCGGGCAGATCACAAAGTCAAGAGATCAAGACGATCCTGGCCAACATGATGAAACCCCATCTCTATTAAAAATAAAAAAATTAGCTGGGTGTGGTGGCACGTGCCTGTAGTCCCAGCTACTCGGGAGGCTGAGGCAGGAGAATCACTTGAACCTGAGAGGCAGAGGTTGCAGTGAGCCAAGATTGCACTACTGCACTCCAGCCTGGTGACAGAATGAGACTCCATACCAAAAAAAAAAAAAAAAAAAAAAAAAAAAAAAAAAAAGGCCAGCACAGCGTGGGGAATTTAAATATGTACTAGATTTGACTTATGTACATTTGCACTCCAATACCACACTAAATGGATATACCAGCAGAGAATCATATCAAACAAATGACTTAAATGAATTGTCAGTTTGTCTTTGCAGACTCAACAGAAAACATATTTATTAATATGAACCTTTATTAAGTGGCTCACATTTCAGTATAAATCACACTAAAAAGATATTTTAAAAGCTATTTACACTACAGTGCTGACACATTTAAAATGAAAAAAAAAAGGATATAAATAAGCTCTATGGAAAAGCTTTAAATTGTTGAAAAAGAATTCTGGCTCATATTACAAAATATATATATATTTATATATATGTTAATGTCAGCTCTATTCTAAAACCTAAAATTCCAACGTAAATGATTTTTTTTAAAGACTCCTTTATGTTTAAACCTGCAATGTTTACAGTGCATCTGGCCCTAAGTGCTTAATACTTCACAGTTATGGACAGGCACTGAGGAATGTTACAAAGCTACATAAACAATGTTTTGTAACAGATATAGGAGCAAGTCCTTGGCTTGCTTTCAGAATTCATGAATCTTTATTACATTATTAAATTTTTTAAAAAAAGGATTTTAGATGCTATATGCAAATTTAGCACAAAATGTCATCGCCTTTTTTATCTTGATTTGAATGTGCTGAACTGTGTTGCCTTATATCAACTAGACTTAGATTTCCAGGGCACAATTCTTCCTTTAAATCTTTGTTGCTATTTTCAAATTTAGAATCCACGTCAATCTTAAATTCTGTAAATTGAACATGATCCAATTTTGCTTTAACATTCTTGCCATCCATATTATTCAGTGCTCTAGTCTTTTCAGGAACATTAACATTCACAGGTTCTTCCTTGATTCTTACAGATGCAACAGGTTCATGTTTAATCTGCTGTAATTCATATTTAGAATGAAGTTTATCTGAAAAAACAGAATCCAAGGAGGCTTTGCTTACAGCACAAACCATGTTGTCAGTGTCAGGTCCAAGAACAGATGATGTGGAATCTGATGATGTGCCTGTTTCATGAGTAGCTGTATTCTGAGAAGTGTCCTCCTCTGAGTGATATAATTTGAGCCGAATGTGCCATGCTAAACTGCATACAGCTGAAACTGTCTTGAACTGATGAACAACATTCCTTGGAATAAAATAAATGTCATTATCATATAGCTGAATCCTGGCATAGCGAATGCCTTCCCTCCTCAGTTGATTCAGTTTTGCATCATCAACCCATTGGACACACTAAAAAATAATAAAACAATACAAATAAGACTCTTCATAATAAAAACTAAACCAGTAAGTGTAAGACAGTAAGTGTATTAAAAATACCTGGGACAGTGGAGGTTCATGTAAATCTAACTGCATTCGTTGAACTACTTCTAAGAAATCTTCAGCATGAAAACAAATTACATCTTTGGTTATACGGGGTTGATCAGGCCTAAAAAAGAAAATGAGATAACAAGAATCTGCCATAAATGTTTCACTCTCTTGAGCTCTTATTAAACTCAAAGCAAAAATGGTTTATGGTCAATACCACAGTACTGTCTTACAAATAAACTGTTAATTGGAAAGCCATTTCACATATTTAAAGAAAGAGCCAACACCATGACTTTCAACCTAGACAGAGATTAAAAACTGACTTCATTTTGTATAAATATTTGTCACAAGAGTTTGGAAAATTGAAATGATCTGAATTGGTAAACTGTATAAACCAAGAAAATTAAGTGTTCTATTTGAAGAATAAGATTAATGCTTCATACATTTAAGTGCTAAAGTTGAAAATACTACATAAAAATTAGAAGTAAATATGAGGAAAAGGGAGTATTTTCTTTCCATAGAAGATACATATAACTATACTGATGCATAAAACTCTTAAGTAACTTTATAAATTAAGAGATTTCATTAGAAAAGTACCAATATAATAAACTTGGTGTTTGCTGAGGTTACTCGTCCCTTTAAATATAATTCTAAAAAATTCTCAAATTCTTGAATTAATTAGGAATATATAAATACATTTTTACAGAGATGCTAAAAAATGGATTTTGGAATAAAATTCCAAACATTAAAAAAAATCATATGAAGGCAAATCATAACTAAATTTCTAAAAACCAGTGATAAAAAAAGAAAATCTGAGAATCATGTAATACATTATATACAGAGAAAGAAGGATAAGAATGATCATAGGCTTCTTATCAAAGGCAATGCAACCCTGAAGAGAATGGAGTACTTTTAAAGTACTAAAAGAAAAAGTCAATCTAGAATTCTATACCCACCAAAAATATCCTCCAAAAATGTGAAATAAAAACATGTTCAAATAAACAAAAGCTGAGAGAATCTGTCACCGGAAAACCAGCATAACAAAGACTGCTAAAGGAATTTCTTCAGGTGGAAGGAAAATGATACTTAAATGAAAATGTAGATCTATGAAAAGGAATGTATAGCACACCTAATGATAAATATGAAAGAGGTTTTATTCTCATTTAAAGAAATATCTTTAGAAATGATTCTTTAAAGAAAAAGTAATAACATACATCGTGGGGTTTATAGCATACGTAAAGTAAAATACAAGACAATTAGCACAAAGGCCAGAAATGTGAAGGGGAGGGAATAACTGGAAGTATACTATTGAAAGATTCTTACACATTACATAAAGAAGTCTAATATTATTTGAAGGCAGACTGTGGTAAGTTGACAACAATGAAATTTTTAAAAAAAAAACAAAAAAAACAACCACAGTGCTATAAGCTACTAACCAAATCATGGAGGTAAAATGGAATGCTTAAATATGACAAGAAAACGGGTAAAAAAGGAATAAAGAAGCAAATTGGAAAAAGCAAGAAGGTAAATTTAAAATCAAATTTACTAATATTTCTATTAAATATAAATAATCTAAATACTCCAATTAAAAGACAAAGATTGTCACTGGGTTAAAAAAAGTAAGACTCAACTATGTATCTATCTACATGTAACAATAATATAGACATAAGTTAAAAGAAAAAGAATGGGAAAAGATACAGCATGTAAATACAAATCATAAGAAGGCTGAATTGGCTATATTAACAAAGTTTCAGGACAAGGAATATTACCAAGGATAAAAAGGGCAGTTTATAATGAAAAAATAGGTCAATTTATCAAGAATAACAATTCTAAATGTGTACTTGCCTAAGAACACAGCTTCAAACTATATGGAACAACCTTCAAAACACTATGCTAAGTGAAAGAAGCTAATCACAAAAGACCACGTTATGTGATTCCATTTATATTAGATGTTAAGAACAGACATATACCTACTGACAGAAAGTAAATTAGTGCTTGCCTAGGGCTGGGAGTATGGAGGATGGAGGATGGAGGATTGGGGAGGTGATGGCTAAAGGCTGTGGTTTCTTTGTGAAGTGATGAAAATGTTCTATCATATGTTCTATCATTTTGGTGGTGGTTGCACAACTCTGTGAATATACTAAAAACTATTCAACTGTATGTACACTTTAAATGGGTGAATTGTATGGTATGTGATCATGGCTTGATAAAACTGTCACAAAAGAAAAAATAGAGCAAAAACTAGAAAAACTGACAGGAAAAAGACAAATCCAGTATTAAAGCTGCAAATTAACAAGTAGACAAAAATAAGTAAGACTATAAAAGACGTGAACCACATTCACTATCAACAAAGTTGACTTAATTGTTCTTAATTTATAGATGTGGTGGTGTGTGGCTGTAGTCCTAGCTACTCAGGAGGCTGAGGCAAGAGGCTTGCTTCAGCCTAAGAGGTCAAGGCTGCTGTGAGCCATGACAGCACCACTGAACTATAGGCTGGGCAACAGAGTGAGGCCCTGTCTCTTCGGGGGGGAAAAAAAATTTAAATGGTTCTAATAAGCAAAATAGCATATTCCAACTCACATTTCATACCCAAACAATACTCGATTTTGGAAAACAAAAATCTAAGCAAGCAAAATTATTTTTTTTTTTGGTGGCGGGACAGAGTTTTGCTCTTGTCGCCCAGGCTGAAGTGCAGTGGCACCATCTCGGCTCACTGCACCCTCTGCCTCCTGGGTTCAAGCAATTCTCCTGCCTCAGCCTCGTCAGTAGGTGGGATTACAGGCACGTGCCACCATGCCCACCTAATTTGTGTGTGTGTGTGTGTGTGTGTGTGTATTTTTAGCAGAGATGGGGTTTCACCACGTTGGTCAGGCTGGTCTTGAACTCCTGACCTCGTTATCTTCCCACCTCAGCCTCCCAAAGTGCTGGGATTACAGGTGTGAACCACTATGCCTGGCCCCAGCTAATTTTCGTTTTTTTTTGGTTTTTTTTTGAGACAGAGTCTTGCTCTATAGCCCAGGCTGGAGTGCAGTGGTGCGAGCTCGGCTCACTGCAAGCTCCCCCTCCTGGGTTCAGGCCACTCTCCTGCCTCAGCCTCCCGAGTAGCTGGGACTACAGGTGCCTGCCACCACGCCCGGCTAATTTTTTGTATTTTTAGTAGAGACGGGGTTTCACCGTGTTAACCAGGATGGTCTTGATCTCCTGACCTCGTGATCCGCCCGCCTCGGCCTCCCAGAGTGCTGGGATTACAGGCGTGAGCCACCACGCCCGGCTTAATTTTCATATGTTTAATAGAGATGAGGTTTCACCATGTTGTCCAGGCTGGTCTCGAACTCCTGACCTTAGGTGATCCACCCGCCTTGGCCTCCCAAAGTGCTGGAATTACAGGCGTGAGCCATCACACCCAGCCGCAAAATTACAGTAACTTTGCTTTATATGTTTTATCCATTTAATAAATGGAAAGTAACAATGTATGAGATGACATCTCAAGTATATTTAAAAGAATAATCCATTTTTTAATCTGTCAAAATATTCAAAGTGAAACTTGTAGGCAAAGCTGGAAAAAAAAGAATATGGAAAAGCAAATACATAATAAAGAGAAACCAAACCTCAGAAAGGGTACAGAAAAGCAGGAGGAAGAGAAAACAGAACAGTGTGGAATCAGATTGAAATCAGTCTCTGCTGTACCATTTACTAACTATATGACTGTAAAAAAAAAATTATTTGACAGCCCTGAGCCTCAGTTTCCTTATATGATAAATATGGAGCAAAACGTAGTTGAGAAAAATTAAATTAAATGACATTTGTAAACAGGCATACAGCATGCACCAGGTAAGCCTTAGTTTTCCTTTTACCTTAATTTTTTTTCACATCTACGTCACTTAGAACATGAAATTAATTATTTCAGTTAACCCAAATGTTTAAACCTAGATTCTGGCAATTTATTTGTTTTTGTTTTTGTTTGAGACAGAGTCTTGCTCTGTCACCCAGGCTGGAGTGCAGTGGCACGATCTCGGCTCACTGCACCCTCAGCCTCCTGGGTTCAAGCGTTTCTCCTGCCTCAGCCTCTCGAGTAGCTGGGACTACAGGCGTGCGCCACCATGCCTGGCTAATTTTTGTATTTTTAGTAGAGACAGGGTTTCACCATATTGGCCAGGCTGGTCTTGATCTCCTGACTTCGTGATCCACCCACCTCAGCCTCCCAAAGTGCTGGGATTACAGGTGTGAGCCACCCTGCCCAGCCAGATTCTAGCAATTTAAAATCTTTAGTACAATTATACAATTAAGATATCCAAATACAGGTAAAAAATGTAACTTTTTTCTCACAGTAAGGAGGAGTGACTAAGATTTTCCAAGAAAAATTGTAGAAGCCAAGAAATTCTTTGATTAAAATAGCAGTAGTTATACATACCACTCTCCACAGTGCACAGCCTTCAGCACTCCAACAGCAGCTGTAGTCTGTCGTTCAAAACCTTGTCCTATATGATCTGCATGAGCTCTTGTCCTGTCTTCAAAGAGCATCTCACGGGGCTCACTTGTTCGAGGTAGGTACTGAAGATTTTTTATTTCATTGGTAGTTCTGTTTTTTTAAAAAAGAAAATTACATTTATATAGTGACAATTGCCATCAAACATTCAATAATCACATAATTCAGACAAAAAGATATTAAATCTGCTCTCAAATCAAATTCTATCTTTAAAATGAACAAGAACAAACAAAAACACACATACAATACCCTCATTTTTCAAATATACCTTCATAAAAGTAACAGTTGTAAGGAAATACACGGATAAAAAATTAAATTACAAATGGTGTTGTTTACCTAAGTTTCCCTATACACAGAATCTTTACCTGGGGCTTTGGTACCATGCCCCCACTCAAATCTCTTGGGTAACACAAGATAGATAGATATATATCTGAAACAAACAGGTAACTTTTAAAAATGCATTAATTCAATATTAATAAGACACATACTATGTGCTAGGTACTATCTAGGAACTGGGGCCAGTGAATGAGACAATAGCAAATAAGACAGAAGAGGACCCTACTCTTGTGGGAGTTTATAGTCTGTCTAGTGAGGGAAGGATCAAAGAAATAGATTTAGCAATAAAACACCCAGCAATAAGTGCTTCCACAAAATATACATGGTTTATTGGAAGTAGAAAGGAAAACCTTAGCTCTGTCTTGGAAGACAGCCATTTCCCACTGGCCCTGTCCTCTACCACTTTCCTTCTAGAATGCATATGCATACAGAAGTTGCTGCCTACTTAGCCTCACTCATTGCTGAAACCTCTCCAATTCTGCTGTAAGCAAGGAAAGGGTAAGAAGAATTTCTCTGGCTGAGATTCATTTTATGTATCTTCCTCTATGGTTTTTGTTTCTTCCAGATGCAACTCTGTATTACCCCCATAATTGTCTCCTCTCATTCTTGTCTGTCTTCCCAGGGCTCACTCTTCCTAACTGGTTCTCTACTTTCCCACCCTTAATCTCTATTATTTAACTACTCTGTGTGCACCCCTGCATTACAGTCTTATTACACATACACATAAAATGATTTTTTTTTTTTTTTTGGCTCTTCGTGATTAATGTTCTACATGTGTCAGAATGCCAGATGGTGTTGCTTCCTCTGGAAACCTAACAGGTTCTCAAACTCACAAATTTAGTTGCATAAATACCACATTCTAATGAATTAAGACTATATAGCACTTGGCACAATGCCTGACACTGTTTTTGTTAAACTATTATCGCATATACCGTGGCTTGTATACCCTGAGGTGAACGAAGTTCCTCAAGGTAGTGTTGAACCCCTTTAAATTACATCTAAAAGTTTGTATTTATCTGTATTGTTCTGAGAAAAGACTTTCAGATTCTCAAAATGATCCATACATTCAAAAAAAAAAAAAAATTAAGAATCACTGAGGGGGCCGGGTACAGTGGCTCACACTTGTAATCCTAGCACTTTGGGAGGCCGAGGCGGGTGGATCACCTGAGGTTAGGAGTTTGAGACCAGCCTGGCCAAAACGACGAAATCCTGTCTCTATTAAAAATACAAAAATGAGCAGGGTATGGTGGTGCACGCCTACAATCCCAGCTACTCAGGAGGCTGAGGCAGGAGAATCACTTGAACCGCGGAGGCAGAGGTTGCAGTGAGCTGAGATTATACCACTGCACTCCAGCCTGGGTGACAGAGCTAGACTCCGCCTCAAAAAAGAAAAAAAAAAAAAAAGAATCAATGAGGAACACATCAGTTTTACCATTTACTACTAACTTATAAATTAACCTGTAAAATTTTATTCATCCAATAAATATTAAGCACCAGACACTGTGTTTAGGTGTTAGAGACACATTAGTAACAAACCCAATAAAGTCCCTGCCATCATGCAACCCAGAGTTTACTCAATGACTTTTTCCCCATTTTCTTTTTAACTTAATAATCACTGTAACCAGTAAAACCACCTTTAGGTATCTAAAGAAAAACCTATAATCAGGACGGGCGCGGTGGCTCACACCTGGGCACTTCGGGAGGCTGAGGCGGGAGGATCATGAGGTCAAGAGATCAAGACCATCCTGGCCAACGTGGTGAAACCCCATCTCTACTAAAAATACAAGAATTAGCTGGGTGTGGTGGCACGTGCCTGTAGTCCCAGCTACTCGGGAGGCAGAGGCAGGAGAATCTCTTGAACCCGGGACGCGGAGGTTGCAGTGAGGCTAGACTGTGCCACTGCACTCTAGCCTGGTGACAGAACAAGACTCAGTCTCAAAAACAAAAACAAAAAAGGCTATAATCTCTCCTAGCATCATCTCCATCCATTCCAACTGACGTTACCCTAATGTACAAATGTACATTTTCTCCACACTTTTCTCTGTGCTCACATAAATACACAATCACACATAGGAGGATTCTGTTATTTATTTCTTTGGATAAAGACAAAATCATACTAGATACATTACACTACATTTGGCTGTTTTCAAGTGTCATGAATATCCATCTAGATCAAGACATTTTTTAAAACTTTAACTATTTTGCCTTTTTTTTTTTTTTTTTTTTTTTTTTTTTTTTTAAAGAGACAGGGTCTGGTTCTGTCACCCAGGCTGGAGTGCAGTGATGTACTCATAACTTACTGCAGCCTCAAACTCTTGGGCTCAAGGAGTCCTTGACTCAGCCTTCCAAGTAGCTAGGGCTACAGACATGTGCCACCACACTGGCTAAATTTTTTTTATTTTTTTATTTTGTAGAGGCAGCATCTCACTATGTTGCTCATGCTGGTCCTGAACTCTTGGGATTCAGGTTATCCTCCCACCTTGGCCTCCCAAAGTGCTAGGATTACATAAAAGAGCCACTGCACCTGGCTTATTTCACTATACTCTCTTTTTCTGAAACACAGTCTCGCTCTATCGGCCAGGCTGGAGTGCAGTGACACGATCTGGGCTCACTGCAACCTTTATCTCCCAGGCTCAAGCAATTCTCCTGCCTCAGCCTCCTGAGTAGCTGGGATTACAGGCATGTGCCACCACGCTGAGATAATTTTTGTATTTTTAGTAGAGACGGGGTTTCCTCATGTTGGCCAGGCTGATCTCAAACTCCTGACCTCAGGCAAGAGGTCAAGAGATCAAGACCATCCTGGCCAACATGGTAAAACCCCTATCCCCCCGCCTCAGCCTCCCAAAGTGCTGGGATTACAGGCGTGAGCCACTGCACCTGGCCTCACTATACTCTTTAATAAGAATGTTTGAAATCTATTCAACCATTCCCCTGTTGACAGTCATTCGGACCCTTTTAAAACGTTTTTCTTACCACAAATTTATTTACCTTTCGTGTTTTTATTTCTTGGGATAGATTCCCAAAAGTAGGAGTGCTAGATCAAAGAGTTTTATGTTAAATTTTATGATCTATTGCTGGATTACTTTCACAAAATTACAGCAGCTCATCCTCCAGTCAACAATATATAAAAAATTGTTTCTTCACATACCTACCAGCCTATAATATTATTGCTATATTAATAATTTTTGCCAATATAATGAATAAAAATATCTCATAGTTCTTTTAAAATAAACTTAACTGCCTGAGGTCTATTTTTCTACTCGGTTGTTTACACTTGAGAATGCTCTTTGGACATTAACTTTAGTCTGTCATGAGTTCCGAATGTTTTAGTCCAGTCTATCATAATTTTGAACTTCATTGTTGATGTCACTTCCCTCCCAAATACTATTGTCACTGCATTGTTTGGTCTTGCTTAGGAAGGTCTCCTCCAGGCTTAAACAATTTTATTCTAATATTTTAACTGTTTTATCTGTGATGCTTAATTCTTTAATTTACTTCTTATAATAAGGTAGGGGCTCTGCCGCCTTTGTTTTTATGAGAGCCAAATATGCCAGCATTATTCATTAAATACATCTTCCTCTTCCCACCTATCTCATATATTAAGTTCCCAATATACTTAGATCTATTTCTGGACTCTTATTCCAATGATCTATTTGAACTTTATAGTAACTTTTAATATCCTGTATCATAAGCTCCCCCTCACTTATCTTCTCTTTCACTGAAAAACTTACTTCCTTATGAATTTTAAAATCATTTTATCCAGGAATGGAAGTGTTAGTCCAATTGAAATGCAAAAAAATTTAAAGAACTATTATTTTTATCCAATCCAGAACACAGTAAGGCTTTCCATTTGTTCTGATCTTATTTTATATCCTCCACAAAATGTTTTAGTCTTTTTAGCACAGGTTCTGAATATTATTAAATTTATTCCAAAATAGTTTATATTTTATGACATTTTTTCCATTCATCATTACGATTTCTTGTCATTTGCCTACATTTCTCATGCCCTATTTACATTTTAGGTTTTATAACAAATTATATTAGCATGTATCACTATTTTTAAATTTATATCCCAATTATGGTCTAAACTTTGCCTTCCTTCTTCCTCCAATTTTGAACTAACATACACACCCCAACATACAAACACTCATCTCCTCTAATAAAAATGTGTATACAACATACCTTTTCCTTTTGAAAGGTGACTTTGGCATATCAGCCACAGGGATCATTTGTTCTCCTGGACGAACCCACATGATGGGACCATCATCACTATCTTTTCGACTCTGTAATTTTAGACTAGATAGCGTCCCCCATGGCAGTGTACACTGGAGACAAATAATTATGTAGATTGCAATTATTTTCAAAATGTATCTTCAAGTGTATGTTAATAATAACATTGTTCCCCTGACAAACACACTTTCATTCACAGCTTTGTACTTAAGCACTTGAAATACATATTGAATATATCCCTATATATTGATATACTTTGCTTCAAAAAATTGTTTCAAACACACCAAGAAAATAATTATGCTTGGATGGTTCTGTCCCCCTACCCTGCTAGAGGTATGATTCACCTCTAGCAGAAAGAAAAGAAAGAAAGAGAAAGAAAAGAAAGAGAAAGGAAAAAAGAGAAAAGAAAAAGAAAGAAAGAAAGAGAGAGAAAGAAGGAAAGAAAGAGAAAGAAAGAGAGAGAGAAAGAAAAGAAAAGAAAGGAAAGAAAGAAAGAAAGAAAGAGAGAGAGAGAGAGAAAGAAAAAGAAAGAAAGAAAGAAAGAAAGAAAGAAAGAAAGAAAGAAAGAAAGAAAGAAAGAAAGAAAAAAAGAAAAGAAAAGAAAAGAAAAGAAAAGAAAAGAAAAGAAAAGAAAAGAAAAGAAAGAAAGAAAGAAAGAAAGAAAAGAGACAGAGGGGAACGGGAAGAGAAAAGAGAAGAAGGTGGCCAGGCACAGTGGCTCACGCCTGTAATCCCAACACTTTGGGAGGCTGAGGCAGGCAGATCACCTGAGCTCAGGAGTTTGAGACCAGCCTGGGCAACACGGCGAAACCCATCTCAAGTAAAAACACAAACAATTAGCGGATCATGGTAGTGTCTGTAATCCCAGCTACTCGAAAGGCTGAGGCATGAGAATCACTTAAACCTGGGAGGCAGAGGTTGCAGTGAGCCGAGATCGCACGACTGCACTCCAGCCTGGATGGTCTCAAACCAAAAAAAAAAGAGAAACAGAGAGAAGAAGGAAGGAAACTGAGGGCCACTGTCCATGGAATGTTGAGAAAAAAAATTTTTTTAAAAATTCACCACACACCCCCTTTTCAAAAAGGATTGTCAAATTTCTGTAGAAACAATGCATTTAGGTTGGGTGCGGGTAGCTCACGTCTATAATCCCAGCACTTTGGGAGGCTGAAGCAGGAAGACTGCTTGAGCCCAGGACTTCAAAACTAGCCTGGGCAACATAGCAGGACCTGTCAAAGGAAAGGAAGGGAAAGGGGAAGGGAAAGAGAAAAGGAAGGGGGAAGGGGAAGGGGAAGCAGAAGCGGAAGGAAAAGAGAAATAATGCATTTAGTTCATGTACTTTGAAAATTAAATTTGAAGCAACCATTTAAATAATATTTGGTAATTTTTAAATATAATTCAATAATAAATGCAACCTAATTCCATTATGTAACTACTAGAGAGAAGTAGAAAAGGAACAAAAAGTTTAAAAGGAAAAGAGAAAAAGGAATGGAACAAGGTTAAAGAGAAAGGGAAGAAAAAGATACATGCACATAGAGGGTAAAAACACCAAGCAAACAGAAGTAGTAAAAGAAAAGATGTCCTATAGATTATGTGGTGAGTATTAGAAATCTTGTCACATTCCACAGCTTACCTGGACCCTGAATTTCAGTGCAGGTTTGCACTGACCTTTGAGTTACTGATTAAATAATTAACCTAACTACACAGCTCAGAGATTCCTCTCTCAGTGGGATAGCCCCAGCAGCTCACAAGAAGAAATATTTTCTGAAAATGAAGAGGCTTTAAAAAAAAAAAAAAGGAATCTGGCTACAAATTATTTAAAGGGGCCTGTAGGGGTGGGCACAGAGGCTCACACCTGTAATCCCAGCACTTTGGGAGGCCAAGACAGGAGGATCACTTGAGCCCAAGAGTTCGAGACCAGTCTCAGCAACGTGGTGAAACCCCATTTCCACAAAAAATACAAAAGTTAGCTGGGCATGGTGGCATGTGCCTGTAGTCCCAGGTACTTGGGAGGCTGAGGTGGGAGGATCATCTGAGCCCACGGAGGTCAGGGCTCCACATTACACCACTATACTCCAGCTGGGACACACAGTGAGACTGTCTCAAAAAAATAAATAAAATAAAGGGGCCTTTGGCTACATTGTCTAAACATGTTATTTTATGGATGATGAAACTGAAGCCCAGAAAGTTTAAATGGCTTTCCCAACCCAGACAGGTACAGCCAAGGCTAAAATATGGATGTGTAATTTCCCAGGCCAGTTTTCCACAATGCTAAACTGCCATTCCTTTGTCTTAAACATTTGTAGTAGAATCTTTCCTGTACTTCTTAAATCCTTTAGTACTTAGTTTATAAAGAGCTGATAAACACATGGAACCTAAATTCCTAAAGTGTTAACAGGTGTTATTTCATGGCCCACCACTTAGCTTTGCCATTACAATCAGGACCTGAGATGTCACATGTACACACAAGAATTATGTGAGTTTCCCATCTCTTGCTCTCCTTCCCTCCAGTTCAAATAAACCAAAATGTTTCCATTTCTGAAACAGCCATTCATTTATAGTGCATGTAGCATGAAAGAAACAATCACAATTTAGATTACTCATATTGGTTTTTCTTGCCTTTTTAAACAAAAACTCTAATCCCAGGAGAGATTATCTCTTACTTTTAAAAATGGTGACTCTTCCAACATGTCAAGGAACTCAGGGAAATAATCTCCTACTTCTTCATCAACTGCTCCCACCAAGCTTATTTGTCGCATTGGGCCAGCTCTGTAAGTACCATGAGAATACGTTCTTTTTACCTGAAGAATATGGATTTAATTAAAAGTTAAATACATTATTTTTACCTGAAGAAAATGGATTTAATTAAAAGTTACACATAATGCTTGCTATCATTTTGTAACAATAAATTTTTATCTCAGAATATTATATCATAAGGAGGCAAGCAAAACAAAACAAAACTTTACGAACAGTAACAGATAAGGCATTTTAAAAATAAAACTTGCACTAAATCAAGCTATTTTACTTTCTCTAACTATTCCTACACACTGCTTATGAAAACACAGTTAAGACAAATAAGCATTAATTCTAGACAACTAACATCTCCTTAGAACAGAGGAACTCATTATCTGAATATTCAAAAGTTGGTGTATTTTTCAAAGTTGGCTGCATTTTTCTAAAGTAAAATGAGGTTCATATCTTTTCATCAAAATTTTCCAAAGTAGACCCTCTGAAAACATTAATCATCACCAGTGGCTTATATATCTAAAAGGCCACCAGCGATGCTCTTCTTTTTTGATCTTACAATACTAACTAGAAACCAGTTTATGTATCTATTATTAATTCTGATGAGAAACTACTAGAAATTAAGAAATTAAGAAACTACTAGAAATTAAGAAATTAAGAATTAAGAAATTAAGAATTAAACTACTAGAATTAAGAATGCACGGCCAGGCGCAGTGGCTCACGCCTGTAATCCCAGCACTTTGGGAGCCCAAGGCGGGCAGATCACAAGGTCAGGAGATCAAGACTATCCTGGCTAACACAGTGAAACCCCATCTCCACTAAAAATACAAAAAAATTAGCCGGGTGTGGTGGCAGGCGCCTGTAGTCCCAGCTATTTGGGAGACTGAGGCAGGAGAATGGTGTGAATCTGGGAGGTGGGGCTTGCACTGAGCCGAGATCGTGCCACTGCACTCCAGCCTGGGCGATAGAGCAAGACTCTGTGGGGAGGGGCGGGGAGGGGTGGGGAGGGGAGGGGAGGGGAGGGGAGGTTAAGAATCAGGAATCCTAAGATCCAAATGTGCCTTTGCTATCTACCAGCTACATGACCTTCAGAAATTATTTACGTTCCTTGAGCTTTGATTTCCTTAACTGGAATGTTTTACAGCAGATTGCTGAAGAAAACTTGATAATGATATAAACTCACCCGCCATATTGCTAGTAAATGGGTGGCATTCAAAGAGCCAAAACAAAGCCATCTGAACCTCAAGATTCACTGGTAATGACATTTTTTGCCAGCATATTTAAATCCTGACAAAGAAACCTACGTGTTTTCATATACTAACACTAGTAAACAAGTTGAGTCTGTCTTCAAGCAAAACAACTCCTTTTGATAACCAAATCATAAGCAAAATTGTAACTGTCTCTTTCTCAGGATTAGCCTTTGTGGACACCAAATTTAGGAGACCAATTTGTCCCAGTTTGCCCAGGACTATCAGTCTTAAAACTGAGAGTCTTGGTATTTCAGGCAAACATGGATGGTCAACTTTTATCACATCACAGACACAGATTATAAAAGATAGTCACATCAAAAGTTGAATCGTTACAATCACAGCTGGTAAGAGTATCACAATATAACAAAGTAAATCCAACCCATATGTTTTCAAAACAAAATCATTTAAGACAGAGAATCTCATTTGTTATTATAATCAGCAAAGCAGTTTAATGACGTTAATTCTTTAATAAATTCACCAGATATCCAAGCTTAAGTTTTCCTAAACTTACAAATTGACTTATCAGAACTACAAACCATTCCTACAAGTTAGAAAATTAGGGGCCTGTAATCCCAGCACTTTGAGAGGCAGGAGGATATCTTCAGCCTGGCAGGTCCAGGCTGCAGTGAGCTGTGATCATGCTACTGCACTCCAGCCTGGACAACAGAGCGAGATCCTGTCTCAAAAAAAAACCAAAAACAAAAAAAAGAACAGTTGGAGCTTGTGCCCCCATTGTGTACTCATTGTCTCACCTTTTTCCTGCCTCCTAAAAATTCCTATCATCTCCTATATCGAGAGCTAAAAGTTAAAGCCTAACTCTACAACAGTCTTCAGACTCTAGATGTTTAGATGCATTAATAGCAACACAGTAAGAAATCCAGTCTATGCATCTCTATAACACAGTCTAACAAAGAGGCTAAGGGTATCAATCTGAACTCTAGCACATTTACCAGAATATAACACATCAAGTCTGTTAAGTGATTCTGAGATTCTGAGTTTTGTATGTGCAAATGACCATAAGGAGTTTTGAGAGACAATAGCCATTTAGAAAGTGAAATCAAACAACTGATATTGTAAAACACAAATTTTCCAAGTGCTTTGAAATATATCTAAAAAGTCAAATTAGAGTTAGGGGTGGTGGCACGAAACTGTAATCCCAGCTACCCAGAAGGCAGAGGCAGGAGGATCACTTGAGCCCAGGAGTTCAAGATCAGCCTGAGCAACACAGCGAGACCAAAAAAAAAAAAAAGTCAAATTATATATATTTCCACTTCACAAATAAGTACATTCTCTGTGCATAAATTTCCTTATCTTGTTTAAATTAGATACCTAAAACATTTAGTTCTAACAAAGCCAGAATCAAGTCCCTGCCACTGACTTGGTTCGTCCTACTACATCACAGCACCAACAACGATCAGCTAAATAATTGGGGCAGTTTATCTTGTGGGGAGGGGATGACTGTTAGGAAAGAATTTTCATTACGTGAATTCTTCTAAAATACGAAGCACAACTAAACTTTCCATTTGTCTAGTAGTTTTAAAAAGTCACACTATACATGAAATAAAACCAAAAAACTATAACATCATTAAACTATAGAGAGTAGAAGATAAATACAATAATCAGAAAACCAGAACTAACTGTTAACACAGTCCTTTAACACAGTAGTGTAAAATTTATGTATTTAAATGTGAGTAAAAACATGTATCACTGAGTAACAGGAAAAAAAATGGGTAAAACTTGAGTGGTAATATTACAGACAAATCATATGTTGTGTCATGACTCAAGAACTTTATCTACTAATTTTGTTTTGACCAGATGTTGCTATTTCAGGTTAGAATAATTATTTCATTGATTGAAGAAGTATTACCGACCTAGCCATCTCATTTCAAATTACACATTTACATTAATTTCCAAGTTTACAAATATTGCTTTTTATTTCAAAATAAAACACGTCCAAATTAGTATAGACCTAAACATTAAAATTTTTTAACATAAAAGACTGAATAGGCCGGGCGCGGTGGCTCAAGCCTGTAATCCCAGCACTTTGGGAGGCCGAGACGGGCGGATCACGAGGTCAGGAGATCGAGACCATCCTGGTTAACACAGTGAAACCCCGTCTCTACTAAAAATACAAAAAACTAGCCGGGCGAGGTGGCGGGCGCCTGTAGTCCCAGCTACTCGGGAGGCTGAGGCAGGAGAATGGCGGGAACCCGGGAGGCGGAGCTTGCAGTGAGCTGAGATCGTGCCACTGCACCCCAGCCTGGGCGACAGAGCGAGACTCCGTCTCAAAAAAAAAAAAAAAAAAAAAAAAAAAAAAAAAAAAAAAAAAAAAAGTATGGTCCTATTAAAATTCATAACTATTTCAAAGGATTTTTTAGAGACCCTGAATTTTTAAAGTAATACAGACTCTACTCAGATTATATTGCTAATTATCTTAATTGAATTTTTAGTTAGTTCTTCCCATCTCATGCCAAAATACATATAAAACATATAGATATGTAAAATTCACTTTCACACATAACTTACTATAACAAAAGTATAAGTCTCTCTCTTTTAACCAGAATGTACAAAAACCGTGAGGCAGATCCCATTTGCCCACTAATAAAACCAAAAATAAATTCTATTAGGAAATTGCCCTTTATAAAAACTGCTTAGCTATCACATGTTTAAAACAAACAGCAATGATCTTCCAAAACATTTATTATCCAATAGTAAAGATAAAAATATGATCACCCACCTGAATAAACATAAACCAAATTTTAAAAATTAAATTGAAGTCATCAAAATCTTAATCTGTAAAAGTATTAAATTTTAAAATACACTGTAATTTAACTTTTAATTATATATCATTTCATACAAATTTCTAGTTTAATAACACAATATTTCAAATCCATCAGTTGTAACCATTAACTTAAATGTTACAAACATGGCAAGTTACACATAGCGTTTCCAATTTAAAAAGCATATACTGCTTGATAAAATAAATGATGGTACTTACACTGTTAAAACGTAAGAATAAAATCCACATGCTTTTCACAAAAATGTAAATAATTCCTGATTTTGGTGACACCTCTTTTGTTGCAAAACTATATACCAAATAACCACAATTCACCTATTACATAGGATAAAATTATATCTACAATATCACACACAAAAAATCAAGCCTCAATTCTCTAAAAATCACCTATCCAGACTATGCCAGACTGCGAAGAATTCAACGGCAGTGAGGCGGGAGAGGTAACAGATAAGTATTAGAAGAATCTCTAAATAATCAAAGTAAATGTCACAAAGACCATGGCTCATAAAATGTCCTCTTCTTACATATCCATTCCTGTATTAGGCACAATTATAACTACTCTCTAAAATAATAAAGGACAAGAAACCACAAATTTAGAAGGGGAAGGAGGAGAAAAGGGTAAGCACAGCTGCAGCTGACCTAAGACATCAGTATTGTATCATAATGACAAACCAATACTGAAAATAAAGTTGCATTATGTTGCATATGTTCGGCAATGAAAGTATTTTTATAGAACCTTGGTACTTAAAACGTTTCCACTAACTAAAAAAATCACTTATCTGGAAAATCTCACATCCTGATGACGCTTAATGTGAGCTTACTATATTTGCTTTTATTCACTTCAGTAAACATTAATCAAACCAGTTTTCTGATGCAGTTAAAAAATTAACCTGAAAAAAGCCAAAACATGTCACTGCTTTAAAATATAGGCCAGGCACAGTGGCTCACACCTGTAATCCCAGCATTTTGGGAGGTCAAGGCGGGAGGATCACTTAAGATCAGGAGTTTGAGATCAGCCTGGCCAACATAAAACCCCGTCTCTACTAAAAATACAAAAATTAGCCAGGCATGGTGGCGGGTGCCTGTAATCCCAGCTACTCAGGAGGCTGAAGCACAAGAATGCTTGAACCCAGGAGGCGGAGATTGTAGCGAGCCGAGATTGCACCACTGCACTCCAGTCTGGGTGACAAAAGTGAGACTCAGTCTCAAAAAATAAATTAACTAAATAAAAAATGATAATAAAATATATTTTCTTTCCAAAAAAAGAAATGCACTGAATTACAAAGATACATACAGTTCCTCTTGATTTAGGTATATAGATGTGTCAAAAAGAACACAATAAAAGACAGGCATGATAATTATATATTTGTGGGAAAGCTTGTATTTAAATAGTGGCCTTCAGAAGAAATATAACATATTTAATCTAAATCTCCTCCCCCTCCCCACAAAACCCCACGACCAACATGGCCACATTATCACTTTTCCCCTTGTATATTCTCTATAAATATTATGAAGGGAAAGAAGAAAGTAGAAGTAAGAGACCTATTGTACCCATTGCCAGTAAGTGTCAATACCAAAATCTGAGAAGCTTTGGTTAACAGAAAATTAAACAATTGTTTAAACTAATATTCTACTTATACAATGTAATTTAAAAAAAAAAAAAAAACACCTTAGGATTCTGAGATTGGCTTGCTACAAAGGGAAAAAAGTAGCCTATTCTTAACAGGAAATATATTGCCAAAAACAAATCTATAAGATGTTTTACTTATTACTGTTTTCTCTTATGTAAATTATGAAAACTGTTGCAATCAGGAAAAGGCAAATATAGTAATAATAAGCAATTTTTTAAAAAACTCCAAAGAACTCACTTGAAAACAACCTGCTGTTTCCCAAAACATGTTCCCTGAAGAGAGAGCTCTACAGTCCTCTAAGTCTGGAAAACCCTTCTTGTTTAGGAGGCTCACCACGCACACTGGCTATAAGTTTCTGAGGAGTCTCAATGCAAACAAATATTACTTATTTGGTCCAGCATTACACTATTTTGGACTTCAAAACCTGTTTTTTGTAGTTGTTTTAGTATACCTATCAACATTCCAAGATAGTAAAAGTTCCTCAGAATACTTTCATAGTGATCCACAATAAATATAGAAGATAGATATTTTTACCTTGTATCAGCACAATGTGAAGAAAATATAAAAATAGGAACATTATTAGAGCCAAAGAATTGAGGGGGTGGGAGCAGAAGCTGTTGATTCAATTCTGCTGAGGATTTTTTTTTTAGCGTGTGGGGAGGAGAGTCCCTTATTTTTAAAAACAAGGCCTGCTCAGAACATTCTGAGGCAATCTAAAAATGACATAAATGACTGTGCCACAAGGGGGAGCCATTATCCACCACATCTGGCAGATAGTTTCTAATTAAAATAGGGAATATTTAATCAACGTTTTATTTCAAAAATACCCATATAACTGCAACCAAAATAAGAACGAAAGTATTATCCACTTTAAAATTAGTAAAATAAAGGGGTAAAGCTTTTTTTATTATTATTAGAGCATCTCATCTGGTCCCTGACATGGTATTTTGTATAGATCAGTTCTTAAGTATTTGAGGAGGCTGGGGCAGACACAATTGGTCAAAATGAAAATTTAGTACAAAGGCAAGCAACGTTTCAAAGATGAAACATCAAATTGCTTTTACTAGCCTAACAGTGAATGACTCCAGCATGAATTCAACAAATGCTAGTGTTCTGCCCCAATTCTATAGTGAAGCAGGTCTAACAGTCAGATCAGATTTAATGTTTCATTATTAAAATAATAGACTTTTAATCATCAGTTAACACATTGATGTAAGTTGCCTGAGAAACAACTTAGAACCAGAATAAAATTAAAATAAGATTTAGAGTTTGGAAGTGGATGAAGGGTGGTTAGACAATGACTGCTCCAGTTTTCACATTCTCACAGTTCTTAGTACAGGGTTCCAGAGTATGTGCACTGATTAAAGACAGTGACAAGACAGAAATCTAATTTCTTTATTGACAGAGAAAACTCCTATTTTATTTGCCTTTTTCTATCCCTACGGTAGAACCCAGGAGCACAATAAATGTCTGAGTGAATATTTGAATGAAATACAGATGGTAGAAAACCTAAAACGATAGATTGCTTAGAATGGTTTTCAAGAATTATAAGGGAAATGAACTCACAGTACAAAAATTTTATAATTACTATACTTAAATTATGTTTGTAGCCAATCATTTTTTTATTTGTCAATTTAAATCTTATGGGTCTTTTTTATCTCTCTTGATGTCAAATTTTATAGTCTTTTTAAATAAATCCATTTAATTAAAATGTTAAAAAAAAAAAAAAAAGAAAAGAAAACCTAAAATGAACATGGTCAATTGCAAATGGCCACAAATTCTTCCCAGGCCTATATGCTCACTCCTGTGCAACGTGACTGTGCCACTCCCATCATCAAGAAGTGGAGTCTATTAATGGGCACGCACAAAAAAAGAGTAAGGCCTACAATTTCATTGCACAACAGGGTGACTATAGTCAGTAATAACTTAATTATACATTTTAACTAAAAGAGTGTTATTAACTGGGTTGTTTGTAACACAAAGGATAAATGTTTGTGGAAATGGACACCGCATTCTCCATGATGCACGTATTTCATATTGCATGTTTGTATCAAGATATCTTATGTACTCCATAAATATATACATCTACTATGTAGCAACAAATATTAAAAATTTAAAAAATTTTTTAAATAGGCCAAGCACTTTGGGAGGCCAAGGTGGCATATGCCTAATCCCAGCTTTCAGGTGACTGAGGCACGAGAATCACTTAAACCTGGAAAGCTGCAATAAGCCGAGATCATGCCACTGCATTCCATCCTGGACAACAGAGTGAAACTCTGTCATACACACAAAAAAATAAAGTAAAATGAATAAATAACCTAAAAGAAGTGGAGTCTATTTTTCCACATGAATCTGGGTTTCACCAGTGACTTCCCTTTGTCAACAGGACATTAGCAAACACAACACAAGCAGAAGCTTGTACACTGGGGCTTACCCTCTTTTTACTCAATGGAACCCTGCAACCACCACCATGTAAATAAGCCCAGGCTAACCTGCTGGATGATGAGAGAAACGTGGCCATCAACCCAGCTGACATGCATCAACCACCAACCATATAAGTGAGGTGTGCCAAGACCCAACTGGTCTGCCAATCATCAGATGTAAGAATGAAGCCATATAGCCCCAGCTAAGTTAGCAGAGACCAAAAGAATTGTCCAGCAAGCCCAAAGAATTGTGAGAAATGAAACCTTTTTTCAGTTCACTAAGCTTTGAGACTTCTGTTTATACATTTAATACAGCAAAAGCTAACACATATGGACAGGTTACAAACTTTGGGAAAAGTCCATACATATGTTTCTATTCTCAAATAGACTTTCATGATACAGTTTCATATTATATCACTAACCTCAGGGCCACAGCATTAGAGAAATGACATGACCTGTTAAAATATATATAATGCCACACGGTCTTCAAACCTTTCAGGCAACCTGCAAGGATACAGATGAAGATGGAAAACAGAATTATACAAGTAAAAAGAATTCCAAAACCAAAGACGAAAGAACAGGGATGTTTTAATCCTTTGTCAGTGTTACGTATATGTGTTTAATAAAGTTGAACAGATGCTAAAATGAGTATTTGTGAAAGCTACAAAGTACTATTACAAAGATAAACACTATCACTACAAAAATCATAGAAACAGCTACATAATTTGTCATCTTTTAGTTTCTACAGAATTTAAAGCAAATTATTTTGGTTGTCCTGATTGTAATTTAAGAACAATAACTAAAACAGAAAACTAAGCTCATGAGGATACAAACTCAGCATGAACTTGGTTTGGGTTCTACAGCTAGTGGTGGTCAGGACCATCAGGTTGCACAACCTAGGGACTGCCATTTACATCACTGAATGGTTGCAGTGCACAGCTTCTACCATCATATAAAACATAAAGCACATATAACATTACTATATATATTCTTTTATCAATTAAAAATGGTGCTAATTAATTACCTAGAGGATAGTATTCTCATGAATTTCTTTTTTTGAGACAGAGTCTCACTCTGTCATCCAGGCTGGAGGACTGTGGTGCAATCTCGGCTCACTGCACCCTCTGCCTACTAGATTCAACTGACTCTCCTGCCTCAGCCTCCCAAATAGCTGGGACTACGGCGTCCACCACCACGCCCAGCTAATTTTTTGTATTTTTTTTATTAGAGACAGAGTTTCACCATATTGGCCAGGCTGGTCTGGAACTCCTGACCTTGTGATTCACCTGCCTCGGCCTCCCAAAGTGCTGGGATTACAGGCATGAGTCACCACACCCAGCCATGAATTTCTTTAATGCTGCTAAATGTATTTTCCAAACTATATTACATTCTAAAAAATAAGTGTCAGGCCAGGTGTGGTGGCTCATGCCTGTAAACTCAACACTTTGGGAGGCCGAGGCGGGTGGATCACCCGAGGTCAGGAGTCAAAGACCAGCCTGGCCAACACGGTGAAATCCCATCTCTACTGAAAATACAAAAAATTAGCCAGGTGTGGTGGTACACATCTGCAGTTTCAGCTACTCAGGAAGCTGAGGCAGGATAATCGCTTGAACCCAGGAGACAGAGGCTTCAGTAAACTGAGATAGCGCCACTACACTCCAGCCTGGATGACAGACCTAGACTCCGTCTCAAAAAAATTATAATAAAAAAATAAAAAGTAAAAATAAAAGTCAGATTTGTACCATTTTTCTCTATCAACTTCACTCTACCTTGTCTTCCCACATTTTTCTAGATCTTTTGAATACTGCTTTTGGACTAGTTTTAACTAGATCAAAGATTTTTCAGAATATAAAAGGTAGAAAAGGGAACTGAAGGATAGTTACTGAATTACTCTACAGTTCTGCTTTCCTCTGCTCTGCAGAAAGCATTGTCATCTCATAACAAGAGCAGGTTCTATTGAACTGAACCTACTGAACTTAGTCAAGATGGTCCCCGACTCAGATGGTTCAACTCATAATTTTTTGACTTTACTAGGGGTTTATCAGGTTGAAACCTCACAGTTAGGTCAAGCAGCATCAGGACTTAAGATGGTTCGCTTCCTTGTAATTTTTTTTTTCAGTGGGCTTCTCAGAGGTTGTTTTGTTTTTGAGACGAGTCTCGCTCTGTCACCCAAGCTGGAGTGCAACGGCACGATCTCAGTTCTCTGCAACCTCCGCCTCCAGGGTTCAAGAGATTCTCCCTACCTCAGCCTCCCGAGAAGCTGGGATTATAGGTGCCCACCACCACGCCCAGTTAATTTTTGTATTTTTAGTAGAGACAGGGTTTCACCATGTTGGCCAGGCTGGTCTCGAACTCCTGACCTCAGGTGATCCGCCCACCTCGGCCTCCCACAGTGCTGGGATTATAGGCGTGAGCCACCACGCCCAGCTGTTTATCAGAGTTTTAAATGCATTTTCAACTTAAAAGTATTTTTGACTTACAGGTTTATTAGGATGCAGCCCTAGCGTAAGTTGAGGAGCAGCTGAAGTTAGTGAGAAGTCATCAAGTTTGATTCCTGAGCAAACACTTTAACATTAATTTAGCTTTATTATCCACAACTGGTTTTTGCTGTGGTTTATATTAAGTAAAACTACATTCCAATATTGGTACCTCTGCTCTTCCTTCCCCTAGAATACTGACTCACATTAGGTCAATTAATGTCATCTCAACCAATGATTTTGGTGAAAGAAATTTCACACAGCAGTATATGGGCTGATCCACTTGACACCACCAAAATATACAGTTTCACTACATGATTCTAATAACAAGCATTCATTAATGGAAAACTCGTTTTTTCTAAATTTCATATAACCTAATTACTAAATTTTTGTTTTTGTTTTTTGGGGTTTTTTTCTTTGAGACAGGATCTCACTCTGCTGCCCAGGCTGGAGTGCAGTGGTGTGATTTTCTTTATTTGCAAAGAGACATGGGCCTTGCTATGTTGTTCAGGCTAGGCTCAAACTCCTGGGTTCCAGTGATCCTCTTGCCTCAGCCTCCTGAATAGTGCCATGGCTAATTACTAAACTTCTGACATTCCAAATAACTAGCATGTACATGACAGTACCACAGATAAGGGAAAGGGGGATGTTGGAAGATAAATGGGGTACAAAATACATTTTCAGTTTCTCAGGATGAGTGTTAATGTCATATTCTAAGAAGTGCTGAAAACTTCCATGTTCTCAAAAAGGGTGATTAACAAAATGAGGTTCTTGAATATACAGGAATAAATCTTTTAAAAATCTGCAAGACCTCTATGCTGAAAACCAAAAAGTATTACTGACAGAAAATAAAAAGACAAATGAAGGGGAATACCATGATCAGACCGGAAGACTCAATGTTGTAAAGGCATCAATTCTACCCTAACTTATCTACAGTCTCAATGTAATACCAAGCAATATTCTACCAGGTAACTCTTTGAAACTTGAAAAGCTGATTCTAAAGTTTATATGGAAGTGTAAAGAGCCATGGAAATCTTGAAGAACAAAGCTAGCAAACCGATTATAGATTATTGAGATTAATTATAAGCTAGGCACAGTGGCTCACACCTGTAGTCCCAGCTACCCAGGAAGCTGAGGTGGGAGGATCACTTGAGCCCAGGAATCTGAGGCTACAGAGCACTATGATCGTACCACTGCACTCTAGCCTGGCTGATAGAGCAAGACCCTGTATCTATCAATCAATCAATCAATAGAAAGAGTTACTATAAAGCTGTAACAATTAGACAAAACAATGGAATCAGAGAGAGCCCAGAAACAGACCCACACACATATGATTAGCTGGTTTATGACTAAGGTGACACGACAATGCAATGAGGAAGGAGTATCTTTTCCATAAATGATGCTAGGTCTTTTGGGTATTCATATGGAAAAACATGAACCTTGATCTTTACCTCATTCGATATACAAAGATCAATTCCAGATGAACTACAGA
Source organism: Macaca nemestrina (assembly GCF_043159975.1). NCBI lineage: Eukaryota > Metazoa > Chordata > Mammalia > Primates > Cercopithecidae > Macaca > Macaca nemestrina. Next base: position 57,118,902 of record NC_092128.1, on the reverse strand, counting down.
TTATTTTTCCAATACTTTTAGCTGCTGTTTTATTAACTATAGATTTAACCATGAAAGGTAAAACAATAAAAGTTTCCAGAAGAAAAGTTCACAGAATATATTAATGACTTTGTGGTAGGCACAGATTTCTAAAACAGAATGTAAGAAACGGTAATCATAAATGGATTATAAATTATAAATTAGATTACATTAAACTTAGGAACTTCTGGTTATCAAAAACACCTAAGAATGAAAAGGTAAGACACCAAGTGAGAGGAAATATTTGCAATACAGTTAGCTGACAAAAGATTCTTATCTACATATATAATAGTCCAACAAATCAACTAGAAAAAAAAGCAGTAAGAAATTGATAGAGTGGACAGGTACTTTACAAAAGAGGGTATTCAACTGGATAAAAAGGTACTTGACATCCTTAGTCATCAGGGAAATATAAATTAAACCACAGAGAGCTACCACTACATAGTCACCAGAATGACTTAAATGAAAAAGATAGACACTACTAAGCATGGCAAAGGATATGGAACACTGCTAGTGGGAATGTAAATCAGTGCAGTAACTTTGGAACACTGGTAGTATCTAGCAAAACTGAATATGTGCTTATGTTTTGATCCTGAAATCCTAATCTTAGGTATATACTCAAAAGAAACACATACATATGCTCATCAAGACATGTGGAAAATATTCATAGCATCCGTGTTCTAACAGCCTCAAACTGGAAACAACTCAAATGTCCATCCAGATGGTAACAAGATAAACAAACTGTGGTATATTAACACAATGGAATACCATATACAGTACCACTACATACAAGATGGATGAATCTCACAAACATTATACTACAGAAAAGAGACCAGACACTATCTGATTCCACTCAAGTTCAAAAAGAAGTAAAATATATCAGTGATGTTCAAAGTCAGGACAGTGATCACCTGGGTTCATGTGGTGGGATTAGGGGGCTGGCACAGTACTGATAAAGAAGGGTCTGGGGAAGATTTCTGGCTACTAATAATATTTGGCTTTTTAAAATCATGGGTGTGTTCTCTGTGAAGATTCATCAAGCTATACATTTATAATATGTATAATATGTATTGTGTATACATTATACTTCAATAAAAAGTTTACTAAATAAAATCACCTCCTGGAAGGGACACTTCAATGTAGGCTGAAAGAGCTTTAACTGGGAGAACTCAAGGGATGAGAAATAGAACTGTGCAAGAATAAGCATGCTCATTTTTCTCCTACTGCTCTCTCTTCTGGATGCCATTCAGTTTCATAAAGCCAGTGTCTAAGGACAAATCGAAGGCTACCTCCCAATCTGCAGACAACAACTTCCCCACTCACAGGAATAAGATCTGAAGAATCTTATGATAAAAGGAATATGGTCCTTGCACATGCACTTTCCTGCCTTTAAGTCTAAAGCTAAAGAAGCAAAAGTAGTCCCTGCAGCTGACATGCTCAGGTCACCAGGGTAGCAGATCACACAGATATGGGGCCAGAACCACAGCTGGTAACAAACAGGATCCATTTGCCTGCAGTTTCCTCTTTGCAATATATATTATCCAAGAAGCCTGAAGAGATGGTGACAACCAGTATAGGTGGCTCATCAAGGACTTGAGATCCACAACCCAGGCATACATTGCCATGATTAACAAGTCCAGCATCTCATTTTATTTAGTAACAAAAGCAGTTTTCATGGTGTACATATTACATAGTTTAGATGAAAATTCTTATAATTTAGTATAAAATTAATAATTCCTCACTTTATTTGAAAAAAATATCTGAAAAGCATGTAATGTGATGCACATCAATGAATGTGATGCACATCAATGAACTGTCACACTTAAAAGATTACTGAAGCAAACTTGCATAGTATCAAAGCAAGAAAGTTTGTGATATTGTGGAAATAACCGGGAATGGGAGCCAAGAGGCTCAATATAAAACTGGACATTTAGGAGACATGTAATAAATGACAAATGAATGATAAGGTGATAAGGGACTTTGAGCATGTTATCTCTTCTCTCACTGGATCTGTTTCTTCACCGCTAAAATAAGATTATAAAGAGGATTAAATGAGTTACTACATATAAAATACTTAGAAGAACTAGTCCTTGGCACAGTCAGTACTCAATAAATAATGAACACTATTATTAGATGCCAGTCCTGATTCTGCCATTAAACTCAGGTGTAACCTCAGACAAGTAACTCACCATTTTGGGTTTCTATAAAATGACAGGGCTAGTAATGGATGCTCTATAGCTCCCTATCCACCTTAGAAAATATTTAAATTTCAATTCTCAAACATCTTATGTTAGAGAATAATTCCTACACACACACATTAAAAATTATTTTCCAGGCCAGGCGAGGTGGCTCATGCCTATAATCCCCAAACTTTGGGAGGCCAAGGCAGGCAGGTCACTTGAAGTCAGGAGTTTGAGACCACCCTGGCCAACATAGCAAAACCCTGTCTCTACTAAAAATACAAAAATTAGCCAGGTATGGTGGTGCACGTCTGTAATCCCAGATACTTGGGAGGCTGAAGCAGGAGAATCGCTTGAACCCGGAAGGCGGAGGTTGCAGTGAGCCAAGTTCACACCACTGCACTCCAGTCTGACTCCATCTCAAAAAAAAAAAAAAACACACACACACACACACACCCCACATTATTTTCCAGACTACAATCTACTACAGAATATACACCAAACATACTCATGCTATTGGGGGCGGGGTACATGTAGATATGACTGAACATTCAGACTACCATTTAAAGTGGAAACTATAACTTGAGCACCCATCAAAAAAGGAATATATTCAGAATAAGGAAAGGAGCCCTGGATGATGATTAAGATTTTGTTCTATTCCTGACACTGCTGACAATGTTAATACCTTACTCCTCTCTCTCTACGTCTGTTTACTTATTTGTAAATTGAGAGATGTTGGGATAAATCACCACTAAGATCCATTTGAGACTTCCTTTACTTTTTCCCTCCTTCCAAACTAGAATGTTATCCTAGAAACCAAAAACTGTTCCTAGAAAACCAAAAACTACAGCATCAATAAATGTGAGAACTGGCCAATCTCCCAGCCTGAACAGTCCCAATTTGAGGATGGATAATAATGGCATCAGCCTTTCAGATGGGCCCACACTGAAGTTCAAGAACCAGCAGACTCTATTATGTCTGCTTTCCAGAATAATATATATTCTCCTACCTTTCTCTATAGAGAAGGGTAGGAAATGAAAATTAGCTCAATATACTGATTGCTACTTTTTACACATCATTACACAATAACTGATGATTCCTTCCTACCACAATATTTTTAATGGCCTACATTTATTCAGTACCTACCATGTGATGGGCCTGGTGGTAAGTACCTTAAAGCATTCTAAAGTTAGAAGACAATTTTAGGTGATTTCCAGGTAAGAAAACTATTTAAGGACTGGAAAATGCATGGCTAAATTCATTTCCTTAGGTTCAAGTTCTCTCCTTGCAAAAAAAAAAAAAACACACACATAAGTGAAAATTGAATTTTAAATTCTTATGCTCACATCAAGAAAGTAATTTACTCTTAATACTCCCAAATGGTTTCATTATAGTCTTGCCTTTTTATTTCAACCTAATTAGGAACAAAAAACAGAAATTCATCTAAAAACATATAATTAAAACTTATTTTGTAAAATAAAACTAAAAACCTCTTACCTGAGCATGAAAATTGGACATAGTCGTTGTCTCTATATCTTTCTTTCCTAATATCTCCATTTTCACTGGTGAATTGGGAAAATTAAATGAAAAATAGTCTAAAAAGTCAGGTAAATAAGTAGCTGCCCCATGAACAATACCCATCACGTAGAAAGCTGCAGAATTTTCGTTTTCACTGAACACTAGACCCACAAACTCTTCTGCAAACCTCTCCATCTCCATAGGAGACAGGTGGGAGAGTTCGTTACTGTAGGCATGGATAACCGAAGCACCTCCATTAGGCTGGTGCTCTATATGAATGAGTTGTTTAAATTCCAAAGTGTCCAACCTTTTGAGGTTATTCTGAACTCGTGGCTCCTTTAATGAGACAAATGGAAACTCACTGTTCTCTGGAATTTTGGAATCATAGTTCTTGGTATCCAAATTCTTCCCAACGTAATCTTTTATGTTATCATTTAGGATGCCTTTGGTTTCTTGATCTTCAACATCAGTTAGCAATCCTGAGCAGATGGTCTGAATAGATTTGTTATACATTTTCGGACGCTTCCGTTTTTCATTCTCTTTGTGTTTCTTTTTCTTTTTCTTCTTTACCTTTTTAATTTGTAAGTCTTCTATATTTGTTTTTGGTTTCTCCTTCCCACCTGTTGGAAAAAATGTTTTTTGAAACTCCATATTTTAATTACTTTAAAAACCATGCTTTAGGAACAGTTTGGTATAAATAAGAAGTTTACTTCTGAAAATTTACTCAGAATTATATACTTAGGACTCATTTTTTACAGAACTGATAATCAATATTTAGTCAGTCTTTTTTGAGATGGAGTCTTGCTCCGTCGCCCAGGCTGGAGTCCAGTGGCGGGATCCCAGCTCAACGCAACCTCCACCTCCCGGGTTCAAGCAATTCTCCTGCCTCAGCCTTCTGAGTAGCTGGGATTACAGGAGCACGCCACCACGCCCAGCTAATTTCTGTATTTTTAGAAGAGACAAGGTTTCACTATGTTGGTCAGGCTGGTCTCGAGCTCCTGACCTTGTGATCTGCCCACTTCGGCCTCCCAAAGTGCTGGGATTACAGGCATGAGCCACCACACCCAGCCAGCCAGTCTTTTCATCTACACACACACACACACACAAAGAGAGAGAGAGAGAGAGAGAGAGAGAGATGGAGAGGAGAGATGGAGGGAGAGAGGGAGAGAGGGAAAGAGGCAGGCGTAGAGCAAAGTTACATCTACAGTGTGTGCTACCATTCTGACATATAGCAAATGCTCACAGTTTACAGAAATAAGGAGATGAATGAATATTTCAGAAAACAATCTTCAGGCCAGGCATGGTGGCTCAGGCCTGTAATCCCAACACTTCGGGAGGCTAAGGCGGGTAGATCACAAGGTCAGGAGATCAAGACCATCCTGGCTCACACGAGAAACCCAGTCTCTACTAAAAATACAAAAAATTAGCCAACCGTGGTGGCACGCACCTGTAGTCCCAGCTACTCGGGAGGCTGAGGCAGGAGAATCACTTGAACCCAGGAGCCAGGGGGTGCAGTGAGCTGAGATCGTACCACTGCACTCCAGCCTGGGTGACAGAGTGAGACTCCGTCTCAAAAAAAAAAAGAAAACAATCTTCAAATTTTAAATGCAGAAAATCAGAAATGTAAAGATGAACAAAGATCAATATAAACAATGCCCTCTAGATGTTACTCATTGATATATATATCATCAATTTTACTTTACCTCAGGTCTTAAAAATTGCATCAAAGTATCATGGAGATTTATAAATCATAAAGGGACAAAAAGAGTTGTGCAATATAACAGCAACAAACACAGCAATTCCTTAGCTTTCTACCACATTTCCTTCTTAGTAAATTACTCTTCCATCTAATATAGTCTACTTTAAGTCCACCACAGTTTACAAAATTACAGTAAGACCCAAAAAGGTACTACAAAAGAGATGACAAAAATCAGAATCATTTATCACGTTCTAAGCTCAAATAATACCCATGTACTGGTAAAGAGATGAATAAAAATGTAGCCTGTACGTTAAAGAGCTTTTGTGAACAAAATCAAGTATATTCTGGGCTCAGAAATGTAGAAGTCCAAAGGATAAAAGATTAATCCACAGAGGCTTTACAGCTATAGAATCTAAGTATACATATAAACAATATTATCACATTATATTCATTTCTATATAAGAAAAATACAAACAAGTAAATAGCCTCATGAGAAAGATAATATAAAAAAGCCACTGAACTAAGGGTTGAGAAAAGGTACTCACTGATTCCATCTTTTATCTCAGTTTCACAGATAACCTACCATGAATGAAATTCTCCCAATCCGCTTCTTTACCTAAACATTTTCATCTTCACATCTTTCTTTCCTTTCTTCTTCCAGTGATTGAGACGTTCTATTTGCAAAAGTAAGTCCTTCCCACCAACTCCAAAACCCTTGTTTAAAAGTCTTTGACCACCAAACTTCTCATAAAGAATAATCTGTGCCCTGAGTGGTTAACAAAGTAAAAAGAACTTTTTAAATTAAAAAAAAAAAAAAAAAAAAATTCCGGCCGGGCACAGGGGCTCACACCTGTAATCCCAGCACTTTGGGAGGCCGAGGTGGGTGGATTGCTTGAGGTCAGGAGTTCAAGACTACCCTGGCCAAGAGAGCAAAACCTTGTCTCTACTAAAAACACAAAAATTAGCTTGGGCATGGTGGCGCACAACTGTAATCCCAGCTACCTGGGAGGCTGAGGCAGGAGAATTGCTTGAAATGGGAGGCAGAGATTGCAGTGAGCCAAGATCACGCCACTGCACTCCAGCCTGGGTGACACAGTGAAACTCTATCTCAAAAAGAAAAAAATAAAGAAAAAAAGAATTATCTATGCCCAGGGTCTTTCCTTTATCACCTTATCATTCTTACTGCTTAAATTCTGGTTCTGTTTTCAATTTGTTTAAATTTGCTTTCCCAGAATGTTGAAATATCAAATCCAGTTATATTTACTCAAATCATTTTTTCCTGTGTCTCCATGATTTGACAGAATTATCCAGCTCATCCTTGATTACTTCTGAATTCCTTGATGCCACTGTCTTAATTTTTGGTCTAACAGCTGCATAGCTGTCTCTCATCCTGAATGCTAGAGCCATATTAACCTTTGTATAATTTTTATATATTCTTTTAATCATATTCATTCCTTAGCTAAACTGCTTTCAAGAGCTCTCAATGTCTACCTATAATCTCTTCAGTCTGGAATCCAAAGACAGTGCCCTCAAGTACCTCATGCTCTGGTCAAATTGCACTATTTATTTACAATTTCTTACAAAACATAATTCTACTAGCAAAGGCATTTCCTCTCCTTCAAATACCCTTGCCTTGCTCGTTACTTACCAATGAACTCTTTCCTATCCATTTGATGTGACTGAAAGTTTCCTGAGGCCTCCCCAGAAGCTGAGCAGATGCCAGCATCATGCTTCCTGTACAGCCTGCAGAACCATAAGCCAATTAAAGCTCTTTTCTTTATAAATTACCCAGTCTGAAGTATTTCTTTATAGCAGTATAAGAATGGACTAATACAGAAAACTGGTACTGAGGAATGGGCATTGCTATAAAGACATCTGACAATGTGGAAGTGACTGCCCTAGTAGAGAGGTTCTCCATGAGAGCTCCATTCCTTTAGCAGGCTTCTGCCTGAACATCCACGTGTTTCCATACTACCTCTGAAAACTAGGTGAAGCTCCCAAGCCTCGAATCTTGCATTCTGTGTACTGGCAGGCTTAATACCACATAGAGCCACCAAGACTTATGGCTGGCACCCTTGAAGTAGTGGCTCAAGCTGAATCCAGGCCCCTTTGAGCCACAGCTGGAGCTGGGGTGGCTGGGGAGCAGGGAGCAGTATCCTGAGTCTGTGCAGAGCAGCAGGGCCCTGGGCCTGGCCCAGGAAACCATTCAGTCCTTTTAGGCGTCCAGGCCTGTGATGGGAGAAGCTGACACAAGGTTCTCTGAAATGCCTTCTAGGACTTTCCCCCATTGTCTAGCCTATTAGCAGATGGCTCTTTTGTTTTATTTATGCAGATTTTTGCAGCCTGCTTGAACTCTTACCTGACAATGGGCTTTTCTTTTCTACCACAGTTCTGGCCAGACTGCAAATTTTCCAAATCTTTATGGTTTGGAAACAGTAATGTGGGGAAATGTGGGGCTGGAGTCCCCACACTGAGTCTCCACCAAGGGACTGCAGAGTGGGGCTATGAGAAGAGGGCCACTGTCCTCCAGACCCCAGAATGGTAGATCCACCAAAAGCTTGCACTATGTACTTGAAAAAGCCTCACACAGTCAATACCAGCCCTTGAGAGCAGCTACAGGGGCTGAACCCTGCACAGCCACAGGGGTGGGGCTACCCAAGGCTCTGGGAGCCCGCCTCTTGCATGAGAGTGTCCTGGATGTGGGGCATGGAGTCAAAGGGGATTATTTTGGAGCTTTAAGATTTAATGACTGCCCTGCTGGGTTTCAGACTTGCATGAGGTCTGTAGCTCCTTTCTTTTAGCCAATTTCTCCCTTTTGGAACGGGAGTATTTACTCCATGCCTACACCGTGCCCTCCCCCTGCCCCACCATCTTGGAAGTAACTAACTTGTTTTTTATTTTATAGGCTCAAAGGTGGAAGATATTTGGCGTTGTCTCAAATGAGACTTTGGACTTTGAACTTTTGGGTTAATGCTGGCATTAGTTAAGATTTGGGGGAACTGTTGGGAAGGCATGACTCAATTTTGCCATGTGAAAAGGACATGAGATTTGGGAGGGGCCAGGGATGAAATGATATGGTTTGGATCTGTGTCCCCTCCCAAATCTCATGTGGAACTGTAAGCCCCAATTACAATTGAAGGTGGGGCCTGGTAGGAGGCAACTGAATCATGGGGGTGGATTTCCCCTTTGGTGCTGCATCACCATAGTGAGTGACATCTGGTTGTTTACAAGTGTGCAGCACGTCCCCCAGAACCACTTCTCTCCTGCTTTGGCCATGTATGGTGTGCCTGCTTTCCCTTCACCTTCCACCATAACTGAAAGTTTCTTAGCAGATGCCAGCTTCATGCTTCCTGTACGGCCTGCAGAACCATAGGCCAATTAAACTTCTTTTCTTTATAAATTACCTAGTCTCATGTATTTCTTTATAGAAGTGCGAAAATGGACTAATACACTATCCTTTAATGCAGGGGTCCCCAATCTCAGGGCAACAGACCGGTACTGGTCCATAGTCTGTCACAACTAGGCCGCACAGCAGGAGGTGAGCAGTGGGCGAGCCAGCAAAGCTTCATCTGTATTTATAGCCATTCCCCATCGCTCACATTACTGCCTGAGCTCCACTTCCTGTCAACATTAGATTCTCATAGGAAGGTGGACCCTACTGTGAACTAAGCATGTGAGGGATCTAGGTTGCCTGCTCCTTATGAGACTCTAATGCCTGAATATCTGAGATGATACTAGTGCTGGGTGCTGCTGCAAATACAGATTAACAAGCTCATGGCTCCCACTGATTCTACATTATAGTGAGTTACACAATTATTTCATTACCTATTATAATGTAATAATAATAGAAATAAAGTGCACAATAAATGTAATGTCCTTGAATCATCCCAAAACCATCCCATCTGTCCATGAAAAAACTGTCTTCCACGAAATCAGTCCCTGGTACCAATAAGGTTGGGGACCACTGCATTAAAGAGAACTCTTATGTCCTTTCCTTCATGTTGCTTTCCCTCATTTCTCAAGTTAGAACTGAAATCACTTCACTCCTAACTCATATTATAAAAGTTACATGCTTCTCTCATGGGATACCGTATGTCCATCAACACCGTATAAATGAAACAAATAACCTTTATATTAATTTAGAGTGAAATGATATCTCTGGGATTATAGACATGAACCACCGTGCCGAGCCTCAGTCACGTTTTCGCACATATGAATACCACTAAATTCTAGCCCTAAAAACAACAAAAACTATTTCAAGTTGATAGCAATCCATAAAAGTGAAGTCTGATATTAAGAAATTTTCTGTAAAAATTCATAGAAGTGATAATTAAGTATCCAATGAAGAACTAGTATGAGAAGCAAAAACAGAAATCTGTCAACATTATTCATTACATAGGTGTATAAAGTCATAAAAGAAAAAGTGTTAATTCTCTAAAGAGTCTATCTGTGGCCAGGTGCAGTATCTCACACCTGTAATCCCAGCACTTTGGGAGACCAAGGCGGGAGGATCACCTGGGGTCAGGAGTTCGAGACCAGCCTGGCCAACATGGTGAAAACTCGTCTCTACTAAAAATACGAAAAATTAGCCAGGCATGGTGGCAGGCACCTGTAATCCCAGCCAAAATAGCACCATTGCACTCCAGCCTGGGTGACAAGAGCGGGACATCTCCCAAAAATAAAAATAAAAAAAAGAGAGTCTATCTGTAAGCAGCTAAGACATACACTTGAATAATGTTATCAAATTCAGACGTGCTGCCTAGGTATGAACTATCAAAATATCATATTTAGGTTAATTAGTATCTTAAGAACAATACTAATTTTTTTTAAAACAGTCTAACAGCAGGCCAGGCATGGTGGCTCACACCTATAATCCCAGCACTCTGGGAGGGCAAGGCAGGAGGATTACTTGCACGTAGCAGTTCCAGACCAGTGTGGGCAACATGGTGAGATCCTGTCTCTACAAAATCTTTTTTTTTTTTTTTTAATTTGCTGGACATGTTAGTACATGCCTGTAGTCCCAGCTACTCAGGAGGCTAAGGCAGGAGGATGGCTTGAGCACAGGAAGTTGAGGATGCTGTGAGCCATGATCATGCCACTGCACCCCAGCTGAGGCAACAGAAAAAAATAAAAATAAAAATAAATGTAAAAGGTAAAACAGTCCAGACATGGTGGCTGATGCCTGTAATCCCAACACTTTGGGAGGCCAAGGCAGGAGGACCACCTGAGGCCAGGAGTTCGAGATCAGCTTGGGGAACATAGTGAGACCTCATCTCTACAAATAAATGAAATAAAAATAAATGAAACAGGAGACTAAGCAAAATGAAAGATGAAACAATCAAAAAAAAATCAGGGAAAAAAGGTAGTAGTACAATAAAAAATAGAATTTAAGAAAGCTTAAAGGGCATAGGTGTGATTAATGACATTCCTAAATACAACTGAAAATATATGTAGAACTGCATAAATTATGCAATTGTTGCCAAAACGAACAAAACTTCATTTGAGCAAAAGTATATTTAATATCCTACACTTATGCCTAACACCAAAAAAGGTTAAATCAGAAAATATAGTGAGTAGAACACATTACTTTGAAATAAAACAGAGACAATACTTAGTCTATTTCATAGGCATGAGGATAAACCAAAAAGTATTATAATAGGAACTGAAAAATGCAAACCAATAAGAAATCAGTTAAGAGATTCCTTTAAAAAAAAAAAAAAACTTAATGCCAGGCGCGGTGGCTCAAGCCTGTAATCCCAGCACTTTGGGAGGCCGAGACGGGTGGATCACGAGGTCAGGAAATCGAGACCATCCTGGCTACCACGGTGAAACCCCGTCACTACTAAAAATACAAAAAACTAGCCGGGCGAGGTGGTGGGCGCCTGCAGTCCCAGCTACTCAGGAGGCTGAGGCAGGAGAATGGCATAAACCCAGGAGGCGGAGCTTGCAGTGAGCTGAGATCCGGCCACTGCACTCCAGCCTGGGCGACAGAGCGAGACTCCGTCCCAAAAAAAAAAAAAACTTATTTATTTATTTTTTTAATAGAGACAGTGTCTTACTATGTTGCCCAGGCTGGTCTCAAACCCCTGACCTCAGGTGATCCACCCGCCTCGGCCTCCCAAAGTGCTGGGATTACAGGCATGAGCCACTGCACCCGGTCAAGAGGTTCTTAGACCGAGCATCAAGGAGTTAAATTCTCATGGCAGAGCAGCCTGGGAACATAGCAAGATCCTGTCTCTACAAAAAATACAAAAATTAGCTGAGCGTGGTGGCAAACACCTGTATTCCCAGCTGCTCAGGAGGCTGAGGCAGGAGGATCACCTGAGCCTGGGGAGGTAAAGGCTGCAGTCACCTGTGATCACACCACTGTACTCCAGACTGGCAACAGAGTAAGACCGTGTCTCAAAAAAAAAAAATTCCCACGGAAAACTATTCTGTAATTAAAGACTGAAATGAGCACTGTATGCAGAAGAGATAATATACCTGAGACTGTTATTCTTAGAGAGTCCTGTTTGCAAGGTTGACTCTGGGCTGGCATCTAGGAATTTTTATTTTTGGAGGGTTCCCACCATTCTGTAAGAGTCTTCACTGTGCCAAAACTGTGCAAACAATATAGTTTTGTTGTTGTTGTTGCTTTGTTGCGTTGTTGTTGTTGTTTGAGACAGGGTCTCACTCTGTCGCCCAGCCTGCAGTGCAGTGGTGCAATCTCGGCTCACTGCAACTTCTGCCGCCTCCCGGGTTCAAGCGATTCTCCTGCCTCAGCCAATCAAATAGCTGGAATTACAGGCATGCAACACCACGCCCGGCTAATTCTGTATTTTTAGTAGAGATGAGGTTTCACCATGTTGGCCAGGCTGGTCTCAAACTCCTAACTTCAAGTGATCTGCCTGCCTTGGCCTCCCAAAATGCTGGGATGACAGGCGTGAGCCACCACGCCTGGCCTAAACAATATAGACTTGCTGAACCCTTGTTTTCCTTCTGGGAGTCTGGAATTTTAGTTTGTGGAAGGCAGATGGTGCCTATATGACCAATGTACAAAGAAAACCCTGGGCACTAAGTTTTTAATGAGCTTCTCTGGCAGACAACATTTCACATATGTTGTCACAATTCACCACTGCAAGAATTAAGCATATCATGTGTGACAACATTGGGAAAGGGCTCTTAAGAAACTTGTGCCTAATTTCTTCCAGACATTGCAACATGTGCTATTTTTCTTTGTTGATTTTACTTTGTATCCTTTCCCTGTGTGTCCCTGTGTGTGTATATTTTTTTAAAGATGGGTTCTCGCCATGTATGCGTGTGTGCCTCTGTGTGTGTGTATACATAAATACAGACAAACAGACAGACAGACAGACAGATAGATATTTTAAGATGGGTTCTTGCTGCGTTGCCCAGGCTGGTCTCGTACTCCTGGGCTCAAGCAATCCTCCTGCCGTAGCTCCCCAAAATGCTGGGATAAGAGGTGTGAGCTACTATGCCTGCCCTCTTTCACGATAATAAATCATAGCCATAAGTACAACTATATGCTGAGTCCTCTGAGTCCTTTCAGCAAATCACAGGCCCTAGGAGTAGCCTTGGGAACCCCCAGTGGACACAGGCAAAATGCATTCTTTACATGAAACCAAACTGGGGTATTAGCATTCACTAGATAGATTTAAGAGTTTTATATAATCTCTCACTCATTTCCTATCTCTACATACGAAATGCAGTAGATATGTACGCGGAAAATTTTAAAATAAGGAAAAAGGCCATTTTAAATACCAGTTTGCTTCTCCTACATGAAATAGTATTTAAAGTCCATGTTAAATCTTTTTTTTTTTTTTTTTTTGAGACGGAGTCTTGCTCTGTCACCCAGGTTGGAGTGCAGTGGCGCGATCTTGGCTCACTGCAAGCTCTGCCTCCTGGGTTCACGCCATTCTCCTGCCTCAGCCTCCTGAGTAGCTGGGACTACAGGCACCCGCCACCATGCCCAGCTAAGTTTTTGTATTTTTAGTAGAGACAGGGTTTCACCTTGTTAGCCATGATGGTCTCGATCTCCTGACCTCATGATCCACCCGCCTCGGCCTCCCAATGTGTTGGGATTACAGGCGTGAGCCACCACGCCCAGTCTAAATCTATAATCCTTTAACAGAACCCAATAAAGGATCCTGACAGGTACCTATAACAGAAAGAACAGAATTGCTATCCAACTAATCTGGCCCTTCAAAAAGTGTAAGATTAGAAGTAAAATGGTGGCCAGGCGCAGTGGCTCATGCTTGTAATCCCAGCACTTTGGGAGGCTGAGGCAAGTGGATTGTTTGAGGTCAGGAGTTCGAGACCAGCCTGGCCAACATGGTGAAACCCCATCTCTACTACAAATACAAAAATTAGCCAGGTGTGGTGGCACGTGCCTGTAGTCCCAGCTACTCAGTAGGCTGAGGCAGGAAAAGCGCTTGAACCGGGAAGCAGATGTTGCAGGGAGCCCAGACTGTGCCACCGCACTCCAGTCTGGGTATCACAGTGAAACTCCATCTCAAAAAAAAAAGAAAAGAAAAATGTCGATGGGAGACCCTCCCAAAAGCCACAGACAAATGCACATAGCAGACCACACACACAAAGCACACAGATACACACATGTATAGAGTCAGAGTCAGAGAGAAAGTGCCAGACTAGGAGTGAGGGAATCAGAAACAGAGATGCAGATATACCTACAGCCAGAGAGAGACAATCACAGAGGCAGAAAGAAGAGCACACAGAAACAAAGACAGCACGTGTTGTTAATGGCTAATTATGAAAAGAAAAATTAAGAAAAAACTTTTAAAATCACAAATTCATTGGCTTAATTCTATCACTAACTTTCGTATACTTTTTGTATTAATAAAGTGAAAAACAAAAGTAATTCAGAAAAATTTATAAAATTTATATCTATCTTTCTCTCTCCCCCGCCCCATTATTATATATAGGAAAAAAGTACTAACTGGCTTAGTTATTTTCAACTTTTGGCCTCTGGAGAATGAATCTGCTTTTTATGCACTGCAATGGTTGTCACTCTTCCAGCCATGAGTTACCTTCCTGTGACCTTTAGTACACTACCAATCACCTTGGACACCGGCTTCTTTTAACCCCCATTCTAACTGCTCACAAGCAAACTTATTTAAAATGCTATAATAAAAAACATTTACTCTAAAAAATACTATAATCATAACACATGTTCTCACACTTTATCATTAATAAACAACATAAAAATGCCTGGGACACACTGGATACAATCAGAAAAAGCAGTTGGTGAATTTTAGTATAACATGAGACCCACTAAATAAGCTTTGTTTCAAACTTATTTGTTCCTTTAAACTATTTTGAAAAGAGCAAATAATCCAACTTTCTTAGCAAATAAACCTTTATAAGGTTTTTGCATTAATAAAAAACTTTTTATCATGCATATAATTTTATATATATTTCTAGTAAAAAAAACTTGACAGGACAGGCGTGGTGGCTCACAACTGTAATCCCAACACTTTGGGAGGCCGAGGCAGGCGGGTTGCCTGACCTCAGGAGTTTGTGACCAGCCTGGGCAACATGGTGAAACCCTGTCTCTACTAAAATACAAAAAATCAGCCCTGGGTGTGGCGGCGTGCGGCTGTAATCCCAGCTACTCCGGAGGCTGAGACAAGAAAATTGCTTGAACCCAGGAAGCAGAGGTTGCAGTGAGCCGAGACCACACCACTGCACAAAAAAAAAAGACACATTTTTTTTTTTTTTTTTTTGAGAACGAGTCTCACTCTGTCACGCAGGCTGGAGTACAGTGGCACAATCTCGGCTGCAGCCTCTGCCTCCTGGGTTCAAGCAATTCTCCTGCTTCAGCCTCGAGAATAGCTAGGATTACAGACAAGCACCACCACACCCGGCTAATTTTTGTATTTTTAGTAGAGATGGCATTTTACCAGGTTGGCCAAGGTGGTCTCAAACTCCTAGCCTCAAGTGGTCCACCTGCCTTGGCCTCCCAAAGTGCTGGGATTACAGGCGTGAACCACTGCGCCCAGCCTACCTGACACAATTTTTAAGAAAAACCTGGAGGAAATGAACTGGTGTGATATACTTAGCATCTATTTTAGATTTTCAAATGCCATCATCCATCAATACCTGTGTATACCACAGCTTGCAACATTATCATTAACAGAAGAAAAAAATTACAAGGATAGAATAAAAGTTGGAGGCCACAAGGAAAAAAGTGGCACACAGTAGTAGATGAAAGTATATTTTCCCTCAGCAAACTAAATGATTTGTTGTTCCAAGTCACCACCAACAAAAGATGCCTTTCCCCACCACCGTCACAGGCTCACTTGGGAAATGGCCCCACACACTAAGCAAATTCATTCTTGTAGATAGTAACAACAGATAACACTCAGTGCTTTCAATGGGACAAGCACTGTTTTCCCAAAGAATTATGTGTTTATTCACTTAATTATCTATATACTACACACTGAGGAGAGGAGAGAGTTTGGTTTTGTTTTTTTTGTTTGTTTTTTTTTGAGACGGAGTCTCTCTCTGTTGCCCAGGTTGGAGTGCAGTGGCACCATCTCGGCTCACCACAACCTCTGCCTCCTGGGTTCAAGCAATTTTCATGCCTCAGCCTCCCTAGTTGCTGGGATTACAGGCACCCACCGTAATTTTTTGTATTGTTTTTTAGTAGAGATGGGGTTTCGCCAAGTTGGCCAGGCTGGTCTTGAACTCTTGACCTCAGGTGATCCACCCGCCTCGGCATCCCAAAATGCTGGGATTACAGGCTTGAGACACTGCGCCCAGCCAGTTTTGTTGCTTTTCAATCACAGGGTTAATCTCTCACACATACTCACAAGAAAGATTTCATAACTATTTACTACTCAGTAGTATCTGTGAGACAGATACTATACTTGGCATTTCCTCATACTTTCCCTCATTTAATCTTGGTAACACTGTAAGGCAGTAATTAAATTACTACTTACCTCCATTGTGAATACATTTTCCCTAAATTTTTCCATGGACATCCCAGAAGTCACAAATTAATTTCCACATCTATCTCATTCTTCTACATTATTCATCACCAGTTTCAGTTTAACTTGGTTCAAAATACCACCTAAATTTTTGTCTACTTCAAAGTTAATATTGTATATTTCTTTTTTTAAAAAAATCTCAATTTTTAGGCTGTTTTAAATTTTATTTCCATGTGTAATCTCTAGATTCACATAATTCACATTATGTTAGGAATCCAGTATTCAATCAAGAACATATGAGGCTTTTATAAAGTATTTCTAAAACAGATTCCTTCTCAAGTAACAGAATTTACAGCATGATATTTTCAAATGAATAAGAAAACTACTATCTGATTAAATCAGAAAAAATAGCTATTGGACTAAATCAAGGGTGAAGTTAAGTAAACTTGACTTTTCCTTTTCGTTTTTTTTGAGACTGTATCTCGCTCTATCACCCAGGCTGGAGTACAGTGGTGTGATCTAAGCTCACTGCAACCTCTGTCTCCCGGGTTCAAGTGATTCTCATGCCTCAGCCTCCCAAGTAGCTGGGATTACAGATGCCCACCACCATGCCCCACTAATTTTTTATTTTTAGTAGAGACGGGATTTCACCATGTCAGCCAGGCTGGTCTGGAACTCCTGACCTCAAGTGATCCACCCACCTTGGCCTCCCAAAGTGCTGGGATTACAGGCATGAGCACCCAGCCTTAAGTAGACTTTTCAAGCATTCATCACTGGCTGCTATACAGAACTAGTGTGGTTATATTCCATTCCTGCCTCAAAGGCTTACAATCTAATTAGACAAAACAGATAGAATACACTGGCAAAAGAAACAGAACAAAGGACCATGAGCATTAACTAAGTAGCCATCAACTTAAGCTCTGACATATTTCTTCAAGGTTGAAAGAATATCATAGAAAACAAAGTTCTGATATGTTGATAATAGACAACGAATATCTGAAAACATGACAAAGAATGCAATGAAAATACAGAATCTAATACTCTTTATCTTAAATAATATAAACTACCAGTTGTTTTGCTACATATGCAGTGCTGTGGTCTTTTCCCCTCTAAGCAAATATAAAGCCTTATGAACAATTAAATTAAATATGAAGTTAATTAAGGTCAACATGTTCTGATCATCAACTACCAACATGATAGCACTAGTGAATTTGCTAGATAGTGAATTCGCTAGTTGTCTAGCAACCAAATGCCATTGATTCTTACCTTGACATCTGAGTGAATTTAAGACTACCCTTACGTCTATTCTACCATAAATTCTCTCTTTACAAGTTCAGCCTTATTGATAGGAATTGTAGTATACTTATTACCCAACCACCTACCCCCCAAATTCTTCTCTCCCACCCTACCCTCATATATAAATAGCAAATGAATGCAACTATAACAGAGAAAAAAAAGAATAAAACAAGGATATTCTTAAACATATAAGAAACATACTGCTTCTGATTTAGCTCAGAGTAAAACGTTCCCTCTAAATCCTAGACTATGGTATGGTGATTACAGTCAATTATTTTTAAGATCACTTCCTTCACCATCCCTATCACACTAAAACTTGCTTCAGCAATTTTTGTTGATTTCTTCCTTTTAGATTATCTAAATATAAGTAAGACTAGTAATGCAAACATAGGATTAACTTATTTTAAAATAATTTAAGAAATTAAGTTTAATGAAGCTTAACCTTTACAACTTTTTAATGGCTCACTAAATAAATATACTATAAGACATGTTACCATACAGATTAGAACTCTCTATTGTTATATTTACTTTTCATTTCCTCATCATTGTTTATTCTCCACAAAATTCAGCACCAAGTAACATTTCTTATTTTGTTCACTTAGCCAACACAGATACTGAACAGCAAAATAAAGTAGAACTAAAATCATTGAATAAAACTTACTTTTCAGCAAAATCTTTACTTCTCCATTCTCTTTCTTGATCTCATTCATTACTTTATGTTTCTTTTTCTCTCTCTCTTTTTCTTTGTCTCTCTCTTTAATTTTGTCCTTGATTTTATCTGGAAGACAAAACGGAAGAAATATTTAAAATGAAAAAATTACAATTTTATTTATCTGCACAAACTATAGGTAAATTTCTGGAATTACAATACACAAAGAAAATCAGAATGAGGAACAAATATGTGTTTTCTTTTTCCTCTCAGGTTTTAGGGAATATTTCTAAATTTCCTTTTTTTACTGAATATGAAACACATATTGTCAAAATTTATCATTATACATTTTATTCTAAGTATTCTTCACCTACTTCATGTCAACCAAAATATTAAATTTATTTCATATCACTTAACTAACTTTAGCTGAAGCAAAAGCTACAGTGGAAAAGTGCTAGTGTTGAAATTGAGCATCTATGGATTAGCAACGTAAGAGAAAAATTACTTGATCTCAGTTTCCTAATCTGTAAAATGGTAGCTGATACCTTCCTCATATGGTTAATATAAGGATTAAATGAAAAAAGATGTAAAATGACTATGTAGAGCCGAGCACATATAAGACTAGATGTTGGTTCCCTTACCCTTGGCTCCTTTTAAAAACAGTATGACTCAATCTGACTATGTGGTGATACTGTGATATTTAAATAAAGGGCATAATAACTCTAGGGATCATTCATTTGCACTCTAAAACTTCAAACAAAATATTTGATATCCTATTAAATTATTCTTTGTTCAAATGACTTCCTTTGCACCCAGCAAAAGGCAAAATATAGAGAAGGATATAAAGCTTTGCCCTCAAAAATCTTATTATTGATTACAAAACCATGATGGAAGTACACAAGATGTGAAATATCCCAGAACATAGTAGAGATTATAGAGTATATATACATACTGCATAATCCCTTAAAAATCACTCCTTACGGCCAGGCGCGGTGGCTCAAGCCTGTAATCCCAGCACTTTGGGAGGCCGAGACGGGCGGATCACGAGGTCAGGAGATCGAGACCATCCTGGCTAACCCAGTGAAACCCCGTCTCTACTAAAAAATACAAAAAACTAGCCGGGCGAGGTGGCGGGCGCCTGTAGTCCCAGTTACTTAGGAGGCTGAGGCAGGAGAATAGCGTAAACCCGGGAGGCGGAGCTTGCAGTGAGCTGAGATCCAGCCACTGAACTCCAGCCCGGGCGACAGAGCGAGACTCCGTCTCAAAAAAAAAAAAAAAAAAAAAAAAAAAAAAAAAAATCACTCCTTACTTTCCTTTCTATAAATACTACCATAACCCAAGTCCTAATCATGTAATGATTACATTACTGTCTATATAAGCACTGTCCTGATCTAGACAGTAATCTAAATCTGAATCGAAAAACAATTTTATTAATTTTAATAATGTATTTTGCTTAACCCAACAGGTCCAAAACATTATAATTTCAACACCGAACTGATATTTTTAAATTATGAGATATTTTACATTTTTTCTTAAGATTTCAAAATCTAACGTATATTTTACATTTATGACACATCTCAATTTGAAACTAGTTCCACTTTAAGTGCTGAAGAGTCACATAAAACTAGTGGCTACCACACTGAATAGCACAGGTCTACACTACTTAAATAAATTTTCAAAAAATTAAATCCATGTGATTAATAAACATTTTTAAACTTCACTCATTAATATACAAATTAAGACATTATTTTCACCTATAAAACTGACAACTTTTTTTTTTTTTTAATTGATAACACTCCAAGCATATGAGAGTACACCAAACAGGAATTCACTGACTCGACAAATACGTAGTCTGAGTATAAGAAAAAGGTTAGGGATACAGGGGTGAATAAACTAGATAAACTCCCTATCTGTCCACATATAACTTAACTTCTGGAATAGATTAAAGTGTTTCCACACTTCTGATTGGTTTGTTACTCTTACTTTCTGATGTTAAAGTCCTTGAAATCCTGTCATAGGCTGCTGTCTAGCTATAAAATGTTACTCCAGGTCAGGTACAGTGGCTCACGTCTATAATCCCAGCACTTTGGGAAGCCAAGGTGGGCGGATCACCCGAGGTCAGGAGTTCAAGACAAGACTGCCCAACGTGACAAAACCCCGTCTCTACTAAAAATATAAAAATTAGCCATGCGTGGTGGTGCATGCCTATAATTCCAGCTACTTAGGAGCCTGAAGCAGGAGAATCGCTTGAACCAGGGAGGCGGAGGTTGCAGTGAGCCAAGATCGCGCCACTGCACTCCAGCCTGGGTGGCAGAGTGAGACTCTATATCGGGGGGAAAAAAAAAGTTACTCCAAGTATCTGGAGCTTAGACACATTATATTAGATAATATTTCCTAAGTAAACTTTTAACAAGATGAACTATTTATATATCACTTAAAATTACAACTGAAAAAAGTCACCTAAAATGTCTCCACATTTCTTTTTCTAATCATTTATGTTAATCTTATCAACTTAGAAGTAGTATTTTAATAACTATTAAACTTTATTAAAGTATAATATTAATGTAATAAAATGGAGATACTTGTGAAACAGCAACACAGAATCCTTCTGTGTTCCCTTCCAGTCTTT
The DNA here is from genome assembly GCF_043159975.1 of Macaca nemestrina. Taxonomy (NCBI): domain Eukaryota; kingdom Metazoa; phylum Chordata; class Mammalia; order Primates; family Cercopithecidae; genus Macaca; species Macaca nemestrina. Next base: position 57,097,964 of record NC_092128.1, on the reverse strand, counting down.
ACATAACACCCCTAAAGGTACTCACAATCCTGACTTGTAATCATACAGGTTAAAATAACTATGAACTTTTTTTTTATTTTTTTGAGACAAAGTCTTGCTCTGCAGCCTAGGCTGGACTGCAGTGGCATGATCTGAGCTTACTGCAACCTCCACCTCCCAGGTTCAAGCAATTCTCCTGCCTCAGGCACCAAGTAACTGGGATTGCAGGCGCACACCACCATGCTTGGCTAATTTTTGTATTTTTAGTGGAGAGGTGGTTTCGCCATGTTGGCCAGGCTGGTCTCGAACTCCTAACCTCAAGTGATCTGCATGCCTCGGCATCCCAAAACGCTGGGATTACAAGCGTGAGACACCACACCTAGCCAACAACTAACTGTAAACTTTCAATAGCATACATTCACAATATAAGCCTACCACAATCACAAGACATAAATATTTTTCAGAATAAAATCAAACTAGCTTCTAGGGAAATTGTACTAGCTTCTAGCGAAATTGTAGCTTCTAGGGAAACTATTGTACACTATGACTCAATTATTTTTAAACTTTAGAAATATACATACATTCCAAAAAGAAACTGAAAGATAACCCAAATTATTAAAAGCCATTATTTAAAATTATTTAATTACCCCATCTCTACTAAATTATTATAATTAATTATTTAATTATTTAATTACCCCATCTCTACTAAAAATATAAAAAATTAGCTGGGCATGGTGACGGGTGCCTTTAATCCCAGCTACTTGGGAGGCTGAGGCAGGAGAATCGCTGGAACCCAGGTGGCAGAGGTTGCAGTGAGCCAAGATGGTGCCACTGCACTCCAGCCTGGGCAACAGAGTGAGACTCCATTTCAAAAAAAATGAAAAAGAAAAAGCCACTTCTAGATCTTTACATACAGAAGTGATTATGATGGAAAACAGTGCCCTGGCATCACTGTTTACTACAATACATTACTCCTAACAAGACTAGAATTCTTAATTCAGTTTTTATTCATTTCTTTCTGTGACCAAGAATTTGTATGGTTTTATCCTTCACAGTCTAATCTCAGACTTGGGAAACATTCGTAACTGACCTTATCATCATAATTCTCAGAATAAAAGTAAGAACTCTGCCACCATAAAAGCAAGAAACTATCTGTTTGAAAAGTCAAACTAAATATAAGGGTTACACATTTTATTTAAAAATAAAAAGAGGAATCATGACAATGTCTTACGGGAGAAAGAATACACAAACAGATCAATGGAACAAAACAGCGAGTCCAGAAATACATCCACTTAAATACAAGCAATTTATCTTTGACAAAGGAGCAAAGGCTATATAATGGAGATATAATGAAGATAAAAGTCTTTTCAACAAACACTACTGGAACAACTGGGAGAGGTGGTATGTGCTAGAAAATAACACAGAAGAAAATCTAGATGACCAGGGATTCTGGGTTTTTAGATTCAGCACCAAAGGCACAATAGATTAAAAAAAGAATTGATAAGCTGGATTTCATTAAAATTAAAATTTTCTGTTCTGCAAAAGACACAGTCAAGAGACTAAAAAGAAGCCACAGACTATAAGAAAATACTTGGTAAAGATGAGTCTGATAAAGGGTTATTATCCAAAAAAAGAAAACTCTTAAAACTCAATAATAAGAAAACAAACTATTAAAAATGGACCAGGCCAGGCACAGTAGCTCAAGCCTGTAATACCAGCACTTTGGAAGGCTGAGGCAGGCGGATTGCTAGAGCCCAGGAGTTTAAGACCAGCTTGGGCAACATGATGAAACCCCGTCTCTACTAAAAGTACAAAAATTAACTGGGCGCGGTGATGCGTGCCTGTAGCCCCAGCTACTCAGGAGGCTGAGGTGGGAGGTTTAGGTGAGAGGGTGAGGTGGTAGGATCACTTGAGTCCAGGAGGCAGAGGTTGCAGGGAGCCAAGATCGTGCCACTGCACTCAAGCCTGGATGAACAAGTGAGACCCTGTCTCAAAAAAAAAAAAAAAAAAAAAAGACCAAAGACCTTAACAGACACCTCGCCAAAGAAGATATACAGATAGGAAATAAGCATATGACAAGATGTGCCACACCTCATGTCATCAGGAAAACACAAATAAAAACAACGAGATACCACTACACACCTATTAGAATGACCAAAATCCAGAACATTGACAACACCAAATGCTGGCAAAAATACAGAGCAACAGGAACTCTCATCTGCTGCTGGTGGGAATGTAAAATGGTACAGCCACTCTGGAAGGCTGTTTAGCAGTTTATTACAAAACTAAATATATTCTTATCATATGTTACAGCAATCACAGGCTTTGGTATTTATCTAAAGGAGCTGAAAACTTATGTCTACACAAAAATCTGTACCACAATATTTACAGCAGGTTTACTCATAATTGGCAAAACTTGGGAGCAACCATAATGTCCTTCAGGTAGCACATTCAGACAATGGAATATTCTTCAGCACTAAAAAGAAGTGAGCTATCAAGCCATGCAAAGACATGGAGGAAATGTAAATACATACTAAGTAAAAGAAGCAGTGTGAAAAGGCTACATAATGTATGCTTCTAACCATATGACATTCTGGAAAAGGCAAAACTATGGAGACTTTAAATAAAAAGATCAGTGGTTGCCAGGGTATAGAGGGGAGGAGGGATGAATATAGGCAGAACACAGAGGATTTTTAGGACATTTAAAATATTCCGTACTTTATTATGGTGGATACATGTCATTACACGTTTGTCCAAACCCATGAAAATTTATACCACCAAGAGTGACTCCTAATGTACACGATAGACTCTGGGTGGTAATGATGTGTTAATGTAGGTTCATCAGTTGTAACAAATGTACCACTCTGGTAGGGGATGTTAATAATGGGGAAGGCCGAGGCAGGCAGATCACGAGGTCAGGAGATCGAGACCACCCTGGTCAACACGGTGAAACCCGGTCTCTACTAAAAATACAAAAAATTAGCCAGGCATGGTGGTGGCTGCCTGTAGTCCCAGCTACTTGGGAGGCTGAGGCAGGAGAATGGCATGAATCCGGGAGGCGGAGCTTGCAGTGATCCAAGATCGTGCCACTGCACTCCAGCCCGGGCGACAGAGCAAGACTCCATATCAAAAAAAATAAATAAATAAATAAAAAATAATGGGGAAGGCTATGCATGTGTTGGGGGAGAGGGTATATGAGAAGTCTGTACCTTCTGCTCAATTTTGCTATGAACCTAAAGCTGCTCTAAACAAGAGGTCAACTTTTTAAGGCATAAATAAGTAAATACAAAGGGGAGTGGGGGGAACAGATGCAAACAGACCTATAATATAGTTTAAACCCAAACGGCCAAAGGAATCTAAGAATGGAAGAAAGAAGAAGGAATACATGACTAAGTTACTATCAACCCAGAACAAAAAGGAAATTATATATGTGGAAAAATGAACATGGGCTAAACACATACCTTTTAAACACATATAAAGTATGTGTTTAGCCCACACATAAAGGTTAAGATATAAAAAGAAACTCATTAAAATAATTTTGTTTGTTTTTTTGAGACAGGGTCTTCCTCTGTCACACGGGCTGGAGGTCTTCCTCTGTCACACGGGCTGGAGTGCAGTGGCATGACCACAGCTCACTGCAGCCTTGACTTCCCAGGCTCAAGCAATCCTCCTACCTAAGCCCCTCAAGTAGCTGGGACAACAGGTGCATGCCATCACACCCAGCTAATTTTTTAATTTTTTGTAGAGACAGGGTCTCACTGTGTTGCCCAGGCTGGTCTCAAACTCCTGTGCTCAAGCTCTCCACCTACCTCAGACTCCCAAAGTGCTGAGATTATAGCAGTGAGCCACTGTGCCCAGCCTAAAATAATTTTAAACAAAACATAAATGGGATCTTCAGAAATACGGTGAACTTACGATTTAGCAGTATAAGCCATATACGCTTCAGTGTAATATGTATCTCATTCACCCAATACACTTCTATTAAGCATGTATGGATTTAGGAAATAAAGATGAATAATAATACTGCACTAAGAATCTTACAGTCAACAAATGCCAGTTGATTCTTATTGTAACTACCACTTTGGAACATCAGTTATTAGCAACAAAATAATCTCATCTGGTTTCAATAAAATTCACTAGTCTCTATTATTATTAAAGTCGTGAGGGCTCCCAAGGTGTCAGTAGTGGACACTGCCTTCACTTCTGTTCTGACCTTGCAGCTATAGGGTCCCCAGAAACCTTGAAGAAATCCCTGTTTACCACCTCCTTCCAACTGCAGCCATACATACCTCAAAATTAGGGCAGAAAATCAGATTAAAGAAAGCTAGTAACTCTTACATGGAATGAATAAAAAGAATTCCACACACAAAAACACCACAATGGAAGCTGCAGACAGAGAGAAGACTATAAAAGAAGTGAAAGGAAAAAGCAGACCACATTTAAAACAGCAAAGGCCTACTGACTTCTCAACAGCCACAAGCCAGCAGAATATTTTCAATATGCTAAAAAAAAAAAAATAAGTGGCACTATCAAAATGGCAGAGCAGAAGCCATCTGGCTTCACTCTTCCCCAAAGAAAACCAAAAGCAAATATCCAGGATCAAGACTATCGCTAGCAATATCCCAGAACTCAAACCTGAGGTGCAGATGATCCCCAGGGCCACAGGGAAATTTAAAACTCCAAATAGATGGTAAGAGAAACCAACTTCTGTGATTCCCCTCCCCAGACCTGCAAGGCACCCCATGGAAAAATCCCCCAAGACTCAAGGTTTTACATTAGAAAACGTAAGAATGAGGCAGACAGCCAGCTTCTTTACCATCTTGGGTTCTCCTGCAGGAAAACCATTCCTGCCTTAATCCACAAGAAGCATTGCAAGTGCCTGTAGGGAGAAAAAGCCCTGATGGCAGCTGGAGACAGTCCAGGAAACTCTGCAGTTTATCTCAGCCAAAAAATTAGGCCAAATCAGGGTGGCTGTTGAGCAGCACCACACCACAGGAGGCAAGCTCCATGGGTCTTCTGGGCATGAACCTGCAGCCAGCCCTCCCACACGGCGGGAGTATCCTTTGTAGGATCAACTCCCGCCCCCCGCCAGCCACGCCTCCACCCCGTCATTGGGGATAGGCAGTCCTCTGAACATTTGCCCCAAATAGGCGAACTTGGGCTTACTGCGACATCTAGTGCTGAAAAGGAGGCAGCAATATGGAATTAAGGGGATTCGACAGGCAACCGCACAAAACCACTAAGCAAATAAACTCTGTAAGGACCAAAACAAGCCAGACGCCAGACACTGAAGACCAGAATACATAAATAATCCTTCAATGCAAAGCCACAGACATAAGACCACAAGACACAACAGCAAACAGGCGGCCATCACCTCCCCAAAGCAAGGAGCCAGTGACCAACCCTAATAAAACAGCGACATGTGAGCTCTCAGATCAAAACTTCAAAATAGCAGTTTCAAGGAAACTCAGACAACTCCAAGATAACATAGATAAGCAATTTAGGAATTTACCAGAGAAATTTAACAAAGATATTGAAATAATGAAAAAAAAAAGAAATCCTGGAACTGGGAAATGCATTTGCTGCAATGAAAAATGCACTACAGGCTCTCAACAGTAGAAAGAATAAAGCAGAAGAAAGAATCAGTGAACTTAAAGACTAATTATTTGAAAATACACAGAAGAGAAAAAAGAATAAATAAGGAGCAAAGCATGACAACAAGATATAGCGAATAACCTCAAAACAAACATAAGAGTAGTTTCAAAGAGTGGAGAAAGAAGGGGCAGTAAACTTGTTTTAAAAAATAATCCTTTTCAATTGTGTTTGCAGCCACCGCCACACCACTGTCTCTCTCTAAGGCCGGCACCACCTCTAGCTCACTGAGCTCCAGCCTAAGGAGAAGGTGGGTAAGTAAGGAGGCCTCTATACCATAGTTCCTACAAAGCTGACTGCCCGCAAATCGACCAGTGTGGTAAAGCAGCCAGGAGGTCGCTCACAAGAGTGTGCCCTCTACTGGAAGGGTAAAGACACATCATCATCACAGGCCTGGTATTACGTGAAATTACACGTTACCAGAAGTCCACCGAACAACTGATTCACAAACTTCCCTTCCAGCGACTAGTGCAACAGATTGCTCAGGGCTTTAAAACAGATCTGCGCTTCCAGAGCACAGTTATTGGTGCTTTGCAGGAGGCAAGTGAGGCTTAACTGGTTGGCCTTTTTTGAAGACACCTACCTGTGTGCTATCCATGCAAAACATGTAACAATTATGCCAAAAGGGACAGGCGCGGGGGCTCACGCCTGTAATCCCAGCACTTTGGGAGGCCAAGGCGGGCAGATCATCTGAGGTCAGGAGTTCGAGACCAGCCTGGTGAACATGGTGAAACCCCGTTTCTCTAAAAATACAAAAAATTAGCCAGGCGTAGTGGCACGTGCCTGTAATCCCAGCTACTCAGGAGGCTGAGGCAGGAGAATCGCTTGAACCTGGAAGGTGGAGGTTACAGTGAGCTGCAATCACGCCACCGCACTGCAGCGTGGGCAACAAGAGCAAAACTCCATCTCAAAAGAAAGAAAAAAAAAACCAATTATGCCAAAAGACATCCAGCTAGCACACCACTAATACGTGGATGTATTATCCCTTTTCACACTGCTATAAAGAACTACCTGAGATAGAAAAAAAGTTTAATTGACTCACAGTTCTGCATGGCTTGAAAGGCCTCAGGAAACCCACTATCGTGGCAGCACGATAGTGCTGGAGAAGCAAGCACTTTCTTCACAAGATGGTAAGAGAGACAGAGTGAGGGGGGAACTGCCAGACACTTTTAAACCAGCAGATCTCATGAGAACTCACTCACTATCACAAGAACAGCATGGTGGAAAACTGCTGCCATGATCCAATCACCTCCCACCAGGTCCCTCCCTCAACAGGTGTGGATTACAATTCAAGATGAGATTTGTGTGGGGATACAGAGCCAAACCATATTGGTGGGGAATATGCTCAAGAATCCAGTATGATGGCAAACATTTCATTCTCCCAAAAGAAAAAAATTATCTTCTTCCCATTACTGGTAGTTCTGAATGTTAGATTTTTTTCCCCACCATGGGGTCAAAAGGTGCCTAAGTATGTGATTGTGAATGGAAAAACAGGTGACCGAAATCAGGTAATGGCAGTTTTTCCATGTTCATTTGTGTGTGAATTTTTAATATAAATGCAGGGATGTAAAGCATTAATGCAAGTCAAAATGTTTCAGTGAACGAGTTTCAGCAGTTCAACTTTATAATTATAAAGAAACCTGTTAAATTTTTTCTGAAAAAAAATAAATAAAACATAATCCCAGAAAACCTTCCAAACCTGGAGAAAGATACGTGTCCAGACACAGGAAGGTCAGAGATCACCAAACATATTCCACCAAAATAAGACTACCCCAAGGCATGTCAAATTATCAGAGAAAAAGGACAAAGATAAGATTTTACAAAGCAGTAAGTGAAAAGAAGCAAGTATCATATAAAGAGCTCCGATTAGCCTGACAATAAACCTCTCAACAACTATACATGGAGGAAGTAGGACAACATATTCAGAAGCTCTTCAATCTGAAACAAAGGGGTGCTAACATACAAAAAAAAATTGAAGGTACAAAACTCATGGGTAAAAGTACACAAATTCAGAATACCCTAACACTGTAACTGTGGTGTATAATCCACTCATATTTTTGGCATCAAGTATAATAGGTAAATGGGCAGGGCACATGCAGTAGCTTACGCCTGTAATCCCACACTTGGGAAGGTCGAAATGGGCAGACTGCTTGAGATGAGGAGTTCCAGACCATCCTGGCCAACAAGGTGAAACCCCATTTTTACTAAAAATACAAAAACTAGCCAGGCACAGTGACGCGTGCCTGTAATCCCAGCTACTTGGGAGGCTGAGGCAGGAGAATCGCTTGAACCCAGGAGACCAAGGTTGCAGAGCAGAGATCGCACCACTGCACTCCAGCCCGGGCAACAGAGTGGGTGAGACTCCATCTCAAAAAAAAAAAAAAAAAAAAAAAAAAAGATAAATCTATCAGAAATAACCATGGCAACCTGTTAAGAGATGGGAAATATGAAAAGATTGACATTAAGAGAAGAAAAGTCAAAATGTGATGGAAATTGACTTAAAGAGGTTTTGTTTGTTTAAGTTTTTCCTTGGTTTCTTTCTGATCAAAGTTAGTTGACATCTGTTTAAAATAACTTGTGGTCGGGCACAGTGGCTCACGCCTGTAATCCTAGCACTCTGGGAGGCCTAGGCAGGCGGACCACCTGAGATCAGGAGTTCCAGACCAGCCTAACCAACACGGAGAAACCACGTCTCTACTAAAAATACAAAATTAGCCGGGCGTGGTGGCAAATGCCTGTAATCCCAGATACTCAGGAGGCTGAGGCAGGAGAATCACTTAGAACCCAGAAGGCAGAAGTTGTGGTGAGCCAAGATCACACCATTGCACTCCAGTCTGGGTAACAAGAGCAAAACTCCATTTCAAAAAAACAAAAACAAAAAAACCTTGTTATTTCTAGAAGATATTTTTGCAAGCCCCACAGTAACCACAAAGCAAAAACCTACCATAGATACCCTAAAAAAAGGCAATGAATTAAAACATACTACTAGAGAAAAATCACTTAAACACAAAAGGAAAACAGGAAGAAAGAAGAGAGGAAAACAACCAGAAAACAAGTCCTTATCTATTGATAAAAATATTGAATAAAAATAGACTAAACTATCCAATTAAAAGACATAAATTGGCCGGGCGCGGTGGCTCAAGCCTGTAATCCCAGCACTTTGGGAGACCGAGACAGGCGGATCGCGAGGTCAGGAGATTGAGACCATCCTGGCTAACACGGTGAAACCCCGTCTCTACTAAAAAATACTAAAAACTAGCCGGGCGAGGTGGCGGGCGCCTGTAGTCCCAGCTACTCGGGAGGCTGAGGCAGGAGAATGGCGTAAACCCGGGAGGCGGAGCTTGCAGTGAGCTGAGATCCGGCCACTGCACTCCAGCCTGGGCGACAGAGCGAGACTCCGTCTCAAAAAAAAAAAAAAAGACATAAATTGTTGGGAGGCCAAGACGAGTGGAACGCTTGAGCCCAGAAGTTTGAGACCAGCCCAGCAACGTAGCGAGACTCCCCATCTCTACAAAAAATAGAAAAATCAGCCAGGCCAGGTGGTACATGCCTGTAGTCCCACCCACTCGGTAGGCTGAGGTGGGAGGACCACCCGAGCCCCAGAGGCATAGGTTACAGTGAGCCGAGATGGCACCACTGCACTCCAGCCTGACTGACATGGTGAAACTCCAACTCAAAAAAAAAGAAAAAAGAAAAGAAAAAATTAGCCAGGCATGGTGGCGTGTACCTGTAGTCTCAGTTACCTGAGAGGCTGAGGTAGAGGGACCACATGAGCCTGGGAAGTTGGAGCTGCAGTGAGCCATGACCACATCACTGCACTCCAGCCTGGGTGACAGAGACCCTATCTCAAAAAAAAAAATGGGGCGGGGGGGGCAGCAAATGATCTAGATAGGCATTTTTCAAAAAACATACAAATGGCCAACAGGTACATGAAAAAAGAATCAACATCACTAATGATCAGGAAAATGCAAATTAAAACCATGAGATATAGTCTCACCCAAGTTAGAATGGCTTTTACCAAAAACACACACATAAAAAACATGCTGGCAAGGATGCAGAAAAAGGAGAACACTTGTACACTGTTGGTGGAAATGCAAACTAGTTCAACCAATATGGAAACTAGTATGAAGGTTCCTCAAAAAACTAAAAATAGAACTACCATATGATCCAGCAATCCTACTGCTGAGAACCTACCCAAAAGAAAGGAAATCAGTGTTATCAAAGAAATACCTGCGCTTCCATGTTTACTGTACTATTTACAATAGCCAAGACAGAGAATCAACCTAAGGTTTCATCAATGAATGAATGGATAAAAAAATGTGGTACATATACACAATGGAATATTATTCAGCCTAAAAAGAGAAGGAAATCTCATCACTGGCAGCAATGTGGATGGAACTGGAGGTCACTATGTTAAATGAAATAAAGCAGGCACAGAAATTCTGCATGTTCTCACCCATATGTAAGAACTTAAAAAGTGGATCTAATGAAGGTAGAGAGTCGATAAGCGGTTACTAGAGGCTAGGAATGGCAGAAGGAAGGGAAGGATGAAGAGAGGATGATTAATAGGTACAAAATACAGTTACAAGAGCCAGGCTCACACACATGTAATCCCAGCTACTCAGGAGGCTGACGTATGAGAATCACTTGAGGCCAGGAGTTTGAGAACAGCCTGGGCAACATAAAGACGTCTGGCATCTCTTAACAAAAAAAAAAAAGTTGGTTTTTTTTCTTTTTTAACTAGTTGGGCATGATGGCACATGCCTACACACCAAACTACCCAGGTGGATCCCCTGAGTCCACGAGTTCAAGAATGAAGCGAGCTATGAACCCTGCACTGCAACTCTAGCTTGGCTGACAGAGTAAGACCAAATCTCTAAAAAAGTAAAAATAAACCCAATGGGAGGATCACTTGACCCTAGGAATTCGAGGCTGCAGTGAGCTATAGCCATGCCATTACATTCCAGACTGGGTGACAGAGTAAGACCCTGTCTCTAAAGTAAATATCAAAAAATAAGCCTGAGAAACAAAGCAAGATACTGTCTCTACAAAAACCTTTAAAAAAAAAAAAAATTACCCAGGCACGGTGGTACACACCTGTAGTTCTAGCTACTCAGGGGGCTGCAGTGAACTATGACAGTGTCAAGGCACTTCTGCCTGTGTGACAGAGCAAGACTCTATCTCTAAAACAAAAACTAGAATAAACATGTCAACAATCCATTTACCTGGAATCTTCAGAATTATTTACCAGATAACAGAAGACTGTCATTTTTTAATTATTCTCATGACTTTTTAAAATGTACTACATACTTCCTAGCTTCCTAAAATATACCTTAATTATGACAAAAATTTTTAACTCTCATCATTCTCACACTGATGACCTCAAAAATAGAAAAAAAAAAATTTTAATTATTCAAAATGAAATTTTTTTTTTTTTTTTTTTTTTTTTTTGAGATGGAGTCTGGCTCTGTCGCCCGGGCTGGAGTGCAGTGGCCAGATCTCAGCTCACTGCAAGCTCCGCCTCCCGGGTTCATGCCATTCTCCTGCCTCAGCCTCCCGAGTAGTTGGGACTACAGGCGCCTGCCACCGCGCCCAGCTAGTTTTTTGTATTTTTTAGTAGAGACGGGGTTTCACCGTGTTAGCCAGGATGGTCTCGATCTCCTGACCTCGTGATCCGCCCGTCTCGGCCTCCCAAAGTGCTGGGATTACAGGCTTGAGCCACCGCGCCCGGCCGAAAATGAAAATTTTTTTGTTGAGTCTCATTTCATTTTATTCTATCTCTTAATTCTCAGATGTCATTTGTCACTACAGGAAAGAGAGGTAACAGTTCTAACTTTTGGCAATCACCTAAAGGACAATTCTTATTTTTTCTGTGCTAAGAAACTAAACAAGGTCCATTAGTACTATACTGTATAGTAATTGGGTTATCTATATGTATTACAGGAAATTTCACACTGTATTCTGGTTACAAACATCTGTCTTACCATCCTCCTCCCCCCCCCATCCACGTAAACTCCATGAGTAGAGAAGGCTTTCTTTCAATAAATGCTTGTTTTATGCATGAAACAGTTTCTGTGATAAAGTGAGAAATTACTGCATTATTTTCTACAGTAAATCAATGACTTTCTCTTTCATAAGGTGCTCTTGGTTCATCTTCATTAATCCTTCCTTCTTTTCCTTTGCCATGCTACACCACAGAAGGAAATTCTTAGTCCTTAAAGTCTTCCGGGAATAGTTTCTCAAATTTAGTCCCCTTATCTAACTGGCCTAGTCATTTTTTACAGTAAGTTCTATGACTGAATGAAACTATCCCTAACATTAAGGATCCACAATTTTTCTGAGTGTAAGTATAGGACAAACAATTTTCCCCAAAAGACAATGGGTTAATTTCCTTCTTAAGCAGAGCTTTTTTCTTTTTAAACGGACAAATACAAATTGTATATATTTATGGTGTACATGGTGTTTTGATGTATGAATGCATTGTAAAATGGTTAAATCAAGCTATTCAACAAATATATGCATTACTTCACATACTTATCTTTTTTATTTTTTTTATTGTAAGTTCTAGGGTACATGTGCACAATGTGCAGGTTTGTTACATATGTATACATGTGCCATGCTGGTGTGCTGCACTCACTAACTCATCATTTACATTAGGTATATCTCCTAATGCTATCCCTCCCCTCTCCCCCCTCCCCCCACCCCACAACAGGCCCCAGTGTGTGATGTTCCCCTTCCTGTGAAGTGTTCTCATTGTTCAATTCCCACCTATGAGTGAGAACATGCAGTGCTTGGTTTTTTGTTCTTGCGATACTTTGCTGAGAATGATGGTTTCCAGTTTCATCCATGTCCCTACAAAGGACATGAACTCATCCATTTTTATGGCTGCATAGTATTCCATGGTGTATATGTGCCACATTTTCTAAATCCAGACTATCACTGTTGGACATTTGGGTTGGTTCCAAGTCTTTGTTATTGTGAATAGTGCCGCAATAAACATACGTGTGCATGTGTCTTTGCAACAGCATGATTTATAATCCTTTGGGTATATACCCAGTAATGGGATGGCTGGGTCAAACGGTATTTCTAGTTCTAGATCCCTGAGGAATCGCCACAGTGTCTTTCACAATGGTTGAACTAGTTTACAGTCCCACCAACAGTGTAAAAGTATTCCTATTTCTCCACATCCTCTCCGGCACCTGTTGTTTCCTGACTTTTTAATGATCGCCATTCTAACTGGTGTGAGATGGTATCTCATTGTGGTTTTGATTTGCATTTCTCCGATGGCCAGTGATGATGAACATTTTTTTCATGTGTCTGTTGGCTGCATAAATGCCTTCTTTTGAGAAATGTCTGTTCATATCCTTTGCCCACTTGTTGATGGGGTTGTTTCTTTCTTGTAAATTTGAGTTCTTTGTAGATTCTGGATATTAGCCCTTTGTTAAATTAGGTATTGATGGGACGTAACTCAAAATAATAAGAGCTATTTATGACAGACCCACAGCCAATATCATACTGAATGGGCAAAAACTGGAAGCATTCCCTTTGAAAACTGGCACAAGACAGGGATGCCCTCTCTCACCACTCCTATTCAACAGTGTTGGAAGTTCTGGCCAGGGCAATCAGGCAGGAGAAAGAAATAAAGGGTATTCAATTAGGAAAAGAGGAAGTCAAATTGTCCCTGTTTGCAGATGACAAGATTGTATATCTAGAAAACCCCATTGTCTCAGCCCAAAATCTCCTTAAGCTGATAAGCAACTTCAGGAAAGTCTCAGGATACAAAATCAGCATGCAAAAATCATAAACATTCTTATACACCAATAACAGACAAACAGAGAGCCAAATCATGAGTGAACTCCCATTCACAATTGCTTCAAACAATAAAATACCTAGGAATCCAACTTACAAGGGATGTGAAGGACCTCTTCAAGGAGAACTACAAACCACTGCTCAGTGAAATAAAAGAGGATACAAACAAATGGAAGAACATTCCATGCTCATGGAGGGGAAGAATCAATATCGTGAAAATGGCCATACTGCCCAAGGTAATTTATAGATTCAATGCCATCTCCATCAAGCTACCAATGACTTTCTTCACAGAATTGGAAAAAACTACTTTAAAGTTCATTTGGAACCAAAAAACAGCTCGCATTGCCAAGTCAATCCTAAGCCAAAGGAACAAAGCTGGAGGCATCACACTACCTGACTTCAAACCATACTACAAAGCATACAGTAACCAAAACAGCATGGTACTGGTGCCAAAACAGAGATGTAGACCAAAGGAACACAACAGAGGCCTCAGAAATAATACCACACATCTACAACTATCTGATCTTTGACAAACCTGACAAAAACAAGCAATGGGGAAAGGATTCCCTATTTAACAAATGGTGCTGGGAAAACTGGCTAGCCATATGTAGAAAGCTGAAACTGGATCCCTTCCTTATGCCTTATATAAAAATTAATTCAAGCCAGGGCAGTGGCTCACACCTGTAATCCCAGCACTTTGGGAGGCCGAGACGGGCAGATCACGAGGCCAGGAGATAGAGACCATCCTGATCAACATGGTGAAACCCCATCTCTACTAAAAATACAAAAAATTAATCGGGCGTGGTGGCGGGCGCCTGTAGTCCCAGCTACTCAGGAGGCTGAGGCAGGAGAATGGCGTGAACCCAGGAGGTGAAGCTTGCAGTGAGGGGAGATGGCGCCACTGCACTCCAGCCTGGGCGACAGAGCGAGACTCCGTCTCGAAAAACAAAAAAATTAATTCAAGATGGATTAAAGACTTAAACGTTAGACCTACAACCATAAAAACCCTAGGCATGGGCTTCATGTCGAAAACACCAAAAGCAATGGCAACAAAAGCCAAAACTGACAAAAGGGATCTAATTAAACTAAAGAGCTTCTGCACAGCAAAAGAAACCACCATCAGAGTGAACAGGCAACCTACAGAATAGGAGAAAATTTTTGCATACTTATCTTTTTGTGTGTGGTGAGAACACTTAAAATCTACTTAGCAATTTTCGCATCTATAATGTATTAACTGTAGTCACCATGATATACAATAGATCTCTTGAACTTATTTCTCCTAACTGAAATTGTGTATCCTTTGAACGTCTCCCCAATCCCCCAGCATCCGGTAACCACCATTTTACACTTTTTCTATGAGTTTGACTCATTTATACCTCACATATAAATGAGATCATAAGGCATTTGTCTTTCTGTGTCTGGTTTATTTCATTCTGTACAATATCCTCCAGATTCATCCATGTTGTTGCAAATGAAATGACAGGATTTCCTTGTTTTTGTCTTTTTGTTTTTGTTTTTTAAGGTTACACAATAATTTACTGAGAGCCTCCTCTCCCTGCCCTTGCAGTCTATAGGCCACTTCTTCCGCTCACAGATTTTGTGTGTTAGTCCCTGGAAGATAGCTGGGGTTAGGGGCACCGTGTACTGCCACGAGACCCATAAGGTGGGTCTGTCTTCCTCAGACTTCAAGAACACAGCTGGTAGATCCAGCTCCTCATAGAGTGCCTTAACCAGGTCCACCTTCTTGGCCTCCTTCTCCCGTAATTCTCCTTCAGGATCTGGTAACTGTTCTGGAGTGGCCTGTTGCAGACACTGAACCATCAGCCAGCTGCACTTGTTGTCCTGGATGTCAGTGTCAACTCTGCCAGTCACACTGGGGTCCCCAAAGAGGTCAAGGTAATCATCTCGAATCTGAAAGAACTCTCCCATCTCCAGCAGGATCTCCCTGGCATTGGTGTGTTCCTTCTTGCCATCAATGCCCACCATATACATGACTGCAGCTACAGGAATCAATTGTACTTGACAATAGATTTGTACCTCTTTTCAGTGAATCTGCCAAGATCCACCCTGCCCTGGCGGGGCGGGGGGGCTGTGATAAGGTCCAGAGTCTGCCCAATCTCAGTCTGACAGAAACTCTGCAGGAAGAGCTTGATCAGGTTCAGGTAATAGGGCTGCTCCAGGCAACAAAGCATGTATCTCTATTGAACTTATTTCTCCTAACTGAAATTGTGGTAGACACAGCAGGCGGTAGATACATGCTTCCAGAAGCACAGCATCATTGATGGCATCCAAATCTATGCCTGGCTTCTGATACCAGCTGATCTGCCCCTGGCAGGTGAGTGAGGATGAATCCATGATGTCATCTGACACCAGGAAGAGTGCTTGCAGTAGTTCCACACACCAGCTCACAGTCAGCGCCCACTCAAGACTATCAGCATCCTGTTTCCCTGGCTCCACCAGCTCCTGGAATGCTACCAGCACCATTAAACCCTGGTGATACTTGCCTCCAATGGCACTGTACTCCAGGACCTCCTCGAGTCGGGCAATAGCACTCCTATCTCTGGGTGCCCCATCTCATTCTCAGTCAGCACCCTGACAATCCGGGAGAAGTGCTGAATGAAATCCTACTTTTCTTGGGCATAAACATCTGATTTCTGGTCTCCATTCAGTCTGAGGGAAGAGCAAAGTGCTCTGTTCCTGGATGTGGGTTCCTGCTTGGTGGATTTCCTTCTTTCTTAAGGCTGAATAATATATCCACAGTGTATATATATCAACATTTCATTTATCCATGCATCTCTTGACAGAAACTTAGCTTGACTCCGTATATTGACTATTGTGAATAATGCTGTAATGAACATGGGAGCATAGTAATTTCCTTTCTTTTGAGTATATACTCAGCAGCAGGATTGCTGGATCACACGGTAGTTCTATTTTTAATTTTCTGAGGAATCGCTATATTGTTTTCCATAGGAGCTGTACTAATTTACATTCCTAATAGTGTACAAGGGTTCCCTTTCTCCACATCTTCACCATCTGTAGAGCTTTGTTTAAACAAAAAGCTTTTACAATACCAAAAAAACTTTAAAAATTTTAAAAATTGAAAAATAAAGGAACAAAGGACATAAAACAGCACATTTCAAAGAATGCTAATGTTAAAAAAAAAACATGGAAAAAATTTCAACCTTACCAGTAGTATTCAAAGAGATACAAATCAGAGCAGTAGGAAACCACTTTTCACCTATCAAATTGACTATTTAAAAAAAAAAAGGCCGGGTGCGGTGG
Organism: Macaca nemestrina; assembly: GCF_043159975.1. Taxonomy (NCBI): domain Eukaryota; kingdom Metazoa; phylum Chordata; class Mammalia; order Primates; family Cercopithecidae; genus Macaca; species Macaca nemestrina. The sequence goes on along the minus strand of NC_092128.1, from coordinate 57,081,242 downwards.
CTCAAGCCTGTAATCCCAGCACTTTGGGAGGCCGAGACGGGTGGATCACGAGGTCAGGAGATCGAGACCATCCTGGTGAACACAGTGAAACCCTGTCTCTACTAAAACTACAAAAAACTAGCCGGGCGAGGTGGCGGGTGCCTGTAGTCCCAGCTACTCGGGAGGCTGAGGCAGGAGAATGGCGGAACCCGGGAGGCGGAGCTTGCAGTGAGCTGAGATCAGGCCACTGCACTCCAGCCTGGGCGACAGAGCGAGATTCCGTCTCAAAAAAAAAAAAAAAAAAAAAAAAGAATAACGAATGCTGGCAAAGGTAAAGTGAAATAAGTACTTCTACACAATGAGTGTAAAGACAGTCTTATTGGAGGGCAATTTAACAATATGTAGAACAAACATTAAAACAGATCAGTCCTTTGATTCCATAATTCCGCTGCTAGAATTTAATAAAAAGGAGGCAAACCTGCACAAATACAGTTGCCCATCATCCATGGGGGATTAGTTCCAGGACACCCCCATAAATACCTAAATCCACGCACCAAAATTTGTGGATGCTCAAGTCACTTATATAAAATTACATAGTATTTGCATATACAACCTATGCACATTCTCCCACACACTTTAAATCATCTCTAGATTACTTATAAAACCTAATATAATGTAAATACGATGTAAATAATTGTTAGACTGCATTGTTTAATTTATATTATTTTTATTGTTGTATTGTTATTTTTCATTGCTTTTTTCCAAATACTTTTGATCTATGGTTGGTTGAATACACAGATGCAGAACCCACAGATGAAGACGGCCAACTGTACCAGCTAGCTATACAAGGGTCCTCATTCCCCATTATTTACAATAGTAACTGAAAATAACTTTTAAAAAAAAATTTTGTTTTTGAGACAGGGTCTCACTCTGTCACCCAGGCTGGAGTACAGTGGCACAAATATGGCTCGGTGCAGTCTTGACTTGCCCAACTCAAGTGATCCTCCCACCTCAGTTTCCCAAGTAGCTGGAAGCAAAGGCACATGCCACCATACCAGGCTAGTTTTTTATATTTTTTGTAGAGACGGGGTTTCACCATGTTGCCCTGACTGGTCTCGAACTCTGTCCACCTCCGTGTCCCAAAGTGCTGGAATTACAGATGTGAGCCATCACACCTGGCCAGTAACTTAAATTTTAATTATGAAGAACTGATTAAAGTTGGGTATACTCATACAATGAAAAATTATGAAGTCATTAATGTTTAAAGTAACAGTCAAAATCTATAAAAGGATCCCAAGACTATCATATATACGTGTGTGTGAATACATGTATATACACATAAATGCACATATTACATGTATGCATATATGTTTGCACATACATATACACACACACACACACACACGCAAACACACATATAGCTATCTTAAGGAAAACTGACTCAAGTTTATAAAAAGAAGAGTTAAACTTCCCAGTCCTCCCACACCAAATAGTTCAGATTATTTCACTCTCATCCCTTAAGGAAAACACTGAACTTCCATTTTTGAAGAAACTAAATAGGCTTCAAGACTCAGGCATCCCAGGTAAGGCAAAGGACGTACCTAAAAACAAGCTGACTGTACTTTCCTAAAACGCTTAAACTGAATTAAATTTAGAAAGGAGATATGGAAAATTAAAAATATAATAGCAAAACTGAAAAACTTAATTAAAATGTTAGAATATAAAGGCGAGATAATCTCCCAAAAACCTGAACAAAAGGCAAAAAAAGTAGAAAACAGCAAAATAAGGTGACCTAAAAGGATCTATTCAGGAGATCCAATATCAAATTAACTGAAATTTCGGCAGGGGGGCAGGGGGAGTAGTTCAGAATTTTATAGGGAAGAAAAATATCAAATAAATAATACAATAAATCTTCCCAAAAAAGATCAGTCTCCCAAACGAAAGTTTTCATAAAGGATGAGTACAAAGAATGGAATCCACCACCGTGGTCCCCTCCTCACACACACACTATACACACAATTATGAAATTTCAGTATACTGGGATAAATAAAAGATCCTAAAACCTTCTAGAGGAAAGGAAAAAATACACAGATCACATAAAAGATCAGGTAACTATGGAAATGAACTCTTCAACAGTAACAGTACACAGATGCTAGAAAGTAATGCAGCAATGCCTTCAAAATTGGCAAGTGAAAATAATTTTTAATCTACAATTTTATAATCTGCCAAACTATCAATCAAGTATGCAGGAAGGCATATTCAGACAAGCAAAAATTTTTTAAAAATTACCACACATGCATGCTGTCACAGGAAGTTATTTGAGGGTGTGCTCAAGTAAATTAAGGAGTAGTAAACAAAGGAAGACGATGTGAGATTGGGGGACCCAGCATAAAAGAACAGATGAGAATGTATTAAAATAAACACTGTGCAGATAGCTCAGCAGATAACTAGTTCAGGCTGAAGTACAAGAATGGAGCACTTAAAAACAAGACCTCCAGAAACAAAGGGGGACCTGGCAAATTATCTCTTATCACAGAACACAGAGAATAGAGTAGAAAAGGAAGCAACAGATACATAAGTAAATGAAAAAGAGAGGCAATTTTTAACTACACAAAAATGAAGAAAGCCATATAAAAAGGATCTCTCCCTGATCTGCATTAAACAGCATTTGCAGAGTCATCATAAGCACTGATTATTGTTTTAACTAAGGTATGTGGAATTATTAAAAAGGAAAGAAGCTAGGTTATAAAAGTGGTCATTCTGGCCAGGCTCAGTAGCTTACACCTGTAATCCAAACACTCGGGGAGGCTGAGGCAGGAGGTTTACTTGATGCCAGAAGGGCAAGACCAGTCTGGGAAAAAAGTGAGGCCTTGTCTCTACAGAAAAAAAAAAAATCTGTTTTTTAATTAACTTAGCATGGTGGCACAGGCCTGTAATCGCTGCTACTAACTGAGCCACTGCACTCTAACCTGGGTGACAAAGCAAGTCTGTCTTGAAAAATAATACTAAAAATAAAAATAAATAAATAAAGTGGTAATTCTTATCTAACATAACAAGAATGTACTATATGTCTAACTAAAGAAAAGTAGTATGAGCATTTTATTCAGAAATTTGGAATTAAAAGCAGACAGGGGACTGAGTGTGATGGCTCATGCCTGTAATCCCAGCACTTCGGGAGGCTGAGGCACGACAGATCACCTGAGGTCTGGAGTTCGAGAGCAGCCTCACCAATATGGAGAAACCCTGTCTCTACTAAAAATATAAAACTAGCTGGACGTGGTGGCACATGTCTGTAATCCCAGCTACTCAGGAGGCTGAGGCAGAAGAATCGCTTGAACCCAGGAGGCGGAGGTTGCAGTAAGCCGAGAGAGCGCCCCTGCACTCCAGCCTGGGCAACAAGAGTGAAACTCCGTCTCAAAAAAAAAAAAAAAAGATGATGGCCAGGCACGGCGGCTCACGCCTGTAATCCCACCACTTTGGGAGGCCGAGGCGGGCGGATCAAGAAGTCAAGAGATTGAGACCATCCTGGCCAACATGGTGAAACCTCATCTGTATTACAAATACAAAAATTAGCCCAGGCGCAGTGGCTCACGCCTGTAATCCCAGCATTTTGGGAGGCCAAGGCGGGAGAATCACTTGAACCCAGGAATGCGGAGGATGCAGTGAGACGAGATCGCACTACTGCACTCCAACCTGGGCAACAAGAGCGAGACTGTCTCAAAGAAAACAAACAAACGAAAAAATTAGCTGGGCGTGGTGGCATGCGCCTAGAAGCTGAGGCAAGAGAATCGCTTGAACCCGAGAGGCGGAAGTTGCGGTGAGCCTAGATCGGCCACTGCACTCCAGCCTGGGTGACAGAGCGAGACTCTGTCTCAAAAAAAAAAAAAAAAAAAAAAGCAGATGGGAAACTAAACTAGCTGAGGACTACGAATAGAGAAACCTAGGGACACTTCTTACTATAAATTTTTCACTATTTTTAAATTAAATTTTATCTTTAAAATTTACAGTTATTGTCTTCCTCCCCAAAACCCTAAACTCCAATCTAATCACGAGAACAACATCAGACAAATCCCAGTTGGGAGACGTTCCACAAAATACCTAACTGGTACACCTCAAACAATCAAGGTCATCAAAAGCGATGCAAGTCTGAGATACTGTCTCAGCCAAAAGGAGTCTAAGGAGACATGATGATTAAATGTAATACAGTATCCTGGATGGGATCCTTGAACAGAAAAAGGATACAAGACAAAATACTAAGGAAATTCTGAATAAAGTATGGACTTTAGTTAATAATAATGCATCACTACTGTTTCATTAACTATGATAAATGTGCTAAATAAATGTAAGATGTTAATAATGGTGTATGGGAATTCTGTACTACCTTTGCAACTTTTCTGTAAATCTAAAACTACTCTGAAATGAAATGCTTACTAAAAAACTTATAAAGGCAAAACTTAACTAGAAATACAGAGATACACATGTATATGTATGTGTGTATAAATTTAACAATATATAACAGAAGCACTCTAAGACACAGTTAACTAAAGAAAAAAAGGAGGTTTACAGAAAAAGGCATATAGATAGTATATTTAGGTTTTTAAAAATAAACTACATAATCTTGGCCAGGCACAGTGGCTCATGCCTGTAATCCCAGCACTTTGGGAGGCCAAGGCAGGTGGATCACCTGAGGTCGGGAGTTCGTGACCAACCTGACCAACATGGAGAAACCCTGTCTCCACTAAAAATATAAAATAAGCCGGGGATGGTGGTGTATGCCTGTAATCCCAGCTACTTGGGAGGCTGAGGCAGGAGAATCGCTTGAATTCAGGAGGCAGAGGTTGCAGTAAGCCAAGATCGCGCCACTGCACTCCAGCCTGGGCAACAAGGGCAAAACTCCATTTCATAACATAACATAACATAACATAACATAACATAACATAACATTAGTAAATTGTATAATCTCTTCTGTGAGTGTGTTTATATACGTACATGTGTAAATGCACAGAAAAAGATGTGAAAGAACAAACACTTAAAAGGGCTCACCCCTGGCCGGGCATGATGGCTCACGCCTGTAATCCCAGCACTTTGGGAGGCCGAGGCAGGTGGATCACCTGAGATCAGGAGTTCAAGACCAGCCTGGCCAAAATGGTGAAACTCCGTTTATACTAAAAATACAAAAAAAACTTAGCCATGCATGGTGGTGCATGCCTATAATCCCAGCTACTCGGGAGGCTGAAGCAGGAGAATCAATTGGACCCAGGTGGCAGAGGTTGCAGTGAGCCGAGATTGCATCACTACACTCCAACTTGGGCCACAAGAGTGAAACTCCACCTCAAAAAAAAAAAAAAAAAAAAAAAAGCTGGGGGGCTTATCCCTAGGGAACAAAGAAAAGGAACTTCTAGTTTTTATTTCATTTACTTCCTAAATTATTTGAAACTTCTACAACAGAAAGGGATTCATGGCCGGGCGCAGTGGCTCACACCTGTAATCCCAGCACTCTGGGAGGCGAAGGTGGGTGGATCACCGGAGGTCGGGAGTCCGAGAACAGCCTGGCCAAGATGGTGAAACTCCGTTTATACTAAAAATACAAAAAATTAGCCAGGCGTGGTGGTGCGCACCTATAATCCCAGCTACTCGGGAGGCTGGGACAGGAGAATCAATTGGACCCAGGAGGCGGAGGTTGCAGTGAGCCGAGATTGCGTCACTGCACTCCAGCTTGGGCCACAAGAGCGAAACTCCGTCTCAAAAAAAAAAAAAAAAAAAAAAAAAAATGGGGGGCTTATCCCTAGCGAAGAAAGACAAGAAACTTCTGGGTTTTATTTTATTTACTTCCTAAATTATCTGAAACTTCTACAATAGAAAGGGATTCATGGCCAGGCACAGTGGCCCATGCCTGTAATCCCAGCACTTTGGGAGGCCAAGGCGGGTGGATCATCTGAAGTCGGGAGTTCGAGACCAGCCTGGCCAACATGGTGAAAACCCATCTCTACTAAAAATACAAAAATTAGCTGGGCGTGGTGATGCACATCTGTAATCCCAGCTACTCAGAGGCTGAGGCAGGAGAATCACTTGAACCCAGGAGGCAGGGGTTGCAGTGAACCGAGATCGTAACACTGTACTCCTGCCTGGATGACAGAGTGAGACTCTCAAAAAAAAAAAAAAAAAGAAAAGAAAAAGAAAGGGATTCATGTATTATGTATCATTTGTATAATCAAGTTGGTAACCTAAATCTCCTTCCCGAAAGAACTGATAATTATGTTCAGATATATACTTTTTTAAAGATTTAGAATCACTCACAGTATATTAGCAGACACAAGAAAAAAAACATTTCAAAGTAAAACACTGAATATGTAACATAATATGTATTCACATAAACACATTTAAAAAATGTTTCCAAAGGTCTCCCTCCATTAAAACTGTTCAAGTGCTGTTCTACCTCACTTGATATATGTTATCTCAATGTTATGTTATAGTTAATCAAGAGAAAAAAAGGAGAAAATTAGAAATAATTATGGGCCGGCACAGAGGCTCATGCCTGTAATCCTAGCACTTTGGGAGGCCAAGGTGGGAGGACAGCTTGAGCCCAGAAATTCAAGACCAGCCTGGGCAACACAGAGAGACCCTGTCCCTTAAAAAAAAAAAAAAAAAAAAGTTCTTTTTTTTGAGACAGAGTTTCACACTTGTGTCCCAGCCTGGAGTGCAGTGGCACAATCTCAGCAACCTCCGCCTCCCAGGTTAAAGTGATTCTCTTGCCTGAGCCTCCCAAGTAGCTGGGATTACAGGCACACACCACCATGTCCAGCTAATTTTTGTATTTTCAGTAGAGATTGGGTTTCACCATGCTAGCCAGGCTGGTCTTGAACTCCTGACCTCATGATCCTCCCACCTCGGCCTCCCAAAGTGCTAGGATTACAGGTGTGAGCCACCACGCCCAGCCAAAAAAAAATTTTTTTAATTAACTGGGCATGGTGGTACATGCCTGCAGTCCCAGCTACTTGGGAGGCTGAAGTAGGAGGATCACTTAAACCCAGCAGGTGACGGCTGCAGTGAGCTGTGATCATGCCACTGCACTCCAGTCTGGGCAAAGAGTGAGACCTTATCTCAAAAAATTAAAATTAGTGGCTGGGCACAGTGGCTCACGCCTGTAATCGCAGCACTTTGGGAGGCCAAGACAGGTGGATCACGAGGTCAGGAGATCCAGACCATCCTGGCTAACACGGTGAAACCCCGTCTCTACTAAAAATACAAAAAATTAGCCAGGCGTGGTGGCGGGCGCCTGCAGTCCCAGCTGCTCGGGAGGCTGAGGCAGGAGAATGGCATGAAGCCAGGAGGCGGAGCTTGCAGTGAGCCAAGATCGCATCACCGCACTCAGCCTGGGCGACAGAGCAAGACTCTGTCTCAAAAAAAAAAAAAAATTAAAATTAGAATTAAAAAATAAACTATATAGGTATTCTGAACATGCATACACACATACATTATGTATTAGGTTTAACAGTTTTTAAGAAAAAGAAGCCATGCTTTTACTCTTCAAACCACAAATTTTGATGTACAGGATATTCTTTATATTCATTTTTTAGAAATTACAGTGTCATAAAAATCCACACTGGAAGTTCTTAAGAAATGTCGGCCAGGCGCAGTGGCTCATGCCTGTAATCCCAGCACTTTGGGAGGCCAAGCCGCGTGGATCACTTGAGGTCAGAAACTCGAGACCAGCCTGGCCAACATAGTGAAACCCCATCTCTACTAAAAATACAAAATTAGCCAGGTGAGGTGGCGCACGCCTGTAATCCCAGCTACTCAGAAGGCTGAGACGTGAGAACTGATTGAACCAGGGGGCGGAGGTTGTGGTAAGCCGAGATCGCACCACTGTACTCCAGCCTGGGTAACAAAGCGAAAGTTCGTCTCAAAAAAAAAAAAAAAAAGAGAGAAAGAAGAAAATGTCAGAATTTCATACTACAGCTTTCAGTCACAATATAGTGTTGCTGCACAAATATCAAATAGGCTTCACACTATCAGTTTTGCCTGCCCTGAATATGAGCCATAATTCACACCATAATAATGCAGTCCATGAAATCAATTGAACTGAGCAACAACGACATTCCTCCGCTTCCCTCTCCTATATCCTTCCAGGAATAATATATGGCTAGAAATGGATGAGAGAACAAGCAGCGGCAGAAGAAGAGAAATGTACAGAACTTAAATGGGGAAGCAGAAGGAAAAGTAGTTACACTACAAAATGATTAGAATTACATAAGCAAAAATAAAAATTGAAGGAGATGAAGGATACAGTAAAAAGAAGAGAAAGGACTTTACAAACAGTAAATGGGAAAGAAGTGATTTATCACAGCCCCTCCCTAACACAGCTAATCAAAGCTAACAAGTCCAGTGGCTTCTCAGCCCTTTTTCCGTGGACCTCACTGCAACATAACAGTATTGATTCCTTCTCAAAATTTCTCAAGTTTCACTGAAACTGTACTATCCTACCTGACTACTCCCTCATTCTCATAATCCTACCATCGAAACCGGGACATTTAGCTAGGATCTCTCCTATGCATTCTTCTCTCTTCTCTACACTGCCTCTAAAAATGTACTCACATGATGTAAACTATAACCTCATGGCAAATTAATCTCCAAATAAATCTCCCAACCCAACCTCTCTGCCAAACTCCACATCTTCATCTCCATAAGGAATATTTAACACCAAAATATCATCTTTCTAATATAAAACAGTTGAAGTTCTCCTTCCAATTCTGTGTTAATGGCACATCCTCATCCAACATCCAAATACAAAAAATTTTCAGTAACACCAATACTTCCTTCTTCAATTTTCCCCTAACACTAAATCACTTGACCAGTTCAGTTTATCCTTCTGTTAAAATATTTCTGTCCTTTTTTCCCTTTCCATAGTCACCACCTACTGTATTCTCACTAGCTTTTGAAAGAAAGGGTTTCCATACCTATAGTTTCTTTCCTTTCCACCAAGTAAGCACAGTGACCAAAAAAGGTTCCTTCAATGTATAGTTTACCACGTCACTCTCTTCTGCTTAAAATGAATGAACAAACCAGCTTACCTCTGCCTATCTAAAAACAGAAAACTCCCACAATATGTCATTCAAGAATCTTCAGTTAAGACTCACCTTCTTTTTGCCTTTTCTTCAACTGTTCACCCACATATATAACAAGATTCCAGATTACTTGATTCATCATTATTCAAATATCTTACTCTAATAATTTTTACTAATATCCCTTAGCTAAAATGTCATTGCCCATCCCAATTCCACCTGCCAAAATCCTACACATCCTGTAAGATCTAGGTGAAATTTAGCTTCTTCCACTAAGCACTCTTCGATGCCCACAACCACAAATGACCATATCCTCCTCCTCCCTCTTTTATAATTTGAATTCTGATTTTTTCTATAACTGCTCAATCTGCCCTCCTGTTTTCTAAGCTCCTTTGCAATTATCATATCTTGCTCTTCTTTGCTACCTTCTGTAGAACCTAGAATGGTGCTTTGCATATAAGTGATGCTCAATGTGAATGAAGTTTCCAGGGGGCAAAAGGATTTAAGTAAAAAGAAACAAATTACTATTGATAAGCATTTGAAGGCAATCATAGAAGACAAATAAAAAGCAATATGCAGGGAAAAAATTACCAACAATGAGCAGTGTATTTTACATTGCAGCTATTTCTCTAATAAAATTAAAAATTATCTCAAGGCAAGAAATATAAAGTTCTCCTCTTTGTATCTCCCCTTCTTCCACCCCCACCCAAGCACAAAGCAGGCCATAAATAAGTGTTTTTTAAATCCACATAAGAAAGAAAGCAGCAGGCTGGGCACAGTGGCTCACCCCTGTAATCCCAGCACTTTGGGAGGCCAAGGCAGGAAGATAGATCACTTGAGGTCATTCGACCAAAATGGTGAAACCCCATCTCTACTAAAAATACAAAATGTAGCCGGGCATGGTGGCCCATGCCTGTAATTCCAGCTACTCGGGAGTCTGAGGGATGAGAATCACTTGAACCTGGGAGACTAATGTTGCAGTGAGCCAGTATCACACCACTGCACTCCAGCCTGTGTGACAGAGTGAGACTCTGTAAGAAAGAAACAAAGAAAGGAAAGAAAGGAAAGGAAGGAAAGGAAGAAAAGAAAGGAAGAGAGAAAGAGAGAGAGAAAGAGAGACAGAGAGAGAAAGAAAGAAAAAGAAAAGGAAAGAAAGAAAGAAAAGAAAAGAAAGGAAGAAAGAAAAAGAAAGAAAGCAAGCCTAAATGTATTGTGATATAACAGAAATAATTCAGGCTTTATAATTACACATATTAAGCTCAAATTCTAGCTCTGCCAATAACTGATCAAGTGACACAAAGCAAGCTACTTAACCATGTTGTGCCTCAGTAGTCTCATCTGTATAGATAATAACACTTGTCTTTTACATTTTTTTTTTTTTTTTTTTTTTTTTTTTTTGAGACGGAGTCATGCTCTGTCACCCAGGCTGGAGTGCAGTGGCGCGATCTCGGCTCACTGCAAGCTCTGCCTCCCGGGTTTACGCCATTCTCCTGCCTCAGCCTCCCGAGTAGCTGGGACTACAGGCGCCCGCCACCTCGCCCGGCTAGTTTTTTGTATTTTTTAGTAGAGACGGGGTTTCACCGTGTTAGCCAGGATGGTCTCGATCTCCTGACCTCGTGATCCGCCCGTCTCGGCCTCCCAAAGTGCTGGGATTACAGGCTTGAGCCACTGCGCCCGGCCCCAATTTTTTTTTTTTTTAAACGGAGTTTCACTCTTGTTGCCCAGGCTGGAGTGCAATGGCACAATCTCGGCTCACTGCAACCTCTGCCTCCCAGGTTCAAGCGATTCTCCTGCCTCAGCCTCCCAAGTAGCTGGGATTACAGGCATGCAGCACCACACCCAGCTAATTTTGTATTTTTAGTAGACCCAGGGTTTCTCCATGTTGGTCAGTCTGGTCTTCAACTCCCAAACTCAGGTGATCCACCCACCTCGGCCTCCCAAAGTGCTGGAATTATAGGCGTGAGCCACCACGCCCGGTCTGTCTTTCACAATTTTTATAACAGGCAACATATGCATTGTTTCCAACACTATGTGCAATACCTAATTTTAAGCACTGGACAAATATAGCCATTATTATTAAATATAAATAGAATTTTATTACAAAAGCACCCAGTAACACAGAGTGACAAAAATACTACAATAACAATAGTCACAAGAACACACGAAGAGTAAGAGGAGGGAGGATCATATGGGCCCAAGAGTTCAAGACTGCAGTGAGCCATGATCACACCACTACACTCCACAGTATGGGTGACAAAGTGAGAGACTGTGTCCAAAAAAAAAAAAAGAGAGAGAGAGAGAAAAACAAAGGGAATCTTGACCCAAACCTTACAGATGGAAGTTTTCAAAATGCATTGCAGACCTAAATATAAAATCTAAAACTATAAAATGCCTAGAGAAAATCTGAGAGAAAATCCTGTGATCTAGGGTTAGGAAAAGCTTTTGAAGTTAAGAAACAAAAGATGCAAACCATAGAAGAAATAAAAGTATAAAGTGGGCTTCATTAATTTATAAATTTCTGCTGTGAAAAACTGTGAAAGACAGTATTAAGAGAATGAAAAGACAGAGAATGGTAGAAAACATTTGCAAAACATGTATCTGATAAAGGACTTGTACCCAGAATATGTAAACAACTTTCACAATTTGATAATAAGAAAACAACCCAGTGACACTTTGAACAGACAACTCATCAAAGAAATATATATAGAAAACAAGTACATGAAAAGATGCTCAAAATCACTCTTCATTAGCGTAATGCAAATTAAAACCACAATGAACTACTACTATGCATCTACTAGAATGGCTGAAGATTTTTAAACTGGCAATATCAAGAGTTGGGAGTCTTTCTTGAGGGGAGGTCTGAATAAGGCAAAAACAGAGTTGGGAGAAATGAAAAATATAACTACTTTGGAAAACAGTTTGGCAGTTTCTTGTGAACTTAAACATACTTAACAGCCCACTTACACCTAACAGCCCAACAATTCCACTGCTAGGGCCAGGCACAGTGTCTCATGCCTGTAATTCCAGCACTTTGAGAGGCTACCGCAGGCATGATCACTGGAGGCTAGGAGTTCGAGACCTTCCTGGCCAACATGGTGAGACCCCCATCTCGACTAAAAATTTTTTAAAAATTACCCATGTGTGGTGGCGGGCATCTGTAATCCCAGTTACTTGGGAGGCTGAGGCACAAGAATCACCTAGCCAAGATCACACCACTACACTCCAGCCTGGGCAACAGAGTAAGACTGTCACCAAAAAAAAAAAAAAAAAAAAAAAAAATCCCACTGCTAGGTATTCACCCAAGAAAAATGAAAACATATATCCACTCCAAACTTATTTTTTTTTGAGATGGAGTCTTACTCTGTTGCCCAGGTTGGAGTGCAGTGGTACAATCTCAGCTCACTGCAACCTCTGCCTCCCAGGTTCAAGCAATTCTCATGCCTCAGTCTCCCAAGTAGCTGGGATTACAGACACATGCCACCACGCCTAATTTTTGTATTTTTAGTAGAGATGGGGTTTCACCATGTTGGTCAGGCTGGTCTCAAACTCCCCAACCTCAGGTGATCCGCCCATCTCAGTCTCCCAAAGCGCTGGGATTACAAGCATGAGTCACCACATACAGCCCACTAAAAGATTTTTTTTTTTTTTTTTTTTTTTTGAGACGGAGTCTCACTCTGTCCCCCAGGCTGGAAGGCAGGGGTGCGATCTCGGCTCACTGCAAGCTCCACCTCCCGGGTTCACGCCATTCTCCTGCCTCAGCCTCCCGAGTAGCTGGGACTATAGGCACCTGCCACCATGCCTGGCTAATTTTTTTGTATTTTTAGTAGAGTCGGGGTTTCACCGTGTCAGCCAGGACGGTCTCGATCTCCTAACCTTGTGATCTGCCCGCCTCAGCCTCCGAAAGTGCAGGGATTACAGGCATGAGCCACCGTGCCCGGCCGCCCACTACAAGATTTCTATGTGAATGTTTAGGGCAGGCTTACTCATAATCTTCAAATACCAGAAACAATCCAAATGTCCACCAATTTGTAGCAACAAATTGTGCTATCTCCACAAAAGGAATTACTACTTAGAAACAAAAATAAATGAACTGATTCATACAACTGTACTAATGGATCTCGAAAGCAATATAACAAGTGAAAAAAGCTAGACAGAAAAAGCTAGTGTTTGATTCAATTTATATGACATTCTAAAAAAGGCAAAACTATCGGGACAGAAAACAGATCACCCTCGGATTAAAGATGATGGGAGAGCACTGAGTAGCAAGAGAGAACTCTCTGCCGTGATAAAAATCTGCTATGTCATTACTCTGCTGGTGGCTATCAACTATTCATCAAAACTCATAAAACTATATACCTAAAAAAGGGTAAATGTATTTTATGTAAATTACAATTCAATAAGTTTAATGTTTCAAAAAGCCAGGAAAATTCTGAATAAGAGTATCAGGATTTTTGCCCTATAGATATCAAATCTATCCTAAAGATAGAGTAATGAGGGTATTAGTTGAGCAGAAACAAATTTACAGAGGTAAATGTAAAAAAGTGTAAATCTAAAAACAGACCCAACTACACATATGATTTTAGTATGATAAACATTAGCATTCTACATCTTTGTGGAAAGGAAGGACTATTCAATAAATGATGTTAAAACAACTAATTACTAGAACAAAATTAATTTGGATTCCTAATTTTGTGTCTAAATAAATTCTAAACAGAGCAAAGATTTTAATCAATAATGTCATATAAAATAATAATAGGCTATTTAAGAAAATATTTTTATGAACTAAAGGTAGAAATAACATTTCTAAGAAATAAAAGCCAGAACAGCCAAGCGAAGTGGCTCACACCTATAATCCCAACACTGGAAGAGGCCAAGGCATGAGGACTGCTTGAGGCCAGAAGTTTGAGATCAGCCTGGGCAACACAGTAAGACTGTGTCTTCATTTAAAAAAAAAAAAAAAAAAAGAGAGAGGATGGGGGCGGTGGCTCACACCTGTAATTCCAGCACTTTGGGAGGCCGAGGTGGGCAGATCACGAGGTCAGGAGATCAAGACCATCCTGGCTAACATGGTGAAACCCCGTCTCTACTAAAAATACAAAAAATTAGCCAGGCATGGTGGCGGATGCCTGTAGTCCTAGCTACCCGGGAGGCTGAGGCAGGAGAATGGCGTGAACTCGGGAGGCGGAGCTTGCAGTGAGCTGAGATCACACCACTGCGCTCTAGCCTGGGCAACAGAGTGAGACTCCATCAAAAAAAGAAAAAAAGGAGAGAGAGAAAAGCCAAAAAATTAAATTACTGATCAATTTGAGTACATAAAAACATAAAATTTCCATATGAAAGAAAGACCAAGCACAACTCCCTTAAATAATGTTTATGAACTAATGATAGTTTAGAGAGAAAAAAACTGCAACAGTAAAGGGATAATATGTCTAATATACAAAGTTTCACAAACCAATTTTTAAAAAAAGAAAAGGATAAGTCCCTCAGACTTGGCAAAGCACATGAACATTTAAGTGAAATGTGAAAATGTGTTTAATCTTAATCATTAATAAATGCAAATCATAAAATTTCCAACAATCAAAACGTGGATTTTGAAATCTGAGAAAACAGCATTGGAAAGAATGTAAAAAATGGACAGTCTCATATATATATATATATATTTTTTTTTTTGAGATGGAGTCTCGCTCTGTCGCCCGGGCTGGAGTGCAGTGGCCAGATCTCAGCTCACTGCAAGCTCTGCCTCCCGGGTTTACGCCATTCTCCTGCCTCAGCCTCCCAAGTAACTGGGATTACAGGCACCCGCCATCTCGCCCGGCTAGTTTTTTGTATTTTTTAGTAGAGACGGGGTTTCACCGTGTTAGCCAGGGTGGTCTCGATCTCCTGACCTCGTGATCCACCCGTCTCGGCCTCCCAAAGTGCTGGGATTACAGGCTTGAGCCACCGCGCCCGGCCTGGACAGTCTCATATATAATGCAAGTGATATAGCAAATTGTTCATCTTTCAGGAAAGCATTATTTATCAAAATTTAAAGTGTATATATCTTTAACTTTCCCCTTACCCTCTATAATTTAACTTTTAGAACTTTATCCTAAGTTTTAAATGAATAAATGCCCACACATGAAGTTTTATTTTAGCATCATTTACAACAGAAAAAAGAATATAATGTTTCTTTTGAGTTATGAGTTAAATATATTATGGTTTATACATATAATGCAAATAGGAATACTAGGTAAGCAATTAAAATTGATAATATAGTTCTACATGTATTCACATGGAACAGTATTTCTAATATACTGCTAAATGAAAAAAGCAGGTTGCAGAACACATAAACAACGTTGTGTACATTAAAAAAATCACATATGTGGCCAGGCACAATGGCTCACGCCTGTAATCCCAGCACTTTGGGAGGCTGAGGACGGTGGATCACCTGAGGTCAGGAGTTTAAGACCAGCCTGGCCAACATGGAGAAACCCGTCTCTACAAATACACAAAAATTAGCCAGGCATGATGGCAGGTGTCTGTAATCCCAGCTACTCGGGAGGCAGAGGCAGGAAAACGGCTTGAACCTGGAGTGGAGGTTGCAGTGAGCCAAGACTGCACCACTGCACTCCAGCCTGGATAACAGAGCGAAACTCCGTCTCAAAAAAAAAAAAAAAAAACAAAAACAAAAAAAAACATTTATGTATATATAAGATTTGTAGACATATAAAAAAGCATACACATAAAAATTATATACATGTACATATAAGTGAAAATAATACACTAAGTGAAAATATAATCATTAAAACATAACAGTATTTCAGATGTTTTTCTTCCTAAAATTTGAATTATTTTTACAATGAACATATACTATTATAGTTAGAAAATTTAATTAGGCAATTTTCATTATGATTACAAAAAAAACATACAATTATAAAATGTCAAACGAGCTTACAAAGAACCTTCAGTATTTGGTTCAAGCCTCTTATTTTACAGATGAAGACCCTCAGCCTCACACAGGTTTTACTCCTTTCCTTCAGATCACAAATGGGTGGTAGGGCAAGAATTTGCTCCTAAGGCCTCCTGATTCTCAGTGCTATGGTTTTTCCATTGTATATTACACAACATGTATGTTTTCACTCATAATTCTATATATATGGAAGTATGCAAAACAGGTAAAAATTTTACTAGAAATTTACACTGTACTTAAATATGGTTCCTTCTGAACACAGAACAATTACTCAAAATGCCACTATTCTAAAATAAGAAAAAGTATTCCCTCCTTTACTTCTATCCATCCATTCCCAAACTGTTGTTGGTTAACACAGCTTTTGTAAACAAACTCAGACTAACAATACAGGCTGGGCACTGTGGCTCACACTTGTAATCCTAGTACTTTCAGAGGCTAAGACAGGAGGATTGCCTGAACGCAGTTCAAGACCAGCCTGAGCAACACAGCAAGAAGCCATCTCTACAAAAAACTTTTTTTAAATCGGCCAGGTGTGGTGGTGCTCACCTGTAGTCCTAGCTACTTGGGAGGCTGGGCAAGGGGACTGCATGAGCCCAGGGGTTCGACATTACAGTGGGCTATAACCAAGCCACTGAACTCTGGCCTGGGTGACAGCAAGACTGTGTTCCCAAAAATAAAAATAGTTAAAAAAAAAAAATTTAATATGCAAAAGATCTTCTTTATACAATGTAGTGATAAGTTTCAACTATGTGAAGTTAGAGTATACAAAATGGCAATTCTGATAACTCAATTTGTGAAATATAATTAGATTACTATTACCCACACAGTTTATTTCCTTTCTACTTGACAATTTGCCTGTTGTCTGTGAGCTGCTGATCAACTTCTTATCCCATTATCACCCTTCTGCTGTTTTCAGTTTGAAATACCAGCCAATTGTTTTTCTAAATGACAATCAGGCATCTCTTCTGAGCAGCTAAAAAGGGCTGAAATGTACTGCAACTCATTCAGTTCCCAACTATGTATCCAGAAGTTGAAGGTCTGATCCAAAAGAAGATAATCACAGACCCAGCTTTCACAGAACTTACAGTCTTGCAAAGAGGACAAACAAGTTACTAAAATGAAGGAAAGAAGGCTGGGCATGGTGGCTCAAGCCTGTAATCCTAGCACCTTGGGAGGTTGAGGCAGGCAAATCACTTGAGATCAGGAGTTTGAGACCAGCCAGGCCAACATGGTGAAACCCATCTCTACTGAAAATACAAAAATTAGCCAGGCATGGTGGCAGGCGCCTGTAATCCCAGCTAATCAGGAGGCTGAGGCAGGAGAATCACTTGAACCCAGGAGGCAAAGGTTACAGTGAGCCAAGATCGCGCCACTGCACTCCAGCCTGAGCAACAGAGCGAGACTCCATCTCAGAAACAACAAAAAACAAGAAAATGAAGTAAAGAAAGTCAGCATAAGAGAAGAACAAAGTGAAGGGAACCTAACCTAGTCATAGAGGAGCACAGGCCTCCCTTTCAAGTTGAGACCTAGAGAGATGAGCAGACATTAGCTAGGTGTAGTAAAAGTGTGGAGCTGGGGACGGAAAGAAAATGGGTGGAGAAAGTTCTAGGCGGTGAGAAGCACTAGAAGAACCTGAAGAACAAAACAAGAATATGATCATCCAGAGCTCTGGAAGACATTTCAAGGAATCTGAACTTCATCCCAGCAACAGAAAAGTGAGATGATTAGACATGCATTTAGATGAAATACATGGTTCAGGGTGGTATGGCTGTACACTAGATATGCATTTAGATATCTGGTTATCACTCTGACCATATAGCATAAAGAATGAAGTGAAAGCACATGGATCTGAAGTAGGGAGCCCACTAAGGAGGCAACTGTGCAATAATCCTGGCAAGAGACAATGGTAATTTGAACTAAGACTAGTAGAAAAGACAGAGCAAAAGTGGAAAGATACGAAAGACAGTGAGTGGTAACCAGATTTGGCTACAAGTTAAATGACAGCAGAGGGTACAAACCCAGTTTTCAAGACTGAGCCACTAGGTATATGGTACTGAGACAAGGAATATACATAGCAAGACAAATCTGGATAAAGAAGACTAAAAGTTTTGAACATATTAATTCTACAGTCTTAAAAAATATCTGGCCAGGCACGGTGGCTCACATCTGTAAACCCAGCACTTTGGGAGGCCGAGGTGGGCGGATCACAAGGTCAGGAGTTCGAGACCAGCCTGGCCAACATGGTGAAACCCTGTCTCTACTAAAGATACAAAAATTAGCCAGGGTGCAGTGGCAGGCGCCTGTAATCCCAGCTACTCGGGAGGCTAAGGCAGGAGAACTGCTTGAACCCAGGAAGCAGAGGTTGCAGTGAGCCAAGATCACGCCGCCACTGCACTCCAGCCTGGGTGACAGAGCAAGACTCCGTCTCAAAAAAAAAAAAAAAAAAAAATCTAAGGACATATTAAATGTCAAGGAAGCAATTTATATAGATTTAAAAGTGGACTAAGTTAAAATTTGAGGAGTGCTAACAATGGACACGAGAAAACTACCAGGGCAATAAGCAAAAGCCAGAAAGAAGAGTACAAAGGGCCCAAAACCAAGCCAAATACTGAAATTAGTGGCAGAAGACAGACAATGAAAATTAGGGGGCCGTCGCTCTCTAACGCCAGCGCCGCCTCTCGCTCGCCGAGCTCCAGCCGAAGGAGAAGGGGGGTAAGTAAGGAGGTCTCTGTACCATGGCTCGTACAAAGCAGAATGCCCGCAAATCGACCAGTGGTAAAGCACCCAGGAAGCAACTGGCTACAAAAGCCACTCGCAAGAGTGCGCCCTCTACTGGAGGGGTGAAGAAATCTCATTGTTACAGGTCTAGTACTGTGGCGCTCCGTGAAATTAGACGTTATCAGAAGTCCACTGAACTTCTGATTCACAAACTTCCCTTCCAGCGTCTGGTGCGAGAAATTGCTCAGGACTTTAAAACAGATCTGCGCTTCCAGAGCGCAGCTATCGGTGCTTTGCAGGAGGCAAGTGAGGCCTATCTGGTTGGCCTTTTTGAAGACACCAACCTGTGTGCTATCCATGCCAAACGTGTAACAATTATGCCAAAAGACATCCAGCTAGCACGCCGCATACGTGAAGAACGTGCTTAAGAAGCCACTATGATGGGAAACATTTCATTCTCAAAAAAAAAAGAAAAAAAAATTCTCTTCTTCCTGTTATTGGTAGTTCTGAACGTTACATATTTTTTTTCCATGGGGTCAAAAGGTACCTAAGTATATGATTGCGAGTGGAAAAATAGGGGACAGAAATCAGGTATTGGCAGTTTTTCCATTTTCATTTGTGTGTGAATTTTTAATATAAATGCAGAGGCGTAAAGCATTAATGCAAGTTAAAATGTTTCAGTGAACAAGTTTCAGCAGTTCAACTTTGTAATAATTATAAATAAACCTGTTAAATTTTTCTGGACAATGCCAGCATTTGGATTTTTTTAAAACAAGTAAATTTCTTATTGACGGTAAAAAAAAAAAAAGAAAAAAAAGAAAAAAGAAAATTAGGGTGGTGGGGATGGAAGACTCTAAACAGTTAATTTTGTTACCTAGGAACTAAGGAGGACTCTAGATTATTTGCTCCTCATTAAAAAAAGTAACTATTGGCCGGGCACGGTGGCTCACACTTATAATCCCAGCACTTTCGCAGGCCAAGGCAGGGGGATCACCTGAGGTCTGGAGTTTGAGACAAGCCTGGCCATTATGGTGAAACCCCGTCTCTACTAAAAATACAAAAATTAGCCAGGTGTAGTGGCGGGCACCTGTAATTCCAGCTAATCGGGAGGCTGAGGCAGGAGAATCGCTTGAACCCAGGAGGCGGAGGTTGCAGTGAGCCAAGATTGTGCCACTGCACTCCAGCCTGAGTGACAGAGTAAGATTCTGTCTGAGAAGAGAAGAGAAGAGAGAAGAGGAGAGAAGAAGAGAGAGGAGAGAGGAGAGAAGAGGAAAAAGAGAAAAGAGAAAAGAAAAGAAAAGAAAAGAAAAGAAAAGAAAAGAAAAGAAAAGAAAAGAAAAGAAAAGAAAAGAGCTCTCTGGTCTCGGCTGCAGAAGCGAGATGACGAAGGGAACGTCATCGTTTGGAAAGCGTCGCAATAAGATGCACACATTGTGCCGCCGCTGTGGCTCTAAGGCCTACCACCTTCAGAAGTCGACCTGTGGCAAATGTGGCTACCCTGCCAAGCGCAAGAGAAAGTATAACTGGAGTGCCAAGGCTAAAAGACGAAATACCACCAGAACTGGTCGAATGAGGAACCTAAAAATTGTATACCGCAGATTCAGGCATGGATTCTGTGAAGGAACAACACCTAAACCCAAGAGGGCAGCTGTTGCAGCATCTAGTTCATCTTAAGAATGTCAACGATTAGTCATGCAATAAATGTTCTGGTTTTAAAAAATAAAAATAAAATAAAAAATAAAAAAAAGGAGAGGAGAGGGGAGGGGAGGGGAGGGGAGGGGAGGGGAGGGGAGAGGAGAGACTACTGCTATCTGCCCCTGTGAGTTCTAAAAGGGTCCCTCCACACAGGCAGGCAGACACACATACACATACACATACACATACACATACACATACACATACACATACACGTACACATACAAAACAGAATCCCTTCTATGTCAAGCAGTTATTTTTAACCCTTACCACTGACTCACCACTAATGTTGAGTTCTATCTGATGACAAAACTCTAATATAAGGTACCGGACTACATTTCAAACTCAGTTCTCCGGCGGGCCAACTCGCAATTTTTCAGTGATATGCTTATTCTCTTCATCGGAAGCCATGAAAATATCTCTGAATCCTCCTTTCTTGCTACACATTCAATAATCAAGATGCTTTATCATATGTTTCTCTCTAGGTCTTCCTTTCCATGTCCAAGTATACCAATCATTTTTTCAGTAAAATCACTTCATTTCACTAATACAGTAGTCTTCAATATCTGTCTCCAATTCTTCTCTCAGCCAATCCATCCTACACAATGCCAAAGTTATTACTGCTAAAATACCAATTTAAATATATTATCATCCTCCTAAAAAACTGTGTCTTGCTGTTGCACACAAAATAGTCTGAACTTGGCCGGGCGCAGTGGCTCACGCCTATAATTCCAGCACTTTGGGAGGCCGAGGCAGGTGGATCACAAAGTCAGGAGATCGAGACCATACTGGCTAACGTAGTGAAACCCCGTCTCTACTAAAAATACAAAAAATTAGCCGGGCGTGGTGGTGGGCGCCTGTAGTCCCAGCTACTGGGGAGGCTGAGGCAGGAGAATGGCGTGAACCCAGAAGGCGGAGCTTGCAGTGAGCCAAGATCGTGCCACTGCATTCCAGCCTGGGCTACAGAGCAACACTCTGTCTCAAAAAAAAAAAAAAAATTGTCTGAACTCCTCATCCTGGCAAAAGGAAGGCACACTGTGGCCAACTTTCAACTGCCATGCCATCTTAACTTCCAACTTTGTACAAAAGCATCTATCTCAGCCAATGGTTCTCTTCCCAGACTACTGAACATGCCACACACCCTCCTGCCTCTACAATCTTATTCACACCATCCCACCTCCCAACCCCAAACAAGCCTGTCTCCATCATCTCCATTTACCTAAATTCTACTCTTCCTCCAAAACCCAGTTCATTCATTTGATAGTCTCATAACGCAAGGTATGATTCTAGATGAAGGAGATTTAAAAACAAATTTAACAAAGTTTGCATGGTACTTGAGAGTTGGGGCTCTGAAATCAGACTATCTAAAGATCTGAAACCTAGATTTACAACTTATTTTATATTTAAATTTTCTGAACTCCCATACAGTATTTATGAAAGGCTAACGTCTAATTAAACTTTAAAGGACTAGTGAAAATTATATAAAACCACAGTATATGTAAAGAGCTAAGTACAGGTCTATACATTTTGGCTATTATTATTACTATTTCTGTCCTCAAAGAGCTCATATCCCAGCTCATGGTGCACCCAAGTACTCACTGCATAAGCTTATGACCTATCTCGAAAGTGCCTGATATAGATGCCAGTCATCTATAATTTAAAAAAAGAGAGAAGTGCTTGACAAAATTTACAAATTTTGGTACTTTCATTATTCTCAAATGAGAAAACTGAATAATAGTGAATATTCATTCCTTTAAGATATAAAATTCATCAGTGATCCAACCAGAATATTATCCCAGGATATCTGCTTTCCATATATTGCTCCAATGACAAACAGTGAAAGTGGTTCTAAGTTAAATATCTACAGGAAACATATACCCTTCTATAAAAAAAGCTGGCTGGGCGCGGTGGCTCACGCCTATAATCCCAGCACTTTGGGAGGCTGAGGTGGGCGGATCACGAGGTCAGGAGATCGAGACCATCCTGGCTTACACAGTGAAACCCTGTCTCTACTAAAAATACAAAAAATTAGCCAGGCGTGGTGGCGGGCGACTGTAGTCCCAGCTACTGGGGAGGCTGAGGCAGGAGAATGGCGTGAACCTAGGAGGCAGAGCTTGCAGTGAGCCGATATCGCACCACTGCACTCCAGCCTCGGCGACAGACCAAGACTCCATCTCAAAAAAAAAAAAAAAAAGCTAACAAAAGTAGCTACTTAAATATGCAATGCAAACATGGTTGATAAAATTAATTTCTTAAAAAAAAGGTATTATATATTTTTTCTTCAGATTAATCACTGAGTGTAAGGGAAAGGTCATAAATGATCACTAAAACAATACCTACTCTAAAGGACTTCATGAAATCTAGTTCAAGGCCAGACGCAGTTGCTCAAGCCTGTAATCCCAGCACTTTGGGAAGCCAAGGCGGGTGGACACTTGAGGTCGGGCATTCAAGACCAGTTGGGTCAACAGGGTGAAACCCTGTCTCTACTAAAAATACAATTAGCTGGGCATGGTGGCACACAACTGTAACTCCAGCTACTTGGGTGGCTGAGGCATGAGAATCACTTGAACCGAGGCAGAGGTTGCAATGAGCTGAGATCGCGCCACTGCACTCCAGCCTGGGTGACAGAGTGAGACTCTGTCTCAAAAAAACAAAATCTAGTTTAATGGGAATTCATATGGGTATACAGTTAATCTATATTAGCCAAGAGAGGGCATCATGGAATAGAGATTATAATTTTAAATTATACACAGTATCAGTAATACATATTTGCTATATTTAAAAATTGGCAGGGCTTTTTTATTTTTGGCCATGTTACCAATATTGTAATAGATTACCAACTGTAACTGGACTACTACAATCAATCTTTATCTACAAGCACTGTGCAAGTGGCCTTCCAAAATTCAAAGTATGGTGAATTAAGAATTCAATAAAAGTGTTTACCACAAGATTCTGACCATACAGATAACAATAAACTTACAGTATTTACTCTGGTATCAGAAATAAAAATAGATTGCCAAATTTTAAACTAGACATAGGAGGAGCAATTTATACTGAATTTCCCACCCCCCAAAATAATTCATTTTATATTTAGAAATCATTTGGCATCATTCTTTAACCCCCAATGAAATGGTTAGGCTGGGATAATTAACAATATAATGCCATTAAGGCCAGGCCTAGTGGTTCATGCCTGTAATACCAGCACTTTGGGAGGTCGAGGCGGGCAGATCACTTGAGGTCAGGAGTTGGAGACCAGTCTAGCCAACACAGTGAAACCTGTCTCTATCAAAAATACAAAAGTTGCTGGGCGCAGTGGCTCATGCCTGTAATCCCAGCGCTTTGGGAGGCCAAGGCGGGCAGATCATAAGGTCAGGAGCTCAAAACCAGCCTGGCCAACATGGTGAAAACCCATCTCTACTAAAACTACAAAACATTAGCCCAGCGTAGTGGCAGGCACCTGTAATCCCAGCTACTCAGGAGTCCAAGGCAGGAAAATCGCTTGAACTCGGGAGGCAGAAGTTGCAATGAACCAAGATCGCACCATTGCACTCCACCGTGGGCGACAAAAGCAAGATTCCATCTCAAAAAAAAAAAAAAGAAAAGAAAAGAAATTAAATACAAAAGTTAGGCGGGTATGGTGGCACGCACCTGTAATCCCAGCTACTTGGGATGCTGAGGCAGGAGAATTGCTTGAACCTGGGAGGCAGAGGTTACAGTGAACCAAAATCACATCACTGCACTCCAGCCTTGGCAACAAAGTGAGACTTCATCTCAGAAAAAAACAAAAAAACAAGAAAGAAAATGTTATTAAGTAAAAGATAGTCAGGGAATTGGATATTCACAAAGCATCACCCCACAGATTACAAGCTAAATGCAAATATAAAAACGAACCATTACAGGCCAGGTGTGGTGGCTCATGCCTGTAATCATGAGGCCGAGGCAGGCGGATCACCTGAGGTCAGGAGTTTAAGACCAGCCTGGTCAACATGATGAAACCCTGTCTCTACTAAAAACACAAAACTTAGCTGGGCATGGTGGCATGCGCCTGTAATCCCAGCTACCCAGGAGGCTGAGGCAGGAGAATCGCTGGAACCCGGGTGGCAGAGGTTGCAGTGAGCTGAGATCGAGCCACTGCACTCCAGCCTTGGTGACAGAGCAAGACTCCATCTCAAAAAAAAAAAAAAAGAATCATTACAATGGAGAGACCTAGTGGTCACCTTAATCAAGTAATCAAATTTAACACCATTAATAATGAGACAATCTAAAGACTGTATGCCTCCTGATGTAATATGAGCACCTAGGAAACACTCTCACCCAAACTGTTTAACCTGAATTTAACAGAGTCTTTATAGCTAACTTCCAATTTACAAGAAATATAAAGTATCACCACAATAAGATAACTATTTAAAAATTATGAATACAGGAAAATTTGCATGATAATAAGTATGCTGGACTGGTATCTTCAAAAAGTCAATGTCATATTAAAGAGTCAAGGTACATGTATTTTATCACAATTTTTAAAAAATTTTTTAACAAGAGCTAATCTGGAAAATATAGAAGCAAATCTATTCTAGATGGGCAATATACCAAATTAATGACAGTATGGGGGTTGAGATATCACAGATACATCAATTAATGATAGTTTGGGGTAAAGGAAGAATCTCACTTGTATATTTACACATTTACACACACACACAATTAAAACTTTATTTTTTTGAGATGGAGTTTCGCTCATCACCTGTCACCCAGGGTAGAGTGCAATGGCGCCATCTTGGCTCACTGCAACCTCCACCTCCCAGGTTCAAGTGATTCTCCTGTCTCAGCCTCCCAAGTAGCTGGGATAACAGGCGCCCAACACAGCTAATTTTTGTATTCTTGATAGTGACGGGGTTTCACCATGTTGGCCAGGCTAGTTTTGAACTTCTGACCCCAGGTGATCCACCCACCTCAGCCTCCCAAAGTGCTGGGTTTACAGGCATGAGCCACCGTGCCTGGCTACTATTTAAACTTCATAAGCACTATTAGTTATGTAATGGGAAAAAAAAAAATCAGTCCTAATTGTTTCTTAGTAAAATTATTTACATCTGGAATAGGCTTTAAAATGCTAGAGCCAAAAATAAATAAATAAGTGGAGATGGGGAAGTGAAAAAAACTGTTGAAGTAGCATAATGAGTACACCCAGAATTCAAAGTACACTGGTTTCTTTTGTATTAATTAAAAATCTTGTGATTAAAAGTTAAATTTTTCAATCTGTAATTCAAGAAAATATAAAATATACAACATAAAGTTTAATGTATACTCAAAATGAAAATGTTTTGAAGTTACAAGTTTATCATTATTTTTCAATATCCTATGTTAGGTAGTTTATCCATTACTTGAAAAGTTTAATTCACTTGAGATTGGTGAAAAATTAATGAGATTTATTATAACCAACTTAAAACTTCTGAAATACAAACTTCTTTCAAAAAGTTAGTATGGTTCATTCTAACTATCAGGTGGTCTCAGAAACCAGGACACCATGGGAAAATTAGACAAATTATACTTACTTGTGAAACTACATGTCTCCAATGTGTTAGGTATGAAAGTAAGGTCAGGAACTAGCATCCCTTACGAATGCCTAACAATATGCCAGGTTCTACAATATACTATGTTCATTCTAACAATCACCCTGTGAAAATATCATGCCTTTATAACAGACGTATATCAGCTCAAAAAGAGTAACTGTATCAGGGCGTGGTTGCACACCTGTAGTCCTAGCTACTGGGGAGGGTGAAGCAGGAAGATCCTCTGAGCTCAGGAGTTCAAGGTTACATTGAGCTAAGACAGTGCCACTGCATTCCAACCTGGGCAACAGAGCAAGATTCCTGTCTCTTAAAAATATACCCAAACAGGCCGAGCATGGTGGCTCACACCTGTAATCCCAGCACTTTGGGAGGCAGAGGCAGGCAGATCACCTGAGGTTAGGAGTTCGCCAACACAGTGAAACCCCATCTCTACAAAAACACAAAAATTAGCTGGGCATGGTGGTGGGCACCTGTAGTCCCAGCTACTTGGGAGGCTGAGGCAGGAGAATCGCTTGAACTTGGGAGGCAGAGGTTGCAATGAGCAAGATTGTGCCACTGCACTCCAGCCTGGGTGAAAGAGTGAGAGTCCTTCTCAAAAAAAAAAAAAAAAAAAAAAAAAAAAAACCCAAACAGTAGGAAAAAAGAGACAAACACATACTCCACTTCTGACATAACTAGGAGATACTGTAACTATTACCTGAAATACAATGTATAAAGACAAAAAGCTAATGGTAGAATGGTAAATGCCTTAGCATAATGGGAGAGATAATAACAAACAATCCTCTTTACCCTGCAATACCCCAGAAAAGCTCAGAAATCTGAGGGTGCTAGGAAATAGAGCAGAATACCCACAAACACACACTCCTAAGGGAACAGGAGGTATGGTCCTCAGCAAAACTGAATCAGAGTGGCTCCAAGATGAGGGGTATCGCTCACAGAAAATAGAAGTGAAATGCTGGTATGAAAACAGGGAGACTAGGTAAAAACTTACTAAATGAATGACAAGACTTGTAGCTTTCTTCCCCTATGAAGCACTAGAACCCTGTCATATAAACTCATTACCTCTGCCAAGCCCTTCACTATGGACTGAATCATGCCTCCCCAAAATCCGTATGTTGAAGCCTTAATGCCTGATGTGACTGTATCTGAAAATAAGGCTTTTAGGAGGTAACTAAGATTAAATGAGGTCAGAGGGCACAGTCCCAATCCAATAAAATTGGTAGCTTTATAAAGAGAAAAGGAAGAGATTTTTCTTTCCATTATTGGAAAAGTCATGTGAGCACACAGGAAGAAGGCAGTTATCTACAGACCAGGAAAAGAGCCCTAACCAGAACCTGACCACGATGGTATGCTGACCTCAGGCTTCCAGCCACCAGAATTATAAAAAATTAATTTCTGTTAAGTCACCCATTCTATGGTATTTTATTATAGCAGCCCGAGTGACTAAGACACCCCTCCTTTCTCCATCATTCCACCCACACAGAGACAGGAAAATTAAAGGACCTCTATCTGAAGAAACTGAAAGCCTTCTTACCCAGCATCCAGAGAAAAGAAATGAAGATTAAAAACACGGCAGTCCATTAGTCATTAACCTTGCTCATGATCACAAAGATCTGAACAAAACCTCCAACTAAAAGAAAGCGACCAAAACAAACAAATAAGAAGAACCAAAAATAATAGGAAGAACAGAAGAACACCTCAAAGAAGCTGTCATTAATATCCTTGAAGAGGAAACAGAAAATGCTGCACCCATGAAAGAGGAACAAAATACCATAATACTGAAACAAAGGACAAGAGCTCTTAAAAATTCTTATTAAAAGCTTAAACTTTTCCTGGCGTGGTGGCTCACACCTGTAATCCCAGCACTTTGGGAGGCCAAGGCAGGCAGATCATGAGGCCAGGAGTTGGAGACCAGTCTGGCCAACACAGTGAAACCCTGTTTCTACTAAAAAATACAAAAAATTAGCTGGGTATGGTGGTGTGCGCCTGTAGTCCCAGCTACTCGGGAGACTGAGGCAAGAGAATCACACAAACCTGGGAGGCAGAGGTTGCAATGAGCCAAGATTGCACCATCGCACCCCAGCCCGGGCAACAGTGCAAGACCATCTCAAAAAAATAAAAGCTAAAACTTTAGAATTCAGTGAAGGCCAGGCACGGTGGCTCACGCCTATGATCCCAGCACTTTAGGAGGCCAAGGCAGACAGACCACCTGAGGCCAGGAGTTTAAGACCAGCCTGGTTAACATGGCGGAACCCTGTCTCTACTAAAAATACAAAAAATTAGCCGGGCGTGGTGGCGAATACCTGTAATCCCAGCTACTTGGGAGGCTGAGGCAGGAGAATTGCTTGAACCCAGGAGGCGGAGGCTGCAGTGAGCCAAGATCATGCCATTGCACTCTAGCCTGGGCAACAGAGCAAGACTCTGTCTCAAAAAAAAAAAAAAAAAAGTAAAATTCAGTGAAAGTTCAGAAGGAAGAGTGAGATGTGAAGAAAAACACCAAAGAAAAAAATACATAAATTATAAAATTCAGTGAAAGGATTGAAATCCCCCAGATAGTAGAATAGACAACTTTTTGGAGATCAGATGTCTTAACATCTACTTTGGGAACCAGACAATAATGGAACACCACCTTCAAACATTTGAGGGAAAATTATTTCCAATGCAGAAATTTCTCAACCGCCAGTCAAGTAAAAGGGTAATAATGAAATCCAAAATGAAAATCCAAAATGAAGGAAGAAACCAAAAGGAAGGCATAATATTCAGAAAAATAAAGTTCAACAAAAGTTAAAGAAATTCCCAGAATATCACTAAGGAAAGTCCCAAGGTGATAGCTATACAGCAGGCCTAAAGAGGAAACAACCCAGACTAAAAAGCACAGAAGGGATGTCTTGTTTTTTTGGTTTTTTTGAGCCGGAGTCTTGCTCTGTTGCCCAGACTGGAGTGCAGTGATGCCATCTCAGCTCACTGCAACCTCCGCCTCCTGGGTTCAAGCGAGGCCTCAGCCTCCCAGGTAGCTGAGACTATAGGCACACACTGTCACGCCCAGCTAACTTTTTGTATTTTTAGTAGAGATGGGGTTTCAGTGTTGCCTAGGCTGGTGTTGAACTCCTGAGCTCAGGCTATCCGCCAGCTTCGGCCTCCCAAAGTGCTGGGATTACAGGCGTGAACCACCGCGCCCAGCCCCAGAAGGGATGTCTACAGGAACAAATGGAATGGGTAAGTTTATCTGACAGATTTGCCCATGTGGAAAATTGCACTGAGAAGCATTTTATGGAGCTACTGGAGGGTACAGAAAGACTTTGCCAGAGAAAACTAAGCAAACGAAAAAAAAAGAGACATGAAAAACAAAAGGTTACACAAGAAAATAAAATCATAGTAAATTATTCCTTCAGCAGAAACAAATATTTAGTCATATGATAAAAACTCTGAATATGAATTTAACCTAAAATTGTGCAGTCACAATACTGGAGAGTATAGTTAGAAAAATCTTCAGACACCCATCCCTTTGATATCACTCACATTTATATACCTCAGATTATTTGATTCTAAGAAAAGCTGCTATTTTCATTAAATTCTGCAACTACACTTTCAAGGTAAAAATTCAGTGAAATGCTCTGGTTTCGTCTTGAAATACTTCACAGGCTCATTTTAAGGAAAAAAGTCAACAAATACAAAGCAAAAGTACTAACGATAGTTAGAAGATCTATACAAATTTTACTGGTTACTGGAGTCAGTGAAGGCACATTGATAGCTAATTAAATATTTGTTGTGTTGTTTGCCATAAAATAATTCTAAATTTTGGATACTCTTGGTATACGTCCATTTTTACTTTCCACACTTACCAATTCTACAATTTGTTCAGTCTTACAAGAATATTGATTAACTCTTCAGTAAATTACCTCCATAAGAACTAAATCAGATTATTTTCTCGTTTTAAAAATCTAGAATGTTGGTTGGGCACGGCAGCTCACGCCTATAATCCCAGCACTTTGGGAGGCCAAGGTGGGCGGATCACGAGGTCAGGAGTTTGAGACCAGCCTGGCCAACATGGTGAAACTCCGTCTCTACTAAAAATACAAAAATTAGCCGGGCGTGTTGGCGAGTGCCTATAATTCCAGCTACTCTAGAGGCTGAGGCAGGAGAATTTCTTGAATCCAGGAGGTGGAGGTTGCAGTGAGCCGAGATTGAGCCACTGCACTCCAGTCTGGGCAACAAGAGCAAGACTCCATTTCAAAAAAAAAAACAAAAAATCTAAAATGTTTTGCACTTTTCCTTTTTATAAGAAACTTAACTTTTACTTGGTGAGTCAAGCAATCACGCAAGTCAGCTACAGCAATATGATAAGATGGCCTTAAGAGATTGTGAGGCATCAAGCCCTGGCACTAAATGGGCCTATATTAGTATACTTTCATAATTCTCTTGTTCATCATTCTTAACTTTCATATCTGTCAATGATCCTTCCTCTATCAGCATTCACCCATCTTTTAATTAGTTATAGGGTTAAAAAAATTAGTAACTATGCTTCAGATTTCAAATAACATTTACTGAATACCCTGCTAGGCCCTTTCATATACATGCTTTCATTTAATCCAAATACGTTCTGTTAGAATGGTCACCAACGTAAAAATAAAGCAGTTCTGACTTAAGACTTTTTAAAAGCCCAACTACAAATAAATACAGGAGCTTAACTGTTTAATCAAATTGGGGTGCAGGCTAGGTCTTTCGAGGGTGTGTGGTTCAGGTTTGTTTTGTTGAGGGAGAATCTCTTCCTTGTTTAGGTGTCTTTATAGCTAATGTCTGGTTCTGACTCAGACTGTTCAATCAGCCAGTTGTGGATAATTGAAGGGTTACTGGGCCGGGCGCGGTGCCTTAAGCCTGTAATCCCAGCACTTTGGGAGGCCGAGACGGGCGGATCACGAGGTCAGGAGATCGAGACCATCCTGGCTAACACGGTGAAACTCCGTCTCTACTAAAATATACAAAAAACTAGCTGGGCGAAGTGGCGGGCGCCTGTAGTCCCAGCTACTAGGGAGGCTGAGGCAGGAGAATGGCGTGAACCCGGGAGGCGGAGCTTGCAGTGAGCTGAGATCCGGCCACTGCACTCCAGCCTGGGCGACAGAGCATGACTCCGTCTCAAAAAAAAAAAAAAAAAAAAAAAGGGTTACTGAACTATGCACAGCCAACTTAGAGCAACACTAAAAAGAGGTATATACCTAAACAAACACTTGGTCACTCATTCACCAAGATTTTTACAAAAAGCACAGAGAAATGAGCATTGTATTGCAAATTAGGACTTTCATATTTGCAACTATATCTATAATAAAGGCATATATGTATTCTTGCTATACTACTTGTTAATACCACTATTTAAGAATCTTCTTAATTCATTAAAACAGAACTTCAATTCAGTTAAATTCAAACTTTAGAAAGATATAAGTATTCCCCAAGTTACGAGGGAAAAATTTTCACCATTAAATTTACCACCAAGACACTGAAAAGCAATCTTTTTCTGATAGTTTTTCAATAAGAGCATTTCTATCTGAAAAAATGAAAATCTTACAGTAGTGTTAATATCTTGCCACTACTCAAAAATATCCACATAGGTCATGGGAAAAGATCATTCCCACATCTTAATGTAAAACCTATTACTGTTTATATTCAGGATTAACAATATTAGTGTTAACCCTCAAAAGAAGGAGGATTCGAAATGTAATTGAAAAGACTATAAAAATTCCTCTTTAACAGCCATTTCACTTTAAGGACCATTTGTGTACTCCACATTTTAAGTTAGAATTGTTAAAGAATGCTTATTCTCAAATACTCCATTACTCCAGCTATGTAACATTCATATTTACTTCCTCTTTCAGAGAACTTAGAGCAAATGTGCAGTTTACACACCACAAACACTAGTGATGATACCAAGCTGCTTACGGACAGACTTCCAGGCACTTATCCCCTAAATTTTACATATAATTGTTAAAACAAAATAGCTTTAAAATACTAACCACCTAAAATTCCTGAATAAAAGTACCATAAATCCCATCCTCAAAACCATTTTCCTAGAAGCAACACTCCCGGAAGCTGAGAGATCTTTACATTGCACCAGAGTCCCTAATGGCTATGCTTAGATGTCAAAGTTTTGCTACAGGCAAAAAATATCAAGGAAGAAGTGGCACTATTGCTACATGCACATGCAGCATGTTTTAAATTGTGAAAACAAACAATATTATACCAAACAGAAAATTTTTCATGACCTAAGCTACTGTTAGATCAGCAATGCCAAAACTGCTTGACATTTCTTTTTCTAAAAAACAAAAAAAAGAGTCATTTGACAACACTGTGTAGCAGTGCACATTTATAATGAAGATCATGCGCTTTAAGCTTGCGATCACATAAAGATTTGATTTTCACCTAGTCTGTATGTTGCACTATTGTCAGATCATTATGTATCCGTAGCTGAAGTGGCAGAAACACCTATTTTAAAGAAACACTATCTGAAAAATTATACGACTAGCCTACATTTAAAAACAAAACTGACCCTCTCTGACAAGAACCCTTAAGAATCTGCCTTTTTCTAATGCTCAAACAATCTGCAGCCGCTTGACCTGTCCAAAAATCGTCAAAGCTCCTGGCTCTTATCATTTGCTGCAGGAAAAAAAGAATATGGCTGAAAATTCTTTCAGAAGGGTGCTATTTCAAACAGGACCACCCAAAACACTTAAGAATACGCAGCGGAGAGTAGGGTGCAGGGAGGGTACCTTACGAAACAGCGCACTTCGGGCCCTGCACGCTACCTCATTTCCCTAATAGGGATGAAAAGCTCAGGCCTCTGGTAGCTTCCAGCTGACGCCAGTGCTCTCTCCACACCCCTTTTTTGACAGGATTATCCGGGGTTGAACGCTGTGTCACAAATACGAATTCCCGCGACCACGTCTAAATGGCCTAACAATCAACCGAGCATCTTTTACAAGACCAAACCCTTCCCCCATCCCGTTCCCTCCATCTCTCTCCCTAGCCAAACACACCTAGGGGAGTCCTCAAGATGGATTTTTACAAATCCTGCAGCGCACTAACTGGGAGGAAGAAACGATACAGAAAATAAGAGCGTCGGCCATCCCCTTCTCTGCAACCGAAATTACAGGCTCCATTTCCTATCCCCTTGGGAACTGCAAAATCCTCTGCTGAAAACCGGACGCCTCCCGGCCCGTCCAGGCTGGCGCACGAGGCCGCCGCGCTCCCCCTTCCCGGGCCCCGTGGGCGCCAGTGGGGCGGCGGGGACCCGCGGCACCCTCCCCTCCCCCTCCCCGCACGGCACCCACCTCGGGGCAGCGGCTTCACCTCCCCGTTCTCCTCCCGGGAGGCCCCGCCGGCCTCTCGGGCCCAGCCGAGACCGTGCCTCCTCCTCTCCTTCTCCCGCTTCTCTTTAGGTCTGCGCGACTTAGCGTTAGCCGAGGCAGCGGCGGCGGCGGGCAGAAGGAGATGGTGAGGTTGAGCGTGCAGCAGCGTAGGAGGGACCAGCAGTTTGCGCGGCACCGGCTGAGACAAGGAAGCGGAGGCTGAAGAGGGAACGGCCGTGCCAGCGGAAAAAGAGAAACTGCTCCGAGAAGAGGACGGGGAGGGAGCAGCAGACAGAGGGGCAACGCTCCAAGACGCGGAGCTGCCATAGCTCTGAGGCGAAGGAGCTGACGGCGGCTGCAGCTGCCTGCTGTTCCCGCCGCTGCCCCCTTCTCCGTTCACTCTCCGCGGTGCCTTCTTCTCCTCAGTCCGGACCTTCTTGGCGGACAGAGAACCCGGAGGGTCCCGGGAGGAGGGCTGCAGCTTGCCAAACGGTTCTTTCTCCGAGACGGTGGCGGTGGGGGCGGAGGCAGCGACACAGTGCACTGGGCTCGGCGGTTCCGCCATTTTGCGCTTCTGTTGTATTTACTCTCCTCCGCTAGCCGGCGCGGGGCAGGGGGCGGGCCCTCCGCGTGGGCTAGGGAAGGGGCGGAGCGACCGGGCCACCGACCGGGACCTCCATTGGGCGAGCCACGCTGAGAGATCCACCTAAGAGCCAATCAAAGGCACAAACAACAGACGAAGGGGCGGGATCGCCAAAGGGACCCTCTTTGGAGGTCAGAGCTCGGCGGGGTGCGGCTAGTGGCGGATTGCTCTGCGAGGGGAGGGCTTTCCACTGTTGCCAGCGTGAACTCGGGTGCCGGGTGGATATCAGGGAAGAATCCCTGCCCTGGACCCCCAGATCTGTCTTGGCCCAGGTAGCGATCGTCTCTGCTGCCAAGAAGACTTTTAGCTTGTACCACTTTCCCTTCCATTTTTCCTGGGGTACCGCTCACCGTGCATCTGCGCGTTCAGAAAGCTGGATTTCGGGGATGCTCAGTTCAGAAGAGAAAAATTTGCCGGGAATCAAGTCCTTCTTTTTGTTAGTCGGTAGTCGATGATGGGAGGTGTTCAAAATCATTTGATGTGGTGACAAGGTACGTTATTATTGCTAGATCATGTGCTCTAATCCATTGAGGGAGATAACTTCCGGCAACTCTAGAACTTTCGGATTACTTACAAGCTTGAAGGAGAGAGTCTGCCTGGATTTGGAGACTTTTTTGAACTGTTGTGGCTAGACCCTTAACATTTTTTATTTATTTATTTATTTTGTTTATTTATTGAGACAGAGTTTTGCTCTGTCGTCGAGGCTGGCGTGCAGTGGCGCGATCTCGTCTCACTGCAACCTCCGCCTCCCGGATTCAAGCTATTCTCCTTCCTCAGCCTCCCCAATAACAGGGATTACAGGCGCCCGACACCATGCTCGGCTAATTTTTGTGTTTTTATTAGAAACGGGGTTTTACCATGTTTGCCAGGCTGGACTCGAACTCCTGATCTCAGGTGATCGGCCCACCTCCTCTTCCCAAAGTGCTAGGATTACAAGCGTGAGCCACCGTGTCCGGCCTTAAGATTTTAATTTTATAATAATTATTATAACTTAGAGTTGCCAAGAAAAATTTGTTGGCGATTATTTATAGATGTTTGAAAGACAAGAATTGTTTTTTTCGATTTCTGTATTTTAGCATTTAGTAAGCACACTGCGTGTTGGATGTTTTGTAAGCATGTGCTTTGATTTTTGCTTCGAAGATAAGCAATTTGGGGAGATGGGTTTTAGCTTAAAAGATAAGGAATGTGGCCAGGCGCGGTGGCTCACGCCTGTAATCCCAGCACTTTGGGAGGCCGAGGTGGGCAGATCACAATGTCAGGAGTTCGAGACCAGCCTGGCCAACATAGTGAAAACCTGTCTCTACTAAAAATACATAATTAGCTGGGCTTGGTGGCACGCCCCTGTAGTCCCAGCTACTCTGGAGGCTGAGGCAGAAGAAGCCCTTGAATCCGGAAGGCGGAGGTTGCAGTGAGCTGAGATCTGCCATTGCACTCCAGCCGGGGTGACAGTGCCAATTTATTCATTTTTTAAAGAATATTTTTAAGAATTTTTTTTTTTTTTCGGCCAAGAGCGGTGAGTGGCTCACGCCTGTAATCCCAGCACTTTGGGAGGCGGTGGTGGGTGGATCACCTGAGGTCAGGAGTTCGAAACCACCCTGACCAACATGGTGAAATCCTGTCTCTACTAAAAATACAAAAAAAAATTAGCCAGGCGTGGTGGTGCACGCCTGTAGTCCCAGCTACTCGGGAGGCTGAGGCAAGAGAATCACTTGACCCCTGGAGGTGGAGACTGCAGTGAGCCGAGATCGCGCCACTGCACTCCAGCCTGGGCAACAGAGTGAGACTCCATCTCAAAAAAAAAAAAATGTTCTGAAGTCAAATTTAATATTGGTTTATGGTCTTATTTTTAGGTGCCTCAAATTTTTTAAAGTAATAAAATTATTGAATGTGTAACATGAAAACTTTCTAATTGGAATTGACTGGCAGCAGATGTCTTCAAGAAAATTAGCATTGGTGGGAGAGTGGACCTAGAGGATTAGGCTGGAAATCATCTGCTAATGCACTAGTTTCGTGACCTTAGTCTGGCTGCTTCACTTGTTAGGTCCTCTGTTTTCTTACCTGTTAAATGAGTAAATTTGATTACATGATCACTAAGGTGCCTTCCACACTCAACTTATGCCATATTCAAGAAGATTTTCAAAATCACTCCGAAACTATTACAATTGAATTCAGTTTTTAATTGTTGACCCTCCTAATCTAGTAAAGTGTCTCTAACATCCATTAATATAGTGCCTGGAAACTTGCACCACTCATTCTCTGATCTCTAGCACACAGGTCTGGAAAATCTGACTTCTTTTTTTCTTTCTTTTTTTTTTTTTTTGAGACGGAGTCTTGCTCTGTCACCCAGGCTGGAGTGCAATGGCCAGATCCCGGCTCACTGCAAGCTCCGCCTCCCAGGTTCACGCCATTCTCCTGCCTCAGCCTCCTGAGTAGCTGGGACTACAGGCACCCGCCACCTCGCCCGGCTAGTTTTTTTTGTATTTTTTAGTAGAGACGGGGTTTCACCGTGTTAGCCAGGATGGTCTCGATCTCCTGACCTCGTGATCCACCCGTCTCGGCCTCCCAAAGTGCTGGGATTACAGGCTTGAGCCACCGCGCCCAGCCTAAATCTGACTTCTTAAGAGCCCAGGTAAACTATACCCTTGCCTGCATGAATTTGTTACTCCTTGCATTACATTATACTCTCATGCACTGTTATTAGGCCTGGCACTAAATTTGTATAGCCTGGGCAAGAGTGTGGCTATGGAGGTCCACACACCATCTGTCTAAATATTTAAAAAATAAATCAAGATAACAAACTTCTATAAAATACTTTCTATTCTACTTCCTTGACAGATCCACTTTCATATGATCTGGAAGTCCATGTTTGAATTTAGAGTTCTCAGAGTCCCCGGACTGACCCCATTCTCCTCCCATCCCCAACTTCATCACCTGCCACACCAAAAGGGGCTGTACATACACTCAACATGTCCAGGCATATGTCCATATCCCCCGCCGCCTGCAAATGGTGATGTGCAATTGGCAGCTCACTCTGCCCTCAGATCTAGCCAGTCTAAAAGAGGAGTGCAGGCTCCAGGCAGGCATGGCCCCTGACCTCATGGGCTCCTCATCCTTTACAGCAAGAGGAGGGCCAAGTAAACAGAGGCCCCTTACCCAGGTCTAAAGACAGTACTTGTCTGTTATAAAACATACGCAACTATCTTATTTTCTGTCCTGTGTAATTAGCCATTCCCTTTCAACTAGATTATTCTTGTCAACTCTTAACTGGCGGAGATTTTCTACCACTATCACCAATTTCTTTTAGCATAATCTCTTTATAATCTCATACAGGTTTTTTATTCTACAGCTAGAAAGCTCTTTTCAAGACCTCGGCCAGGTACAGTGGCTCATGCCTGTAATCCCAGCACTTTGGGAGGCCGAGGCAGGCAGATCACCTGAGGTCAGGAGTTTGAGACCAGCCTGGCCAACGTGGTGAAACTTTGTCTCTACTAAAAATACAAAAATTAGCTGGGCATGGTGGCACACCCTTGTAGTCCAGCTACTCGGGAGGCTGTGGTGGCAAATCGCCTGAATCTGGGAGACAGAGGTTGCAGCGAGCCGAGATCATGCCAGGGCACTCCAGCCTGGGCGACAGAGTGAGACTCCGTCTCAAAAAAAACGAAAAAAAGCCTGGATCTGACCACCTCTCTTGCCTTGCTTCAGACCTGAAGTCAATGGCTTTCAGTGCTCTCAAGACAAAAAACAAAATCCGTAATGTGTCCTATAAGACCCTTCATGATCTAGCCCCTTCTTCATTCAAACTAAAAGATCTTTAATCTCCAGAATGCACGATGTTGTCTTTCAACATAGGAACATTGCATATGTGGTTCTCTCTACCTGATGTGCTTTTTCCTTTGGCTGTTGCCTATGTGATGATTTGGATAATGAACATAAGGGAAGCAGATATCATGAATACCTTCTATATTTCTAACCAGCAAAACTTGGACAGTGGGGCCATTCCCTGAGCCAAGAAACACTGGAAGAGTGACAAGTTTCAGGTACTCTTGGACCTTGGACCTGTTGAACATGAAGTGCGTTTTCTCATCTCCATTCCTTTTTGCTTTTCGGTCGTTGGTGTTGTCGACTCACTGGTTATCTGTTGCTTCCTTTTCCATTTCATTCCCTGTAACGGCTCTACCAAAAGCATGCTACCCTACCTACCCTACACCCTGCTTCTCCACCTTTTTTTTTTTTTTTTTTTTTTTGAGATCGGGTCTCAGCTCTGTCACCCAGGCTAGAGTGCAGTGGCAGGCTCACAGCTCGCTGTAGCCTTGACCTCCTGGGCTCAAGCATTCCCCCCACCTCAGCCTCCCGAGTGGCTGGGACTAGGGCATGCGCCACCATACCCAGCTAATTTTTATATTTTTGTAGAGACAGGGCTTTGCCATGTTGTTGCCCAGGCTGGTCGAGAACTCCTGGGCTCAAACACTCTGACCACCATGGTCTCCCAAAGTGCTAGGATTAGAGACATGAACCAGCATGCCCAGCTGAAACTGGGTCTTTTATAAAGAACAGAAATTTATTTTCTCACAATTCTAGGGGCTGGAGGCCCAAGATCCTGGCACTGGCAGGTTCATTTGTTTGATATGGGCCACATCCTCCTGAGGGGAGGAACATATTGGCCTCACATGGTAGAAGGCAGAAGGTTAGCAGGCTGAAGGCTTCATGAGGCCTCTTTTATCTTATTTACTTATTTTGAGACATAATCTTGTTCTGTCACCCAGGCTGGCGTGCAGTGGCGCAACTGCAGCCTCAACCTCCTGGACTAAAGTGATCCTACCACCTCAGCCTCCCAAGTAGCTAGGACTTCAGACACTCACCACAGCTCGCGGCTAATTTTTGTTTATTTTTTGTAGAGATGGGGCCTCACTGTGTTACCCAGGCTGGTCACAGACTCTTGGGCTCAAGTGATCCGCTTGCCCATGAAGCCTCTTGTAATCCCATAAACCTCATTCACAAGAGAGCAACCCTTCTGGCCTAAACATCTCTTAAAAGCCCCACATCTTAATACCATTACATTGGCCATTAAGTTTCAACACCTGAATTTTGGAGGGGACACATTGAAACCGTAGCAATGGGTAAAAAATAATAATAAATCAGAGTCAGGTTGAATGTGAGATAATAGGAAGTGGAGGGGACTATAGAAAACTTGGAATGTGGTGTGTTTTCTACAATATACATTTGTGCTTCTCAGCGCTCGCTGATCGTTCCCTTATGGAAATAGTGGGCCTACTTGCTAAGTATGTAGACTTTTTAATGGGAAGTTTCCTAAACACCATGCAAGCCGAACAAAACATCTGTGAGTCAGATATAACCCACAGACAAGCAGGCTGACTTCCATCTAGAAAGGAGTAGCTTCGTTTTGTTAAGATAGTTTTGAGAGTTTGGTTTGTTTTCATGCACAACCCTGCCTTTGTCCATTGCTGGAATAGATGCTAATCGAATATATGCAAACTTCCAGCCACAACAAATGTGTGTTAGCAGTTTTTAGAGCTGTCCTCTGTGTATTTAAGGAGAGCAAACTGGGGGAAAATAGAGTTGAAAATTGTAGTAGAGGGATCAGCCACCGCTTAAAGGCTTCACTGAAGAGCCATTAGCAGCCACACAGCAGAAAGCAAAAGGTAGAAAGAGTAAAAGGGGCCAAATGGAGTAAATAGAAACTATCCATAAATGTCTCTCCTGGGGTTAATTATGCTGCCAGAATTTTCATATGGAAGAACATCAGCTCATTTTGATACTTATTTTAAGAAAGGGATAGGAGGCCTGTAAAATGGGTATAAGGAGCCTTTTTCAATAATGTAAATCTCTGAAAAGAAAAGCTTAAGTTTTGTGGTTGTTAAAAAAAAAAAAATGGTTTGTGGTTCTAGTCAATTTTCCAGGAAGAGGAAGCTATTTTAGGTAAGAACTGGTAGGTAGAGAGTAAAATGTATTTATCCACACCTCGAAGCCTAGGTGTGGCAAAGAAATGTAAGGAAAAATGATAGACTCATAGAATGTCCGAATTGCAAATGCAGCCCAGTACCTAATTTGTTAATTTTCTTTACTATCCTTTACTTTCTTTTTGAACAGTGAATAACCTCCAGAGTAACCATTCTTGGCTTCATAGTTTGAGCCACACTGTCACACCACTTGTGGTTAAGAGGATACTGTTTAGTGAGTGCCTTGTGTATCTCTTATGTTTGTGGGTGTTTTGCATCATCCCAATTCTACAAAGCTTTCCAAGGCATTTTTCAAAACTGAGCTGGAATTTCATGTTTATTCTTACTCTACACTTTTCTTTCTAATATGTCCTATTTTGCAAGAGGAAGCAGAAGTCTAAAGCATCAGAATGTTAAATCCAGACATTGGTCAGGCCTCTTTAGAAGTTTAAGTTAATTAGAGTTTTATGTTCAGAAAATAGACATTCAAAAGAGATGCAGTGTTTCTTAGAGTGCTGGTAGATTCCAGCGCTTTTATCTCATAGAAAAGAACAGGTTTGAATGTGTCCCCAAAAGTTGTGTGTTCCCCAAAGTTCATGGCTTAGAAACTGAATCTCTAATGCAACAGTGTTGAGCGGTGGGGCTTTAAGAGGTGATGAGGTCATGAGGGCTCTGCCCCATGAAAGGATTAATGCCATTATCCAGGAGTAGATTAGTTTTTACGGGAGTGGGTTCCTGATAACTGATAACCCACAGTTAGAAGAGTGCAGTTTTGTACAAATACCACACATGGAGTAGAGCCAACAAATTACAAAACTACGACTGTCACAAAGTCATTCCATAATTTTAATTTTGCAGATTCTGCTTTGAAAAGCTTGTCTGTATGATTTATGTACAGTGCCTTGAGGTAACAATATGATGATATCCTAATATATATTTTGCCTCACATTCAAGTGCTGGCTCTTCTTGATTCCCCTCAAATTAATAACTACTTCTATACCATTAGCTTATACCAACAGCTAAGGACCCATCAAGGAAATAACCACTCTTTTGTTTAACTTTTAAAACTAACCCAGTAAGTCTCTTTACATATAATGCCTATTCTAAGGATTTTTTTTTTTTTTAGACAGAGTCTCACTCTGTCACCCAGGCTGGAGGGCAGTGGCGCGATCTTGGCTCACTGCAAGCTCCACCTCCCAGGTTCATGCCATTCTCCTGCCTCAGCCTCTTGAGTAGCTGGGACTACAGGTTCCCGCCACTACGCCCAGCTGATTTTTTGTATTTTTAGTAGAGACGGGGTTTCACCGTGTTAGCCAGGATGGTCTCGATCTCCTGAGCTCGTGATCCACCCACCCCGGCCTCCCAAAGTGCTGGGATTACAGGTGTGAACCACCGCGCCTGGCCTATTCTAAGGATTTTAATCCTAATCTTTTCCCTATTTAATCTGTATAATTCATCTCAATGGGTGGAAAATACTAAGTTCTAATGTCACTGGGAGTTTTCTGCTAGTGAAAGTGTAGAATAAGGAGAGACAAATCAGATACCAAGAAACCTTGAATATCAAGACCTGAAACCTGAAGTAAAGGTTTGCCAAATCCAGCTTTGACAACATAGATGGACAAGTGCAAATGCAAGATAAAGGTGCTTTCTATTTGTTAAGTTCTTTTAACCTTAGGTGGGGTTTGTCCTGAAATCTTAATCTTGCCATCTGAGCTTACAAATACTGCCAGTATGCCTTACTCATCACTTTCATCTGTGTCAAATGTGTGAATAGTCTGGACACCCAGTTACTTTAGTTTCCTTACAGTAAACTGGCAGTACATGGCATAGATCCTGGAGGCACACAGTTTCTCTTAAAAGTTGTTTGATAGGCTGGGCGCAGTGGCTCACGCCTATAATCCCAGCACTTTGGGAGGCTGAGGCAGGTGGATCACCTGAGGCCAGGAGTTCGAGACCAACCTGGCCAACATGGCAAAACCCTGTCTCTACTAAAAGTACAAAATAAGCTGGGCGTGATGGTGCATACCTGTAATCCCAGCTACTTGGGAGGCTAAGGCAGGAGAATGGCTAGAACCTGGAGGGTGGAGGTTGCAGTGAGCCTAGATCGCACCACAGCACTTCAGCCTGGGCAAA
Source organism: Macaca nemestrina (assembly GCF_043159975.1). Lineage (NCBI taxonomy): Eukaryota > Metazoa > Chordata > Mammalia > Primates > Cercopithecidae > Macaca > Macaca nemestrina. The sequence continues at coordinate 57,039,205 of NC_092128.1, read as the reverse complement.
AGAGCAAGAATCCATCTAAAAAAAAAAAAGTTCACTTGATGATGCCAAGTGAAGTGATTCAATGGTTATAGGGAAAGAAACCTAAAATAATGCAGCACCAATATAAACTGCAGTATACAATTATAATATAGGTATTTGTGAATGAATAAATGTTTGGGGATTAAATACCTTTCTTTTTTTTGAAACAGGACCTTACTCTGTCACCCAGGCTGGAATGCAGTGGTGCGATCTCAGCTCACTGCAACCTCTGCCTCCCGGATTCAAGCAATTCTGTGTCTTAGCCTCTTGAGTAGCTGGGACTATAGGCACGCACCACCACACCCAGCTTATTTTTGTATTTTTTGTTGATAGGGTTTCACCATGTTGGCCAGGCTGGTCTCGAACTCCTGACCTCCAGTGATTCGTCTGCTTCGGCCTCCCAAAATGCTGGGATTACAGGCGTGAGCCACAGTACCCAGCCTAAATACCATTTTTGACGTTCCAAATAGGGGTGTCAAACAGAAAAACCCAAATATGTTAGGGGGAAATGATTTTTTTTTTTGAGGATATAAAAGGTAGTGTTATTTTTATTTCTATCAGCAGACTAATGTCTCTGACCACTTATGACAATTGAAAGCATAAGTCATATTTACATATATTGCCTCTCTCCCCCATAATCTGTTACGTTTGTAGTAACATTGTACTAGTTTTTTGTGTGTGGTTTTTTGTTTGTTCGTTTGCTTGCTTTTGCTAGTCAATGACATTATTTTCTACAGTTTCTTTATTCCTTGGTATACTACCACTTATGCTAGAAGTTCTTCTGTCACCATCCATTTATGGATTCACTTCTTCAGTTTATTGTCAAGTTTATTAAATAGTCTGCTTTTGACTGGGCACAGTGGCTCATGCCTGTAGTCCTAGCACTTTGGGAGGCCGAGGCAGGCGGATCACGAGGTTAGGAGTTCGAGACCAGCATGGCCAACATAGTGAAACCCCGTCTCTACTAAAAGTACAAAAAAACAATTAGCTGGGTGTGGCAGTGGGCACCTGTAATTTCAGCTACTCAGGAGGCTGAGGCAGGAGAATCCCTTGAACCCAGGAGGCAGAGGTTTCAGTGAGCCGAGATCAAGCCATTGCACTCCAGCCTGGGCGACAGTGCAAGACTCCATCTCAAAAAAAAAAAAAAAAAAAAAAAAAGTCTGCTTTTCTTATTTTCCACATATGTTAAGTGTTTAGTCAGTAAATGCTTAACAGCTACCTGTTGCCAGGCACAAGGCAGGCCCGGTCTCTGTCCTCATGGAGTTAACTTTAATCACAAGATCTGTTTCCAAATAATCTCTTGTTTAAGACTGTGTTGCTCTGTTGTTCAAGACTGTGATCTCATTTATTACTGATGACAATCAAACAGTATTAAGTGTCTACAATGTGCCCAGCACTGTGTGACAATGTAATTAATAATATAATGAAATTAGTAGGCAAAGAACATGGGGAAAGACTTTCTAGGCTGAGGAACAAGCATTTGGAAAGAGATGGAGAGTAATGACACATTCAATGTGGTATTCTTTGTGAGAAGTTCATTGTGGTTCAAGGATAAAGGACACAAAGTGCCATAAAAGGAGAGGGCTCTCTAAAATGGGTGAGAGCCAGATTGTGTAAAGTGTTGCCCTTGACAGCCTTGGCATGCTGAAGAGTCAGTAAATACCTTTTGTTAACTTAAGGACTTTAATGAGGAAGAGTGAAAAATGTTCACATAACCATTTTCACTACCTGCTAATTCCTCACAGACTTCACCAGGTACTGCTTTCTAACTTCAGTTGGCCAGATCCACATGTCAGATCAGACCAATTTGCCTTTTGACTACCCATGTAATACTTAAACACTGTTGCCGTTATCATAGCTTTTCTTCAAACCAAATAATATTAGGGACAATTGAAATTTGGGAATTAGATTTACCTTTGCTGCTACTAAGTAATTGTCAGAATTTTAAATGTCATATTCATTTTACACAGCTAATCTCTTTAGCTTTCCTATGTATATTCCTACTTATGATTACTTGTAATTCTCATCTGAAAGCATTAAAATATTTTGAAAGTAAGACAGTAAAATTGTGAAATACTTTGGTATTGGTTACAAAACAGTACTTAGGTACCTTGTTCCTGATTTTTCTGTATTTTTTAAAAATAAGGCCAGGCACAGTGGCAAATGCTTATATTCCCAGCTACCCAGTAAGCTGAAGCAAGAGGATCACTTGAGCCCAACCTGGGAAGCATAGTGAAACCCCAGTCACCAATTAAAAACAAACAAACAACAACCAAAAAAAAGAGTATATTTTTTGAAGATATTTTACCACATATACAGAAGCAAACAAAGAGGGCGAGGAACTGTTTAAAATAATGTTAAGCAAAATAAAACCAAAGAAAATTTAAGTAATAGTTAATAGTTATTGTTATAGAAGAGATCAAGTTACTACCCCATTCTCGAAAAAGAAAATCTGCAAGTAGACAGTTTGCAGTGCTAGAGTAAGCTTTTCCTTAATTTCAGAAAGCCTGTATTAGGCATTTACTTTATGCCAAACCCCATTTTAGTGACTGGAAATATAAAATAAATGAAACACAGTCCCTGCTCTCAGTGGACTTGTTGTCTAGGGAATGTTAAGTAGAACCACCTGAAATTGCATTGTTTTTGTAGGCCAGCTATCGGTTCCACCTGACATATGCGTAAACAGAAATTTGCAATAATAAAGATATGACCAAGGTGCTACTGGCACTGACAAAATGCTTCATGCTGCCTAGGGCAGTCAGTGAAGCCTCCCCAGGGGAGATGACATTTGAACCGAGTTTCGGAAGATGATTGGAGTTTACCACGTGTTCATAGGAAGCAAGGAGAATGAGGGCATTCCAGTAGCAGGAGACAGCATGCATAGAGTTGTTGAATGAAGAAAGAGCCTAGCGCACAAGGGAAACTGCAAAAGTTCAGACTGGTTGGAATGCTGGAAATATTGTGAATGACAGGAGATGAGACTGGCGAGAAAACAGAGGTCAGATTGTGGAAGGTTGTCAAGCCAAAGAGTTTGATTTTATTCTTGAGATTGATGAGATGTGTGTAATCCAGGAATGTGCAAGACAATCTATAAGGGTTCAGAAAACATACTGATTCTATGTACAGTTACCTTTGTCTTAATTTTAAAATTTCAAATTGTGTAGGAGTTACAGTGTGTATAATTGTTATTATAGTACTGGATCAAAATAATTTATAAATAAATACAGACATAATATAGTGTATTACAGGTTAAATTGTGTACCTCAAAAATTCATGTTTAAGTTCTAACCCCCATTATCTCAAACTGTGACCTTATTTGGAAATACGATCATTGCAGATGTAATAGTTAGTGAGGTCAAGTTAAGAAGCAATAGGAGGCCAGGCATGGTGGCTCACACCTGTAATCCCAGCACTCTGGGGAGGCCAAGGTGGGTGGATCACCTGAGGTCAGGAGTTCAAGACCAACCTGGGCAACATGGTGAAACTCCGTCTCTACTAAAAATACAAAAATTAGGCTGGACGTGGTAGCTCACACCTGTAATCCCAGCACTTTGGGAGGCCGAGGCAGACGGATCACCTGAGGTCAGGAGTTCGAGACCAGCCTGGCCAACATAGTGAAACCCTGTCTCTACTGAAAATACAAAAATTATTTTGTATTTTGGTGGCAGACACCTGTAATCCCAGCTACTCGGGAGGGTGAGGTGGGAGAATCGCTTAAAACTGGGAGGTGGAGTTTGCAGTGAGCCACACCACTACACTCCAGCTTAGGAGACAGAGCGAGACTCTGTCTCAAACAAACAAACAAAAGTGAAAGAAAAAAAGAAGCAATAAGGTGGTCCCCCAATCCCTAATCCAGTATGACTCATGTCCTTCCAAGAACAGAAAATTTGAACACAGACACACAAACAGGAAGAATGCCTATGCCTTTTGAAGGTAAAGGCGGACATTGGGGTAATGCTTTTACAAGCCAAGGAACTCCAAAGGTAGCCAGCAAACTGTCAGAAGCAAGGGGAGGGTCCTGGGACATATTCTCCTCACAGCCCTCAGAAGGATCAGTCCTGCTCACCTTGATCTTGGACTTGCAGCCTCCGGAACTGTGAGGCAAATGTCTGTTGTTTAAACTATCCAGTTTGTGATACTTTGTTACAGCAGCCCTAGCAGATTGAGATACTTGGTCAAAAACTTCAGGCAACACTGATGAGATGATGCAAAGGCTTTGAAGAGTTGGTTTATGTTTAAGAGTCCAAATTATGAATGTCCTATCTTTATACAGTCTCTGTATTCAAGAATTGACCTTAGGCTAGGCACAGTAGTTCACGCCTGTAATCCCAATACTTTGGAATGCCAAGGCAGGAGGATTGCTTGAGGTCAGGAGTTTGAGATCAGCCCTCGTGTATTAGTCCATTCTCATGCTGCTTATAAAGACATACCCAAGACTGGGTAATTTATAAAGAAAAAGAAGTTTAGTGGACTCACAGTTCCACGTGGCTGGAGAGGCCTCACAATCATGGCGGAAGGTGAAAGGCACGTCTTAGGTGGCGGCAGACAAGAGAGAAATGAGAGCCAATCTAAAGGGGAAACCCCTTATGAAATCGTCAGCTCTCGTGAGACTTATTCACCACCATGAGAACAGTGTGGGGAAACTACCCCCATGATTCAGTTATCTCCCGCCGGGTCCCTCCCACCACACATGGGAGTTTTGGGAGCTACAATTCAAGATGAGATTTGAGTGGGGACAAAGCCAAACCATATCACCTTTTCTCTACTAAAAATTAAAATTAAAAAATTAAGCTGGCATGATACTATATGTCTGTAGTTCTAGCTAGTTGGGATGCCAAGGTGGGTGAATTGCTTGAGCCCCGGAGGTTGAGGCTGCAGCCAGTCATGATCATGCCACTGCACTCCAGCCTGCACAACAGAGCAAGGCCCTGTCTCAAGAAACAATAAAAAAATAATTTAACTTAAGGTGATGTCTTGACTGCAGTATTTATTCTACTTTTTAAAGCCATTATGGTGGGAAAACAATTTGTTTACATTTGTAGTATAGTTTATGTTAAAGGTTGAAGAAACTGGGAAATATTTTATCTTTAACTCAAAACAGGATGGTGATATGCAACAGTTTTAGGCAAAAAACATTTACATTTAAGAAGAAAAGTATCATTTAATCCCATTAGGCAGAAGTGGAGCCACAAGCAAAAACAGGGCTGGTTTGGATGTAGGTTTCTCTTTCTGTTCATATGTTGAAACCTAATTCCCAATGTGATGGGTTTTGGAGACGGGATCTTTGGGAGGTAATAGGTCATGAGGGTGGAACCCTCGTGGATGGGATTAGTGCCATATAAGAAGAGTCCAGAGAGCTAGCTCACTCCCTTTCTGCCATGTAAGGATACAAGAAGTCGGCCTGGAAAAGAACCCTCACCAGAACCCTACACTGGCACTCTGATCTTGGACTTTCAGCCTCCAGAGCTGTGAGAAATAAATTGTCTTTAAGTCATCCAGTTTATGGTACTTTGTTACACCAGCCCAAACTGACTGAAGATGGGGTCCTAGCAAGCAAAATCATAGCTGTGAAGACTGTAATAGTATCTCATCAGCATAGGGAGGGCTATAGGCAAAACATGCACTAGTCTAGCTACTTAATCTTCAAGTATTAAGGACAACCTGTCCTTTTTATACAAGTCATACATTAGACATGTGCCTAAGATTGCAAAACACTGTGATTGAGTTTTCAAGGCTAGGGATACACCTCAAACTCAGATGTACTTCTTTGGTGCCTATTTGTAAGTCAGCAAAATCCAGAATTCAATAATATGTTAATTAATGTATTAATATGAAAATATTTTTGTGCATTATATTTTCTGCATTTTAGATCTTTGTGTGCCGTGGAATATTTGATGATTTTTGGCTTTACTTAGGTTAAGTCAACCAAAGCATTTTGAAATGCTGCTTTTTTTTTTAAATTCACGTGTATTTGTGGGTTTTTGTTTTTGTTATTATTGTTGTTTGAGACAGGGTCTTACTCTGTCACGCAGGCTGGAGTGCAGTGTCACAATCACGGCTCATTGCAGCCTCAACCTCCCAGGCTTGGGTCATCCTCCCACCTCAGCCTCCTGAGCAGCTGAGATTATAGGTGCCCACCACCATGCCCATCTCCTTTTTGTATTTTTAGTGGAGACGGAATCTCACCATGTTGCCCAGGCTGGTCTTGAACTCCTGCGCTCAAGTGATCTGCCCTCCTCGACTTCCCAAAGTGCTAGGATTACAGGTATGAGCCACCACACCAGGCCTAAATCCACATGTATTTGTAATAGTTTTGCCATTGTTTAGACAGGTAGTTTTTAGATTTTTTCAAGTAATAGAAGAAGCCTTTCTTTCAACTAAATCTTATGTGGAAGTCCAATATGCAGCAGTTACGTTAGGCAGTCATAGAGGACTGGCCATTTATAAAAAATATACCCTTGTTTTAAATCTTTGTTTCTTGTATTTAGTCTTGAAGTTCATGTTTTATGACTACGTATTCTATGTTTATTTTATAGCGTGTTAGTAAAATGAAAGGAATTTACATGGATGGGGATGATAAAGATGCTACTGACCTATTATTTTTTTTTTCTTTTTTTTTTTTTTTTTTTTTGAGACGGAGTCTCGCTCTGTAGCCCAGGCTGGAGTGCAGTGGCCGGATCTCAGCTCACTGCAACCTCCGCCTCCCGGGTTCACGCCATTCTCTGGCCTCAGCCTCCCGAGTAGCTGGGACTACAGGCGCTGCCACCTCGCCCGGCTATTTTTTGTATTTCTTAGTAGAGACGGGGTTTCACCGTGTTAGCCAGGATGGTCTCGATCTCCTGACCTCGTGATCCGCCCATCTCGGCCTCCCAAAGTGCTGGGATTACAGGCTTGAGCCACCGCGCCCGGCCTCTACTGACCTATTATTATAGGGCCTATGCTTGGAGTTGCTTTTCAGTAATGGGATTGGATTTATAAGAATCCATCTATCAGGCTGGGTGCAGTGGCTGACGCCTGTAATCCTAGCACTTTGGGAGGCCGAGGCAGGCAGATGACGAGGTCAAGAGATCGAGACCATCCTGGCCAACATGGTGAAACCCCATCTCTACTAAAAATACAAAAATTAGCTGGCTATGGTGCCGCATGCCTGTAGTCCCAGCTACTCAGGAGGCTGAGGCAGGAGATTTGCTTGAATCCGGGAAGCAGAGGTTGTAGTGAGCTAAAAAAAGAATCCATCTATCATCTGGCTGGGCATGATGGCTCACACCTGTAATCCCAGCACTTTGGGAGGCCAAGGAGGGAGGATCACGAGGTCAAGAGATCGAGACCATCCTGGCCAACATGATGAAACCCCGTCTTTAATAAAAATACAAAAATTAGATGGGCGTGGTGGTGGGCGCCTGTAATCCCAGCTACTTGGGAGGCTGAGGCAGGAGAATCGTTTGAATCGCTAGCTGAGATCATGCCACTGCACTCCAGCCTGGGCAACAGAGTGAGACTTCGTCCCAGAAAAAAAAAAGAATCCATCTATCCTCTTTAATTTAGTCCCCTTTGTGGCCACACAGCAGTCTGTGTCCTACACCCACTTGGTCAAGAATATGTGTACTACTCACAAAAATGTATTTCTCAGTAAGTGACTCCCCTCTCTCTCCTTTCACCACTGTTCTTTTAACAATTTTTGTTTGTGCACTATTCATTTAACTGTAACTTTGCCACCTTTGGACTCTAATAGACTCAAAACCTGTTTGTCCAGTTTAGTGTATGTTTGTTTTAGTCCCTCACCCATGACTTACAATCATATTACTGTAAGCTGATATTTGGAACTACATATACCTTTCATATGTTTATTTTTAAACTTTTTTTCTTTTTGCAAGTAGTTTCAGGATCTATATTTTGTTTGTTTGTTTTTGAGACCGAGTCTTGCTCTGTCTCCCAGGCTGGAGTGCAGTGGCATGATCTCAGCTCACTGCAACCTCTGCCTCCTAGGTTCAAGCGATTCTCCTGCCTCAGTCTCCCAAGTAGCTGGGATTACAGGCACCCGCCACCACACCCGGCTAATTTTTGTATTTTTAGTAGAGACGGGGTTTAACCAAGTTGGCCAGGCTAGTCCCAAACTCCTGACTTCAGGTGATCTACCCGCCTTGGCCTCCCAAGTGCTGGGATTACAGGCGTGAGCCACCGTGCCCAGCCTATATATGTTTAAATTGTCATAAAAGCTAACACGCTTTGGGAGGCCGAGGCGGGTGGATCATGAGGTCAGGAGATTGAGACCATCCTGGCTAACATGGTGAAACCCCGTCTCTACTAAAAATACAAAAATAATAAGAATAATTTAGCCGGGCGAGGTGGCGGGCGCCTGTAGTCCCAGCCACTCGGGAGGCTGAGGCAGGAGAATGGTGTGAACCCAGGAGGCAGAACATGTAGTAAGCCAAGATCACACCACTGTACTCTGGCCTGGGAGACAGAGTGAGAATCCGTCTCAAAAAAAAAAAAAAAATACCCAGCACCATTTGGGGATGTTGGGGATAGCAGTGGAATGTTTCAGAATTAGAGTTTTTGTATTTGTGGTATTCTCAGATGGCTCATTTTTCCAAGATCATGCTATGTCAAGTGGCTAGTCTGATAGCCCATAAGCCATAGTTCAGGGACGTTTTTACCTTTTTCTAAAGGGTACATATAAAAAGATATAAAGAACAAACTATTCAGATAGTTTGGCATCAATGAGTCATTTCAATAAAAATATACTCTGAGTCTTCCTTCTTTTAGCAAATGTTTATTGAGCTCCTACTATGTGCTAGCAGTCATTATGCTAAGTTTTAAGTATACAGTAGCAAACTAAATGAACATAATAATCCAGGCCTCACGGGATAAATTACAGCAAAAAAAATTATATGCATAATACATTCATACATGTATAAAATCTTCATACCAATTACAAAGGAAATAAACAGGGCTCTACAGAGAGAGTTAAAGAAGCTACTCTAAATAAAACAGAAAAGGAATGAGAAATGAAAGGAATTCTAGAATTCCAGCATTCTAGCTGGGTGCCGTGGCATGCACCTGTAGCCCCAGCTACTCAGGAGTCTGAGGCAGGAGGACCCCACGATCCCAGAAGTTCAAGTCTAGCCTAGGCAACATAGTGAGACAGAGTGAGAATCCGTCTCAAAAAAACAAACAAAAAAAACCCAACCGAAAGAAAAGAAATAAAAATAAAAACTGCGTTATAGGCTGGGTGTGGTGGCTCGCGCCTGTAATCCCAGCACTTTGGGAGGCCAGGCGGGTGAATCACGAGGTGAGGAGACCGAAACCATCCTGGCTAACACGGTGAAACCCCGTCTCTACTAAAAATACAAAAAAACTAGCCGGGCGAGGTGGCGGGCGCCTGTAATCCCAGCTACTCGGGAGGCTGAGGCAGGAGAATGGCGTGAACCCGGGAGGCGGAGCTTGCAGTGAGCCGAGATCCGGCCACTGCACTCCAGCCTGGGCAACAGAGCGAGACTCCGTCTCAAAAAAAAAAAAAAAAAATACTTTAAAGAACAAGTGGAGGCCAAGTGTAATGGCTCATACCTGTAATCCCAGCACTTTGAGAGGCCGAGTCAGGTGGATCACCTGAGATTAGGAGTTTGAAACCAGCCTGGCCAACATGGTAAAACCCCATCTCTACTAAAAATACAAAAATTAGCTAGGCGTGGTGGTGGGTGCCTGTAATCCCAGCTACTCAGGAGGCTGAGGCGGGAGAATCCCTTGAGCCCAGGAGGGAGAGGTTGAGGTGAGCCGAGATCGCGCCACTGCACTCCAGCCTGGGTGACAGAGCAGGATTCCATCTCGCAAAATAATAATAATAATAATAATAAAGTTTATATGGAGGAGGGAAAAGACCAAGAATAAGCAACGCCATACTGAAGAAGATTAACAAAGTTAGAGGATGGCACTACCCAACTTCAAGGCTTTCTGGCTGGGCATGGTGGTTCACACCTATAATCCCAGCACTTTGGGAGGCTGAGGCAGGTGGATCACCTGAGGTCAGGAGTTCGAGACCAGCCTGACCAACATGGTGAAACCCTGTCTCTACTAAAAATTCAAAAATTAGATGGGCATGGTGGTGGGTGCCTGTAATCCCAGCTACTCAGGAGGCTGAGGCGGGAAAATTGCTTGAATCTGGGAGGCGGAGGTTGCAGTGAGCCGAAATCTCGCCACTGCACTCCAGCCTGGGCAACAGAATGAGACTCCATCTCAAAAAAAAAAAAAAAGACCTACTGTAAAGCTTCAGTAAGCAGGCGCCTGTAATCCCAGCTGCTCTGCAGGCTGAGGCAGAGAATTGCTTGAACCCGGTAGGCAGAGGTTACAGTGAGCTGAGATCGCACCACTGCACTCTACCCTGGGCAACAGAGTGAGTCTCCATCTCAAAAAAAAAAAAAAAGTCATATATCTAGATATAAAATGCAATGCAAAAGCCTTAAGACACCTAAAAGATAAGACAGAATTAAATCCAGATGACCTAGGGTTTTGCGATGACCTTTTAGGTACAACACCAAAGGCATGATACATGAAAGAAAGAACCAATAAGTCCAATAAGTTGGACTTCCTTAAAATTGAAAATTTGTGCTCTGGAAAAGACACTGTCGAGTGGATAAAAAGAGAAGCCACAGATTGGGAGAAAATGTTTGTAAGACATATCCGATAAAAGACTGTTATCTAAAATAGACAATAAATTCTTTGAGAGGGAGTCTTGCTCTGTGGCCCAGGCTGGAGGGCAGTGGCGCGATCTCGACTCACTGCAAGCTCCGCCTCCCAGGTTCACGTCATTGTCCTGCCTCAGCCTCCCGAGTAGCTGGGACTACAGGCGCCCTCCACCACGCCCGACTACTTTTTTTGTATTTTTAGTAGAGATGGGGTTTCACCGTGTTAGCCAGGATGGTCTCAATCTCCTGACCTCCTGATCCGCCCGCCTCGGCCTCCCAAAGTGCTGGGATTACAGTTGTGAGCCACCACGCCTTGCCTACAAAGAATTCTTAAAACTCATCAATAAGAAAACACCCAATTAAAAAATGTACCGGGCTGGGCCCGATGGCTCACGCCTGTAAGCCCAGTACTTTGGGAGCCCAAGGCTAGTGTATCATTGGAGCCCAGGAGTTTGAGACCAGCCTGGCCAGCATGGAGAAACCCCCGTCTCTACTAAAAATACAAAAATTAGCCAGGCATGGTGGCGTGTCACTGTAGTCCCAACTACTCACTTGGGAGGCTGAGGTGGGAGGATCACTTGAGCCTGGGAGGCGGAGGCTGCAGTGAGCTGAGACCACACCACTACACTTCAGCCTGGGCAACAGTGAGACCCCATCTCAAAAAAAAAAAAAAAAAAAGGACCAAACAACACCTTGAAAGACATCACACTGAAGAAGATATTCAGGTGAGAAATAAGCATATGAAAAGATGCTTCATGTGCAGGATCTGAATTTTTTCTAAGAAGGAAAGAAAAAGATGCTGCGCATCGTATGTCATCAGTGAAATGCAAACACAATAATACCTCACCAAAACCTATGATGAGGATGATATGTTTGTTTGTTTACTTGTTTGTTTGTTTTTGAGATGGAGTCTCGCTCTGTCACCCAGGCTAGAGTGCAGTGGCGCGATCTTGGCTCACTGCAACCTCTGCCTGGAAGGTTCAAACAATTCTTCTGCCTCAGGCTCCCAAGTAGCTGGGACTACAGGCGCGTGCCACCATGCCCAGCTAATTTTTTTTTGTATTTTTAGTAGAGACGGGGTTTCACCATGCTGGCCAGGCTGGTCTCGAACTCCTGACCTTGTGATCCACCTGCCTCAGCCTCCCAAAGTGCTGGGATTACAGGTGTGAGCCACCATGCCTGGCCCGATATGTTTTTTAAAGACAGAATCTCATTCTGTTGCCAAGGCTGAAGTACAGTGGTATGATCATAGCTCACTGCAGTCTCAACCTCCTGGCCTCAAGCAGTCCTCCCACTTCGGCCTTGCAAAGTGTTGAGATTACAGGTGTGAGTCACAGTGCCCATCCTACACACCTATTAGAATGACCAAAATCCAGAACACTGGCAACATCAAATGCTGGAGAGGATGTATAGCAACAGGAACTCTCATTCGTTGCTAGTGGGAATGTAAGATGGAAGACTATGTAAGGCAGTTTGGCAGTTTATTAAAAAACGAAACAGGCCAGGCACAGTGGCTCATGCCTGTAATCCCACCGAGATCACACCAGTGCACTCCAACCTGAGCGACAGAGTGAGACTCCATCTCAAAAAAATAAAAATAAAAATAAATTTAAAATGTAACATACTCTTACCCCATGATCTAGCAATCACGCTCCTCGGTATTTAACGAGGAAGCTTTGGCATTTACCAAAGAAGTTGAAAGCTTATGTCCACACAAAAGCCCACACATAGTTTTTGTTGTTTTTTGGGTTTTTGTTTGTTTTTTGAGACAGGGTCTCATTCTGTCACCCAGACTGAAGTGCAACGGTGCAATTATAGCTCATTGCAGCCTCAAACTCCAGGACTCAGGTGATTCTCCTACCTCAGCCTCCTGAGTAGTTAGGATTATAGGCATGTGCTACCACACCAGGCCGGAAACTTCTATTAGATATCCTTTTGTAGCTATTGAGTTTTAAGTTGCATGAATGCATTGCATTGCATTTCAAATTTAAAATACAATTTTAAAAATAAGAATGTTAACTAGACAATTATGTAATAACTTAAAGACTTTGCCTGCCAGAATTTTAGTAAAATGTATTTATTTGGTTTTCAATCATTTTAAAAATTCTTCATTTCTTGAAGATTTATCTAATTTCTCTACCAAGTGTACACAGTAAAAACAGCAACAAGAAAATTACCATCAGGGAGACATCAAAGCAGTATAATGAAACTAATTTAGCAAGAAAGGGTGCAAATAAGAAACGAATACTCAGAGGATCTCAGCTTTTTATTTTAAAAAAATTGAAAGATTAGTACAATGAACATGCATATTAGATTTTATGAATTAAATATGTTACAGGACCATTTTGGAGAGAATTATGTATCTCATGGTGGGGATTCCTGGGGAATCTTTAATGCAGGATAAACTCCAAGGGCCAGAAAAGCTGTTCACCACACTTTTTCTCCTACCTTTTGCCCCACACAATCCCTTACTTATAGAGGAACTGCCCTTATTCAGTAGCTGTTCTTGCTTATTCAGCTCCTTATTCAGGAGCTGTTCGCTGTTCTTGCTAGCCTACGTCCCAAAGAAGACCCAAAAAATACACCGTTTTTTCTTTTTTTCTTTTTTTTTTTTTTTTGAGACGGAGTCTCGCTGTGTCTCCCAGGCTGGAGTGCAGTGGCATGATCTCGGCTCACTGCAAGCTCCGCCTCCCGGGTTCACGCCATTCTCCCGCCTCAGCCTCCCAAGTAGCTGAGACTACAGGTGCCCGCCACCACGCCCGGCTAGTTTTTTTGTATTTTTAGTAGAGACGGGGTTTCACCATGTTAGCCAGGATAGCGTTTTTTCTTAAAAACATTCTTCACACTTGGTCTGATGATTTTTACTTGTTAAATGTAATCCGTTGTCCGGGTGCAGTGGCTCACACCTGTAATCCTAGCACTTTGGGAGGCTGAGGCAGGTGGATCACCTGAGGTCAGGTGTTCAAGACCAGCCTGGCCAAATGGCGAAACCCGGTCTCTGTTAAAAATACAAAAATTAGCTGGCTGTGGTGGCAGGCGCCTATAATCCCAGCTACTTGGGAGGCTGAGGCAGGAGAATCGCTAGAACCCAGGAGGCAGAGGTTGCAGCAAGCCAAGATCACGCCATTGCACTCCAGCCTGGGTCAAAGAGCGAAACTCTGTCTTTAAAAAAAAAAAAAAAAAAAAAAAAAAGGCCGGGCGCGGTGGCTCAAGCCTGTAATCCCAGCACTTTGGGAGGCCGAGACGGGCGGATCACGAGGTCAGGAGATCGAGACCATCCTGGCTAACACGGTGAAACCTCGTCTCTATTAAGAAATACAAAAAACTAGCCGGGCGAGGTGGCGGGCGCCTGTAGTCTCAGCTACTCGGGAGGCTGAGGCAGGAGAATGGCGTGAACCTGGGAGGCGGAGCTTGCAGTGAGCTGAGATCCGGCCACTGCACTCCAGCCTGGGTGACAGAGCGAGACTCCGTCTCAAAAAAAAAAGCAATCCATTGAAAACTTTTTCTTCTCAGTTATTTCTAATTAATTAAGTATAAAATTGAATTCAATTGTTTCAATAATAGTATATACAGAATTCTAAATTATAACTCCATCAGTTTCTTTAAAGCTTTTTGGTTTAACCTTTTCACAATATTTGGTCTCTACTTCCATTGCTATGCAATTTGTTGAGGCAGGATATCTCTCTGGAGTGGAGTAGCGCAGTCACAGCTCACTGCCCCCTCGACATCCTGGGCCCAAGTGACCATCTCACCTCAACCTCTCGAGTAGCTGGGACCACAGGTGCGCACCACCATGACCAGCTAATTTTCTCTATTTATTGTAGAAATAGGGTCTTGCTTTGTTGCCTAGGCTGGTCTCAAACTCCTGGGTTCAAGCGATCCTTCCACCTCGGCCTCCCAAAGTGCTGGGATTGCAGGTGTGAGCCCCCACACCTGACCTGTTTGTTTTTTCAATCCCATGATTTACCTTTCTGTGTCACCTATACCTGAGACTTGGTAACCATCTCTTCACATACTTACAGTTAATTGTTCATCATTCATCACACCTGGATGTCTTGCAGTTGACCGAACTTGCCCAGTTCTTTTCACAATTTCCCATAGGTCTAATTTCACAAACCTTTAATCAGTTGCTGTTCTCTGAATACTGTCCAAGTCTTTTCTCTTTATATCGTATGACATGTAAAATTAAATATAGTTTGTTCCAACTGAAGCCTGCCCAGTGCCAAGTAAAGCAAAAATAATTGCTTCCCTCCTTTTTCATGCATATGCCTTAATACAATCCTAGGAAATATTTGTCTCTTATTTCAACTCATCTAACTTAACACCAACCATAATTGTTGGCTCTCCCTTGGCTGTTTCATCTACAGCTGCCTTTCCAGTATTTCCACATGCTTGCTGCAATTCAGTAGCATGTTAAAAGTTACATGTTACATTTCTAAGAGGATTTCTTTCACACATTTTTTATTTAAAAATTGCCCCATGAACAATGTGAATGTAGTGTTTGGGGCCTCAAGAACTAAGGCTTGAACAATTCCAAGTACTTTTGTGGTGGGACCTGGAAAGACGGATTTAGATGGAGAGGTACCGGGAGAGACTGCTGAAAACTGGAGGAAGATGGCTGCCTTTGGTTTTCTCTTTGTTTTTGTTTTTTGAGACAGAGTTTCGCTCTTGTGGCCCAGGCTAGAGTGCAGTGGTATGATCTCGGCTCACTGCAACTTCCATCTCCCGGGCAAGCGATTCTCCTGCCTCAGCCTCCAGAGTAGCTGCGACTACAGCCACCTGCCACCACGCCCAGCTAACTATGTATTTTTAGTAGAGATAGGGTTTCACCATGTTGGCCAGGCTGGTCTCAAACTCTCGACTTCAGGTAATCTGCCCGCCTTGGTCTCCCCGAGTGGTGGGATTACAGGTGTGAGCCACCGTGCCCGACCAACTGCCTTTGTTTTCTCCTGTCACAGTTCTTTGGTTGTAAGCAAGGGAAACTAATTTCAGCTAACGTAAGCAAAGGGGAATTTGTTGGAACTGTATCAGAGGATTTTTCAGTTGACTGGAGAATCATGCTCAGAAACTGCAAACACCAAGAATGCTCCCAAAAGTAGGAATCTCAGCCATAGTTTATAGAAGAAGAGAGCCGGGTGTGGTGGTTCACGACTATATCTCAGTGCTTTGGGAGGCTGGAGGTGGGAGGATTGCTTGAGGCCAAGGGTTGAACATCAGCCTGGGCAACATAGTGAAACCCTGTCTCTACGAAAAATAAGTTTAAAAAATAAGCCAGGCACAATGGCACGCTCCTGTAATCCTAGCTACTCAGGAGGCTGAGAGACGATTGCTTGAGCCCAGGAGTTCAAGGCTGCAGTGAGTTATGACTGCACCACTGTACTCCAGCCTGGGCATCAGTGTGAGACCTTGTCTCTTTAAAAAAAAAAAATCATAGTGTCCATCTTTGGGGACTCTTCCTTGGTTCTTCCCCAGTTTCAAGTTCTAAACAACCCTGGACACTGGATGTGAGGCACTGTGGGGGATTCTAAGAGTAAAAATACACAACCAGTACCCTTCAGGATGTTACAATCTAGGAAGGATAGAAAGATGCACGAATAATGAAATATAAACCCAAGTGTTAAATATGCTCTAAGAAAAGTAAAATGGGGCCAGGCACGCAGGCTCACACCTGTAATCCCAGCACCTTGGGAGACTGAAGCAGGAGGATCACTTGAGCCTAGGAGTTTGAGACCAGCCTGGAAAACATGGTGAGACCATCCTGGAAAACACAGTGAGACCCCGTCTCTAGTTAAAATAATAATAATAATAATAATAATAATTTTTTAAAAATAAAGTAAACCGGGCTTAACGGCATGAGCCTGTTGTCCCAGCTACTTGGGAGGCTGAGGCAGGAGAATTGCTTGAACCCGGAAGGCGGAGGTTGCAGTGAGCCGAGATGGTGCCACTGCACTCCAGCCTGACAACAGAGTGAGACTCCGTCTCAAAAAGAAAAAAAAGAAAAAGTAAAATGTTCTAAAAGCCAAGTTCCCAATTGTCTCCTGGTTGCAGAGAAATAGATGTTCCCAGTAACTCTCATGGTAACTACGGTTGCCATAAGGTGCATTTAGACTAGCTTTAACAACCTCTCAATTATTTTTTCATTGAACTTCTTCACTCAGATACTACAGTATTTCCAGACAGGTAAGTCCCCTAACCTATGTAAAAGTCCCCTTAGTGCTTGTTTTATCTTCACCCTAGGAAATCTCACATTCAGAGGATACCTCATCAGCTTCATCTGCTCAGATGTCCTCTTGCTCAGCACTTGCAACATTAGTGAAATGACACATTGGTATGTCACTTTTTTGTTTCTTTTCTTTTTTTTTTCTTGAAACGGGGTTTGGCTCTTGTTGCCCAGGCTGGAGGGCAATGGCGTGATCTCACTGCAACCTCCACTTCCTGGGTTCAATCAATTCTCCTGCCGCAGCCTCCCAAGTAGCTGGAATTACAGATGTGTGCCACCACGTCCTACTAATTTTGTATTTCTTTACTAGTGATGGGGTTTCACCATGTTGGTCAGGCTGGTCTTGAACTCCTGACCTCAAGTAGATCCACCTACCTTGGCCTCCCAAAGTGCCAGAATTACAGGCATCAGCCACCATGCCCAGCACCCCCCACTTTTTTTTTTTTTTTTTTGTCTTTAGCAGAGACGAGGCCTTGCTATGTTGCTCAGGCTGGTCTTGAACTCCTGAACTCCTGAGCTCTCACCTTAGCCTCCAAAAGTGCTGGGATTACAGGCCTCAGCTACCATGCCTGTCCACATTTTGTTTTTTTGTTTTGGTTTGGTTTGGGTATGTCATATTTTGATATTAGATGATCCAAAATAATTTATCTTGGTATGCAAGATGTTCAAGGAACAAACAAACAAAAATAAACAAGCATCTATAATAAGGTACCAAAGTTTTGAATTATTTATCTGTGTATATGTATGTATACACACACAGACTATTATGAGGCATTTTAGAAATCACTTTCTCACATGCATTCCAATATAATTTCCTGAGAAAGGAGTTTCATGCAGGGAATTATACATAAACCACAACCTATTTTTATGGCCATTTTGAATTACTTTTGTATTTCAAATTCACTTTTTAAAGCTTCACCCACGGGGCGGGAGGACTGCTCGAGCCCAGGGATTCAGGACAGCAGAGAGGTGTGACCATGCCACTGCACTCAAGCATGGGCAACAAAGTGAGACCCCCATCTCTAAAAAATTTAATAAATAAAGGAAACTTCACTCATGCCCACAGAAGAGAAAATTGTGAGTGAGTGCATCAACATCTACAGTACGCAAAAACAGTAGCTCTGAACATTGTTAGTAGGGTCCTAATAGTTACGATAGCCCAGTGAAAACTCTCAAAGGAAAGTGAAAATCTTCCTTATGTTAATAACATGGAGGGAATCTACCAATTTTATGTTTTTAACAATAAATTTTATGCCTTTTCAGATAATGTGTACTTGTTTTATTGGTATTGTGAGTAAAGGTTGGGGGAGAAATCATAATATTTAAAAATTAGATATGCTACATTTTGGCGATTCTTACATAACTGATTTCACTATTGTTGAATTCTTAACGTTAAGTGAACATGTTTTTGTTTTTGTTTTTTGTTTTGTTTGACAGACAAGGTCTCACTCTATCATCCTGGTTGAAGTGCAGTGGTGTGAACACAGCTCACTGCAGCCTCAGCTTCCTGGGCTCAAGTGATCCTCCCCTAACACCTCAGCTTCCTGAGTAGCTGGGACTACAGGTGTATGCCACCATGCCCTGCTAATTTTTTTATGTGTTATAGAGGCAGTGTCTCGCTTGTTGCCTAGGCAGATCTGGAACTCCTGGGCTTAAGTGATCCTCCCACCTTGGCCTCCCATAGAGTTGGGATTATAGGTGTGAGCCACTGGGCCCAAGGCTTGTTTTTCTTTTTCTGAAACAGTCTCACTCTGTTGCCCAGGCTGGAGTGCAGTGGCACGATCAGAGCTCACTGCGGCCATGACTTCCCGGGCTCAAGCATCCTCCCTTCTGAGCCTCCCTAGTGGCTGGAACTACAGGTGCTCACCATTACACCAGACTAATTTTTTTAATTTTTAATTTTTGTAGAGATGGGGTCTCACTATGTTGCCCAGGGTAGTCTGAAACTCATGGGCTCAAGTGATTCTCCTGCCTCCGCCTCCCCAAGTGCTGGGATTATAGGCATGAGCCACCATGATGCCTAGCCTTAAGTGAATATTTAACAAAATGACTTTGTAGTATTATTTTCTTCATGTACCAATAAAATTGTTGTGGGGTGTTTTCCCCTCCCCCAAATTTGAGTACATCCATGGAAATACATCACTGAGATAAGCATCATCCATTCTTTGTGACAATGTGGAAGAAAGATTAAGAAACTGCCCTTTAGTACTCTCAGGATCTTTGAGGATAGTTCAGAAATCACTAACCGTTACTAGAAATTTGATTGGGTTTTTTGGGGATAATCCAAAAATCATCAAGTATTGATGGAACTTTATCATTCTAAACTTCTTAGAGACTTAAAATTATTTCTTGGAAACTTAAAATTCACGCTAATGCTGGAATGCCACTAGCATCCATGAACATATTTTAAGTAAGAGGTGGTATATTCTACTCTCCACTGTGATATCACAGTTCAGGCCACTGTGATAATGTGCTTATAGATGTGGTAATGCCTCCTCTTGGTACCAAAGCCACATTCATTAGCTTTGTCAAAATAAATGATACCAGTGATACTGATTTCTTGCACTCTCAGTGACATAACAGGATTTCAATGAAACAGTCCCTTTAGTTTTTACTCTTTTATCACAGCCCCCTTAAATTACAACCCGCTTAAATTAGAACTCTGGTGTGAATCTGTATGAGCTATTATGGGTGAGAGGTTACCAGGACAGACCCTCAGAATTATCCTTTCGCTCAGACACTGGTTTAGTCAGAGATCATTCTTCATGGGTTTTGCATTTCTGCACGTCTGGCGAGTGAAGCACTGACTGCCCTTCATTCAGGACTCTCTCTTCAGGGATGTTTGTAGAGCAGACAGTCTTAGAGGCTAGGAATAAGGTTTTCCAGAGCGAAGGGCAAGCAAGTTTATTGCCATTATAAGAGATTCCGGCTCCTGAAGCTGAAGGTTCCTCTTCTATAATGCAGCCCACTGCAAGGGCAGATGCCATCTGGCCTTCTTTGCCTCTCCCTGTGGAAATGGGGACTTTGCAAACTAATGCCAAAAACAAACCACAAAACGGATACTCTGGCTATTAGTATCGCTATTGCTGTAAGAAAGTCTTCATTCTGGCTCGGGACTATGATGTCTTCTGCCAGCATCCATGTGCCAGGCGAACTTTTTAGCTTGTAAGTTGGGTGAAATCTGAGATTGTTTACAGTTTTTCACATTGCCTCAAACCAAATGCACAAGCTCTGACTCCCAAAAGGCTATCTTGTCCCTTATGTGAATATATTCTCAGATGGACTAACTCCACCATTGTTCCAGATGGACGACCCCATGGCTGAGTCCTAGAGGGAACAGAGCTTAGACTCAAATCAGGACCCCTGCTATACGCAACTCTGCCAGTGTAAATTACTGTCATCATCCAAAGGCAGACTTCTCACTGTGCTCATTATGATGCCTATGTCATAAGTAAGGAGGCCCTCCCCCTTGAAATATACTCGGCCTCTATCCTGCAGCTTTATATCCCATGAAGTCTTCTTCAGTTATTCCGCCTGTGTTAGAGCTTTTTCAGTTGCATGGAACAGAAACTCAGCTTATAATTAAAGATTAAACACTGGCTAATGACCAAAAACTAAAGTGATGAACACATTCATTACTTGGTTTGCTTATCCTTTTATTCTCACAGCTAATTTCCTTGATATACACACACACACACACACACACACACACACACACACTGACTGGCTGGGCATAGTGGCTCACACCTGTAATCCAGCACTTTGGGAGGCCGAGGCTGGTGGATCACTTGAGATCAGGAGTTCAAGACCAGCCTGGCCAACTTGGTGAAACCCTGTCTTTACTAGAAATACCAAAAAATGGCTGGGCACGATGTCTCACTCCTGTAATCCCAGCACTTTGGGAGGCCAAGGTGGGCGGATCACAAGGTCAGGAGATCAAGACCATCCTGGCCAACATGGTGAAACCCTGTCTCTACTAAAAATACAAAAATTAACTGGGCATGGTGGCACATGCCTGTAATCCCAGCATTCGGGAGGCTGAGGAAGGAGAATTGCTTGAACCAGGGAGTTGGAGGTTGCAGTGAGCCGAGATCATGCCACTGCACTCCAGCCTGGCGACAGAGCGAGACTGTCTCAAAAAATAAAAATAAAAAAAAGAAATACGGCCTGGTGAGGTGGCTCATACCTCACCCAGGTAATCCCAGCACTTTGGGAGGCCGAGGCGAGCAGATCACCTGAGGTCGGGAGTTCAAGAGCAGCCTGACCGACATGGAGAAACCCCATCTCTACTAAAAGCACAAAATTAGCCAGGCGTGGTGGTGCATACCTGTAATCCCAACTAGTTGGGAGGCTGAGGCAGGAGAATCACTTGAACCTGGGAGGAGGTTGCAGTGAGTTGAAATCACACCACTGCACTCCAGCCTGGGCAACAGAGTGAGATTCTGTCTCAAAAAATAAAAATAAAATAAATAAATAAAAGTGCTGACTGAGTTTATTTCCTGGTTTAAAATGGAAACTTATAAAGTTCAGGCATAAATGTAAAATGAAAATATCTTTTTACCAATAACCCTAATGGCATTCTTGTCATTAGGATTAAGAACGTGAGCCTGTAACAGAAGGAGCCTAAGAGCCTATTTACATTTCTGGAGCTAAAGGCAGTGTACCCCAGAGACCCATTTTATCCCCTTCATTTTCTTCTTACCAGAAGAGCAACTCAGGATCCTTGCTTCTACACATTCCTGGGCATTTTCTTCTCCATATCTTTTTTCCAAAAGATGTCCTTTCCTGCTTACACAGAAAGGTGGAGAAAAAAAAGTCAAAGGATACAATTTCCACTTTCTTTAACCCATGCTATGTGCCCAATTATGTCTCCCCAAAAATTCACATATTGAAATCCGTAAATACCTCAGAATGGGAGTGTATTTGGACATAGGATCTTTAGGGAGGTAATTAGAGTAAAATGAGGTCATTAGAGTGGGCCTCCTTTTTCTTTTTAATAATAGATTCCCTGGCTGGGCACAGGGAATCGCTTGAACCAAGGAGGCAAAGGTTGCAGTGCGCCAAGATCCTGCCATTGCACTCCAGCCTGGGCGACAAGAACAAAACTCCATCTCAAAAATAAAAATAAAAATAAATAATAGATCCCCTCTCCACTCAAAATGATGGGTGGGCACATGGCTTCCTAGCTGGAGACATTTCCCAGCTTCCCTTGCAAATCAGTGTGGCCACTTGAACTAGGTTTTGGTTAATGAAATGTGAGTGGAAGTAATCAGGATTCTTCTGCTTTAATGGCCTCAAGAATGAACTCGCCTACTCTCCACACATTGCCTTACTCAGGGCTGGAATGTGGACAAGGTACTGATGAGCTACTTCAACCCCATGTGGTTGAAGACAACTGCTTGTTACTCAGATACGGAATCTACACACAGAGGCAAGTAGAGACATGGCCAGCTGGGTCCCTGGATGAACTCTTGTCTATCTTCACAACTGTTACAGGGGAGAAATAAACATTTCTTATTTAAAACAATGTTATTACAGCAAGTTAGCCTAAACATTAACTAATACAGCCAGCAGTAAATTAGTACTTTTGTGTCAGGCAGTGTATTCAGCTTCTATGTAGATTATCTGTTTTAACCCTCACAACAGCCCTGTGATCTCGATTCTGCAATTAACCCTGTTCTATCAATGAAGAAATTGAGGCACAAAGTGGCTCAAGTAATTTGACCAAGATCATGCAGCTAGCAGATGGTAGAGCTAGGAAGTATACTTAGGCAGTAGACTTCAAAAACTACTTTTTAGGAAACACTTATACACTGTCAGTGGAAATGTAAATTACCAAAACCTCTATGGGAAACAGTTTGGAGATTTCTCAAAGAACTAAAAATAGAACTTCCATTTGATTGAGCAATCCCATTAGTGGGTATCTACCCAAAGGAAAAGCAATCCCTGTATAAAAAAGAAAAAAATGATACCTGCACTCATATGTTTATCACAGCACTATGCACAATAGCAAAGATATGGAATCAACCTGAGTGGTGTCCATCAACAAATGATGGGATACAGAAAATGTGATGTGTGTGTGTACATACATACATACATATACATATACACACACACACACACACATATATATATAGAGAGAGAGAGAGACAAGTTCTGGCTCTATCACCCAGGGTAGAGTGCAGTGGCACGATCTCGGCTCGCTGGAACCTCTGCCTCCTGGACTCAAGCCATCCTCCCACCTCAGTCTTCCGAGTGGCTGAAACTACATGCACA
This sequence comes from Macaca nemestrina, assembly GCF_043159975.1. NCBI lineage: Eukaryota > Metazoa > Chordata > Mammalia > Primates > Cercopithecidae > Macaca > Macaca nemestrina. The sequence continues at coordinate 57,016,009 of NC_092128.1, read as the reverse complement.
GGCCACCACACCCGGCTAATTTTTGTATTTTTTGTAGAAACAAGGTTTCAGGCCAAGTGCAGTGGCTCACCACATGTAATCCCGGTGCTTTGGGAGGCCAAGGCAAGCGGATCACCTGAGGTCGGAGTTGGAGACCACCCTGGCCAACATAGTGAAACCCCGTCTCTACTAAAAATACAAAAATTAGCTGGGTGTGCACCTGTAGTCCCAGCTACTTGGGAGGCTGAAGCAGGAGATTCGCTTGAACCCAGGAGGCGGAGGTTGCAGTGAGCCGAGATTGTGCCACTGCACTCCAGCCTGGAGTGACAGTGAGACTCCATGTCAAAAAAAAAAAAAATTAGAAAAGAGGTTTTGCCATGTTGTCCAGGCTGTTCTCAAAATCATGAGCTGCAGCAATCTGCCTGCCTCAGCCTCCTAAAATGATCATAGTCCTGAGTCACCAAACCTAGCCTAGTGTGTGTGTGTGTGTGTGTGTGTATACACGTGTATATATATGTGTATATGTATATATATGTGTACATGTATATGTAGATATGTGTGTATATATACACATATATATACGTGTGTGTGTGTGTGTGTGTGTGTGTGTGTGTGTATATATCCTGCCTCAGCCTCCCGAGTACCTGGAATTACAGGCACACGCCATCACTCTCTGCTAATTTTGTATTTTTAGTAGAAACGGGGTTTCTCCATGTTGGCCAGGCTTGTCTCGAACTCCCAACCTCAGGTGATCCACCCACCTCGGCCTCCCAAAGTGTTGGGATTACAGGCATGAGCCACCACACCTGGCCCATACATACATATATATATTACAATGGAATACTATTTAGCCATAAAAAAATGAAATCGTATCTTTTGTAGCAACATGGGTGGAACTGGAGGCCACTGTCTTAAATGAAACAACTCAGAAACAGAAAGTCAAATACCACATGTTCTCACTTATACATGGGAGCTAAATAATGTGTACACATGGACATAGAGTGTGGACCAATAGACACTGGAGACTAGGAAGGGTGGGTGGGTGGGAGGGGTAGAGGAGTGAAAAATTATTTAATGGGTACAATATACATTATTTTGGTGACGGTTACACTAAAAGCCCAGACTTCACCACTACAATATATTCACATCACAAAACTGCACTTGTATCCCTTATATTTATACCAAAAAGCAATCTTTTACTGGTTAGCTTTAGTACATCCCCTGAGAGAATTTGAGATGCTTTGCAGGGGCTAAAAATAGAGGCATTCCTGTTCTACCAACCAATTTTGTTCAGTTTCCTGTCTAGTACCTGCATAAGAAAAATGAATTTTTAAAATTCTTGGAGATTTTAATGTATTTATCTTTTGCATTATAAAACCCTACTCTGGAAGATACTCTTTAGACATTCCAGATATTGGAATTTTATGTACAGTAAAATTTCCAAAATAATTTTGGAGACTAACATGGACTTACTTTCTTCTTTCTTCCCCTTCCTTCCTTCCTTCCTTTCTTTTTTCTTTCCTTCTTTCTTTCTTTCTCTCTCCTTCCTGTCTCTCTCCCTCCTTCCTCTCTCTCTCCTTTTTTCCTCTCTCCTTCCTTCCTCTCTCTCCTTCCTTCCCCTTCCTTCCTTTTCTTTCTTTTCTTTCTTGACAGAGTCTTACTCTGTCATCTAGGTGGAAGTACAGTGGTGCAATCTCGGCTCGCTTCCCAGGCTCAAGTGATTCTCATGCCTCAGCCGCCCGACTACCTGGGACAACAGGCATGCATCACCATGCCTGGATAATTTTTGTATTTTTCAGTAGAGACAGGGTTTCACCATGTTGGTCAGGCTGGTCTCAAACTGCTGATCTCAGGTGCTAGGATTATAGGCATGAGCCACCGTGCCTGGCCTAACATGGAGTTTTTTTAACTTTTTTTGGTCAAGGTGAGTCCCTTGAAATGTTAAAAACCTATTCATTCCCATCATTCACAAAAAGGACATTTTAACTCCAAGATAAATAGGAGAGTCAAAAACTGGACCAAAAAAGGAATATATTGTAATTAAACGGGATAAATTTTTCTTCCACTGTTTGGGGCTTGAAATCTATCACCTTCCATCCAGTGGGAGTGAGCCTCTGATGATGAAAAGGGTATTTTCTCTAAGTTTACTTTAACAACAGTCATCATTGGGCCATTTAAAATTATTGGCAGGAGTTGGGCACGGTGCCTCATTCCTGTAAATCACGCATTTTGGGAGGCTGAAATGGGTGGATCACGAGGTCAGGAGTTCAAGACCAGCCTGGCCAACATGGTGAAACTCCATCTCTACAAAGACAAAAATTAGCTGGGTGCAGTGGTGTGCGCCTGTAGTCCCAGCTACTCAGGAGGCTGAGGCAGGAGAACTACTTGAACCCGGGAAGCAGAGGTTGCAGTGGGCTGAGATCACACCCATTGCACTCCAGCCTGGGTGACAGAGTGAGAATCCGTCTTAAAAAAAAAATTCTTGGCAGGGCCTGGTGTCTACAAATCATACATTTCTTTAGTGTGAAGGCAGCACTACCTGTAGCAGGATATTGCTTCACACATCTAACCTCTTGTAGTTTATTTCACTAAACTGAATTTTACAACATGGAAATAGTATGTACCTTATTTCCTCACATACTTCCATCTCATAAAATTTCTCCTAGAACCTCTTTTGAGTATCAAATAAAAGGTGACTTTTATGGTTTTAAAGTCTCTCTGTTCTCCCTCTCCCTAGCTCCCCACCTAGATAGGCTGCCATTATGATCGCTAACAGGAAAATTGACAGATTTAAAATTACTGTTTATGTTATTGTCTGTGCAGGAACATTCAAAAAATAATTTGTGTCTCATTCTGCTGTAGAGACAAAAATACTTTTTTTGTTGTTTTTTGAGATGGAGTTTTGCTTGTTGCCCAGACTGGAGTGCAGTGTTGAGATCTCGGCTCACTGCAACCTCCACCGTGCGGGTTCAAGCGATTCTCCTGCCTCTGCCTCTCGAGTAGCTGGGATTACAGGTGCCCACCACTAAGCCCAGATAATTTTCTTGTAATTTTTAGTAGAGACAGGGTTTCAACATGTTGACCAGGCTAGTCTCAAACTCCTGACCTTGAATGATCTGCCCTCCTCTCGTTCCCAAAGTGCTGTGATTACAGGCATGAGCCACCACACCTGGCTGACAAAAATATTTTTTTAAATTCTCCTAATGGCTGTTTTGTTTTGTTTGTTTTTTTGTTTTAGGATCTTGCTCTGTCACCCAGGCTGGAGTACAGCTGCACCATCACTGCTCACTGTAGCCTCAACCTGGTGGGCTCAAGTGATCCTCCCACTTCAGCCTCCTGAGTAACAGGGGACTACAGACATGCACCACCATGACCGGGTAATTTTTAAATTTTTTGTAGAGACTGGGGTTTTATTTATTTATTTATTTTTGAGAAGTCATCCAGGCTGGACTGCAGTGGCGTGATCTCAGCTCACAGAACCTCTGCCTCCCAGATTCAAGAGATTCTACTTCCTCAGTCTCCCAAGTAGCAGGGACTATAGGCGCCCATCACCACGCCCGGCTAATTTTTCTTTTTTGGTTGTTGTTGTTTTTTGAGACAGAGTTTTGCTCTGTCTCCCAGGCTGGAGTGCAATGGCGCGATCTCCGCTCACTGCAACCCCGGCCTCCCGGGTTCAAGCAATTCTTGTGCCTCAGCCTTCTGAGTAGCTGGGATCACAGGTGCGTGCCACCACGTCCAGCCAAGTTTTGTATTTTTAGTAGAGACAGAGCTTCACCATGTTGGCCAGGCTGGTCTCGAACTCCTGACCTCACATGATCTGTCTGCTTTGGCCTCCCAAAGTGCTGGGATCATAGATGTGAGCCACTGCACTCTGTCTTTCCCCCCCCCCCCCAGAGTCTCACTCTGTCACCCAGGCTGGAGTGCACTGGTGCAATCTCAGCTCACTGCAACCTCTGCCTCCTGGATTCAAGTGATTCTCCTGCCTCAGCCTCCCAAGTAGCTGGGATTACAGGTGCATGCCACCACACCCAGCTAATTTTTGTATTTTTAGTAGAGACAGGGTTTCACCATGTTGGCCAGGCTGGTCTCAAAGTCCTGACCTCAGGTAATCCACCTGCCTCAGCCTCCCAAAGTGCTGGGATTACAGATGTTAGCACAGCCCCTGATTGCTGTTTGAGATATATGTTAGTTTGGTTAATTTGTGCTGGATATGGAGATGCTCTTCTAGGCCAGAGAAGTATTAAAGAAAATGATCACCTTAAAAAGCTAATACAAAGGCTGGGTGCAGTGGCTCATGCCTATGATCCCAGTATTTGGGAGGCTGTGGTGGGAGGATTACAGGAGCCTAGGAGTTTGAGACCTTCCTGGGCAACAAAGCAAGACCCCATTTCTACAAAAAATAAAAAAATAGTAGCTGGGCACAGTGGTGTGCACCTATAGTCCCAGCTACTTGAGAACCCGAGGTGGGAGGATCACTTGATCCCAGGAGTTGGAGGCTGTAGTGAGTCATGATGTCCCACTGCACTCTTATCTGAATGACAGAGCTAGACCCTGTCTCAAAAAAAGGTCCAGTGCGGTGGCTCACGCCTATAATCCCGGCATTTTGGGAGGCTGAGGTGGGCGGATCACCTGAGGTCAGGAGTTTGAGACCAGCCTGGCCAATATGGTAAAACCCCATTTCTACTAAAAATACAAAAAATTAGCTGGGTGTGGTGGGGTGCGCCTATAATCCCAGATACTCGGGAGACAGGCAGGAGAACTGTTTGAACCCAGGAGGCGGAGGTTGCAGTGAGCTGAGATGGTGCCACTGCCCTCCAGCCTAGGAGACAGAGCAAGATTCTATCTCAAAAAAAAAAAAAAAAAAAAAAAAAAAAGAAAAGTTAATTAAAAAATTGCATTGTACTTGAATTTCCTCAGGTATCAACAGTCTGTGGGTAAAAAAGGAGAGTAACATTAACGATTCAAGGCCGGGTGCGGTGGCTCACGCCTGTAATCCCAACACTTTGGGAGGATGAGGCGGGCGAATCACAAGGTCAGGAGATCGAGACCATCCTGGCTAACACGGTGAAACCCCGTCTCTGCTAAAAAATACAAAAAATTAACCAGGCGTGGTGGCGGGCGCCTGTAGTCCCAGCTACTCGGGAGGCTGAGGCAGGAGGATGGTGTGAACTCGGGAGGCGGAGCTTGCAGTGAGACGAGATTGCGCCACTGTACTCCAGCCTGGGCGACCCAGCAAGACGCTGTCTCAAAAAAAATAAAATAAAATAAAATAAACAACGATTCAGATTCCACTGGCTCTTGTTCCCATGGATTCACAGAAGAAGTTCAGCCCAATTTCAAAACTTCACATTTGCTTCTGGGAAGCCCATTCTGGAAAGTTTCCTGTGGCCCCCGCCAGAAGGCAGCGCTACTTCGCCCAGCAACACAAGTCTCTGCAGCACCTGCCCCGGCAGCGCCAGTTGAGCCCCCGAAGCTGGGAAGGCTTAAGCTGACTCCTCTGCTGCACATAGCAAAAAATGGTCATTTCTGTAGCTGCAGCTACAGATCTACGATAATCAATCTATATCCATATTTTATGGGGGTTTTTTGAGGCAAAGTCTGGCTCTGTTGCCCAGGCTGGAGTGCAGTGGCATGATCATCATTCACTTGTAGCCTTGACCTCCCTGGCTCAGGTGATCCTGCCACCTCAGCCTTCCAAGTAGCTGAGACCATAGGCATGTACCACTAAGCATGGCTAATTTTTCAATTTTTATTTTTTGTAGAGACAAGGTCTCCCTGGGTTGCCCAAACTGCTCTTGAATTCCTGGGCTCAAGCAATCCTCCTGTCCTGACATCCTGAAGTGTTGGGACTACATACGTGAGCCACTGCGCCCAGCCCTTTTTGTTTTTGTTTTTGTTTTGTAAAGGTAACTTCCCAGTGGAATCCTCAAGATTTCTTCATGTTTTTGGAAAAATGAGCTACATTTGAGATTGTTTTCCTTTTTGGAATTTAATGGTATTCATTACATTACATAGCTATGCTGAGCTCTATTACACTAAAAAGTAGGCTAATTGTCTTAACTTTGACAGTAATGACATTAAATGTGTGAAGATTATATTTGGAATAAAGCACTTGGATTCATTCATTTCTTCAGTAAATATTTATTGAGCACTAGTATGTTCCAGGGAGTGTCTGTCTACCTTCTGGGGACAAGTGATAACAAAATCCCTGTCCTCGTGGTGAGTTAACAATCAACAAACTAACAAACATTTAATTTATGTCATCAACTCATTTCCACAAAGATAATAACATCTTGACTTCAAGTTTTCTGAGTTTCTGGTCTAAAGAATTGTGACCTTCAAGAGCTCAAATCATTTGTTGGGGAGAGAGGCCAGTGACACATTTTTTCCTTTACAATGAAAGTACCTGTAAAAAGAGGAAGAGAAACTCGGAGGGTAAAGATAAAAAACGCTGAAATCTTCTTTCTGGATTTCAGATAGAGTCTCTCGCCCTAATTGATGCAATTTACACACCATGCGTCTCCTTCCCTAGGACCTTCTCCAGTTCTTGGGGACTACAGATGAACTTACTTTTAATACATTTTATGGCATTTGGAGGCCCTCCAGTGGACAAATACTATACCTGAAAAAAATCCTTTTGCTATGCTAAAGTGTTCACGTGTGAAGTGTACTCGTGTTTGCAACTTACTTTGAAATACATATTTTAAAAGATGGAGTAATGGATGAATAGTGATGCATAGATCATTAGACATGTGATAAAAATAACAATGTTAGTTGTAGAATCTAGATGATGAGTATATTATATGACTCACTGTATAATTCTTTCAACTTTTCTGTTTGAACATTTGATAATAAAATATTGAATAAAAATCTCTTTGCTAAAGATTAATGCCTTTAGTTCACATTATTGAAAATTTTGCTGAGATAACATGTAAATTACCTTCAAAAATCATCTTAAAAATTGTCTTAATAAACATGGATTTTTTTTTTTATTTTTGAGACAAGGGTCTTACTCTGTCACCCAGGCTGGAATGCAGTGGTATGATCATGGCTCACTGCAGCCTTGACCTTCCAAGCTCAAGAGATCCTCCCATCTCAGCCCTCCGAGTAGCTAGGACTACAGACGAATTAAAAAATTAACCCAGCTAATTAAAAAAAAATTTTTTTTTTGAGTTGGAGTCTTGCTCTGTTGCCCAGGCTGGAGTGGAGTGCAGTGGTGTGATCTTGGCTCACTGCAACCTCTACCTCCTGGGTTGAAGCAATTCTCCTGCCTCAGCCTCCCTAGTAGCTGGAATTAGAGATGTGTGCCACCACACCTGGCTAACTTTATTTTCTGTAAAGATGGGGTTTTGCCATGTTGGCCAAGCTGCCCTCGAACTCCTGACCTCAAGTGATCCACCTGCGTCAGCCTCCCAGAGTGCTGGGATTCCAGGCATGAGCCACTGCACCAAGCCTTAAAAATGTTTTCGTAGGCCGGGCGCGGTGGCTCAAGCCTGTAATCCCAGCACTTTGGGAGGCCGAGACGGGCAGATCACGAGGTCAGGAGATCGAGACCATCCTGGCTAACACGGTGAAACCCCGTCTCTACTAAAAAATACAAAAAACTAGCAGGGCGAGGTGGCATGCGCCTGTAGTCCCAGCTACTCGGGAGGCTGAGGCAGGAGAATGGCATAAACCCGGGAGGCGGAGCTTGCAGTAAGCTGAGATCCGGCCACTGCACTCCAGCCCGGGCGACAGAGCCAGACTCCGTCTCAAAAAAAAAAAAAAAAAAAATGTTTTCGTAGAGACAAGGTATCACTATCTTGCCCAGGCTGGTCTTGAACTTCTGGGCTCAAGCAATCCTCTTGCCCCAGACTCCCAAAGTGCTGGGATTACAGGTATGAGTCACTGCACCCTGCCTGGATTAATTTTTAAATGCCTAAAAAACACTTATTTTTAGAAAGTTTAGACAATGTAAATGTGAAATAGCTCTATGAATTCTTTGTTTGAAAAAAGGCTTATCTTCCTGGAATATCTGTTTTATGAACTCAGGCAATTGTTAACAAGTTAACTGAATTTACTTTGCTTTTTACATTAGAGAGGCAATCGTTTGAGAATTATTGACAATAATTTTTCTTAGGGAGATGCATTGGTCTGGGTTCAATGCAGAGGCAAAATCTACCCTTAGCTGGTGTAAGCCAAAAGGGACTTACTACATGGTATATTATAAAATTTGTCAGGTTAAAGAAACAGCATATAAGGACTTTGGGAGGCCGAGGTGGGCAGATCACAAGGTCAGGAGTTTCAGACCAGCCTGGCCAATATGGTGAAACCCTGTCTCTACTAAAATTACAAAAATTAGGCGGGAGTGGTGGCAGGCACCTGTAGTCCCAGCTACCCAGGAGGCTGAGGCAGGAGAATCACTTGAACACGGGAGGCAGAGGTTGCAGTGAGCCAAGATTGAGACACTGCACTCCTGCCTGGGTGGCAGAGTGAGACTCCATCTCAAAAAAAAAGAAATAGTGTATAGGCTGAGCTTCAGGAGTGACTCACAAATCTACTCTATAGACCTGGGCTGTCAAAACATGCTGTTGATGCCAGGATCCAGAAGCCAGCCCTACAGCTGCTAGTTCCAGAGCCACATTGCCTTTCCTATAAAACACTCCATCAAGAAGGATGCCTCATAATCTGTCTCTCTGCCACTCAATTATGAATTCTTCACTATATGCAAGTGCTTCTAGCAGAGGTTAGTTGGTTTGAGATAGGGTCTCATTCTGTTGCTCAGGCTGGACTGCATGGCACAATCGTGACTCCCTGCAGCCTTGACCTTCTGGGCTCAAGTGATTATCTTGCCTCAGCCTCCTGATTGGCTGGGGCTACAGGTGCATGCCACCACGTCTCACTAGTGGTTTTTTTTTTTTTTTTTTCAGAGATGGAATCTCGCTATGTTGCCCAGGCTGGTCTCGAACTCCTGGGTTCAAGTGATTCTCCCACCTCAGCTGCCCAAAGTGTTGCAATTTAAAATTTATGTAACAGCCCGAAAAAGGGTACCTTCTTCACTCTGACTGCCACCTCCATTCAGACAATTTCTTTGTAAGTTATGTGCATCTGGGTCTACCTGTAAGCAGAAAATAGGGTTAGGCCCTCAAGGAGCTTGCAAGCGAATGTGGAAGACATATTTTATAAACAGCCAATTTTAAATGATGTGGAAAAACTGAATAGAATACAAGAGCCAAGGAAGCTTGATGGAGAAAGTAGATAATTCTGCCAGAGATCAAGGGAGTGATACATGGAGAAGTAGAAAGACTTTATAAACAAAGTAAACTTGGTGGACTTTGAAAGGTATGTCACTCTACTTTTGCTTTTGGAGAAAGTGGTCAGGGTGGGGCCAAGGAGCAAAGCATAGAGTTGGAAAATTCCAAGGTTTATTTGGGGGCTAAATTTCTGGTTGAAGGTTAGGGTGGAGGAGGAGTGGGAGTGGCAGATAAGGCTAGAAAGCTTGGAGTCACATAATAGATGTCAAATGCTAAGGCCTCTCTGCTCTCATGGTTACTTTCCTGGGAGGAATTACTTAAATAGGGCTGTGACTTGAATATATAATATCACCTAACTCCAGTCCCGCCTCCTCTCCCACATCTTTCATCTAGTATAGAGGGAACAAACCTTCCCTTCATTGTAACCTAGGACAAGTTACTTAACTTCTCTCCGTAACTTGATATCCAAATATATAAATGGAGACTGAAGATAGTGCCTATATTGTTAGTTAAATAATTTACTTAAAACAGTATGTGGACACAGTGAGCACCATATGAACGCTTGTAAGTTGGAGGCAGTAGATATAGCATTGCCTATCAGAAATTCTCAAATAATTGTTTAGAGACATTTAAATAAAAAGGAGGCTGGGCACAGTGGCTCACGCCTGTAATCCCAGCACTTTGGGATACCGAGGTGGGCAGATTATTTGAGGTCAGGAGTTTGAGACCAGCCTGGCGAACATGGTGAAATCCCATCTCTACTAAAAACAAACAAAAAAAAATACAAAATATGACCCGCGCATGGAGGCACATGCCTGTAATCCCAGCTACTCGGGAGACTGAGACAGGAGAATAGCTTGAACCCAGGAGGCGGAGGTTGCAGTGAGCCGAGATTGGGCCACTGCATGCCAGCCTGGGCGACAGAGTGAGACCCTGTCTCAAAAAAATGAAAAAGAAAAAAAAAGGATTTTTAGACTTGTGCTAACTCCCAGTCATGGGCTTAAGACTTTCACAATAAAAATCACTACGTGTATATATCATTCTAGCCTTAAAAAACATAATTGCTAAAAGGACTATTAGAATGCCTTTCTACTTTACAGTCTGGGTAAATGCTTTCCCAGATTTAGGAGCTTCTTAGAGAGTTTTATCAAACATGCAGGCACATTTCTGATTATTTAAGGCTTAAGACTTAGGAAATTCTTTGGCTTTTAGCTACAGCCTTTTGACGTTTTCACTGTTCATTACCAGTATCGTGCTGTGGAAAGGAAAAGAGAAGGGACACAGGTGATTTTATACAGACAAACAGTGGAAAAGTGATAGTGGATAGGAAAAAAGTAGAATCTACATGAAATATTTGTAGATTTAATTTATATTCTGTTCTCCATTATTGTAATTGTTTGTGTCATACATTGCTGCATAATAAACTACCGTAGACTGGGTGCAGTGGCTCATGCCTGTAATCCTAGCACATTGGGAGGGTGACATGGGAACATTGCTTGAGGCCAGGAGTTCAAGACCGACCTGGGCAACATAGCAAGACCCCATCTCTACATGTGAAAAAATAAAAAATAAATTAGAAAACTACTATAAAACATAACTTTAAAAGAACACTTAATGATTTCTCACCGTTCTGCATGAGGGCACTGCTATATGACTTTCTTCCATGTGATGTGGGCTGGGACTTGTTGGGAATCTCTCCACATGGTCTCTCATCAGTTCATGGCTTAGCCTGAGCTTCTTTACATGCCAGCAGTACCCCAAGAGACTGAAGCAGGAGGTCTCTTAAGGTCTAGACCCAGAATCAGCCCAGAAACACATCTGCTCATTTTATTGGTTAAAGCAAGGCACAAGGCCAGCCCAAATACTAGGGCTGGGAAAACAAACACTACCTTGACGAGAGGAGCTGCAAAATATTGTGGCTATGATTTCCAACATACGTCAGTAGCTGACCAAGTTGACTGTAAAATTAAATTGGACAAAATTGGTAAAAATTCCAGATTCTGACTTCTGCCAGACATTTACCCCATTTTGCATTTACCCCTTTTGCAGATCTGCAGATTAGGAAGTAGACAGAAACAGTAAGAAAAAACACGTGGATAACCTTAATCAGTTTTCGTTTGTGTATGTGTGTGTGTGTGTGTGTGTGTGCATGTGCGTGTGTAGAAACAGGTTCTTGCTAGGATGTCCAGGTTGGAGTGCGGTGGCTATTCACAGGTGATATCACAGCACACTGTGGCCTCAAATTTCTGGGCTCAAACAATCCTCCCACTTAAGGCCTCCTCAGTAGTGGGGACGATAGGCACATGCCACTGCGCCCAGCTTCAAGACTTTTTTTTTTTTGAGATGGAGTCTTGCTCCATCACCCAGGCTGAAGTGCAATGGCACGATCTCATCTCACTGCAACCTCTGCCTCCTGGGTTCAAGCAATTCTCTTGCCTCAGCCTCCCAAGTAGCTGGGATTACAGGGGCCTGCCACCACACCCAGATAATATTTGTATATTTAGTAGAGACAGAATTTCACCATGTAGGCCAGGCTGATCTTCAGCTTCAACTTCTGATTTCAGGTGATCCACCCACCTCAGCCTGCCAAAGTGCTGGGATTACAGGTGTTATCCATAATGCCTGGCGAACTCATAGGCTTTAAAACATATGTCTTGGGAGCTGGGTGCGGTGGCTCACGCCTGTAATCCCAGCACTTTGGGAGGCCGAGGCGGGCGGATCACGAGGTTAAGAGATCGAGACCATCCAGGCTAACATGGTGAAACCCCGTCTCTACTAAAAATACAAAAAAAAAAAAAAAAAAAAAAAGATTAGCTGGGCCCACTGGTGGTGCGTGCCTGTAGTCCCAGCTACTCAGGAGGCTGAGGCAGGAGAATTGCTTGAACCCGGGAGGCAGAGGTTGCAGTGAGCTGAGATTGCACCACTGCACTCCAGCCTGGCCACAGAGTCTCGTCTTAAAATATATATATATATATATATAAATAAACATGTGTGTGTGTGTGTGTGTGTGTGTGTGTGTGTGTGTGTCTTGGGCTCATGCCTGTAATCCTGGCACTTTGGGAGGCTGAGGCAGGTATATCACTGGAGGTGAGGAGTTGGAGACCAGCCTGGCCAACATGATGAAACCCTCTCTCTACTAAAAATACAAAAATTAGCCGGGTGTCGTGTCAGGCGCCTGTACTCCCAGCTACTTGGAGGCTGAGACAGGAAAATCGCTTGAACCTGGGAGGCGGAGGTTGCAGAGACCCCAGATCATGCCACTGCACTCCAGTATGGGCGCCAGAGCAAGACTCTGCCTCAATAAATAAATAAATTAATTAAATTAAATAAATAAAGCCTATCAGTGACCTTTGACTTAACTAGCCCCTTTTTCAACTGAGTTAACTAGTACATACATTTCTTATCCATTAAAGCCTGTATTCCTATCTTCTCTGAAATCTAGAGGCATATAATAGGGTCAGTGGTTAAGAGTGAGGATTTTAGAATAGGAGCTAGATTTAAATTGTGGCTTTGTACTACTTTGTGTGAGTTTATATACATTATCTAAAGTCTGTATTTTTCAGATTTATTCATAAGACAGTCTACCTCACAAGGTTTTTGTGAAGACTGAATAAATATGTGTACAGAGATTAGCAGAGTGTCTGGCACACGGAAAGCATCCAACAAGGTCAATGATTTTTATTTGCTAGGCCTCAGTCTGCAGGAACATATACTGAAGCTTTAAGATTTGCTCAAGCCTCTTGCAAAATGGTCTATGGGGCATCTGGCAGTAGGGCCTTCATATACACTCCCAAACACTGAAGCCACCCAAACAAACTTTTGTACTTAGCTCTCTGAATTTGGAGTGACTTTTCTAAATTTTTGACCCATAAATTTCCTCTTGGTTTGCTTTGCTGCCCCCTTCTGGTGGAATGGCAGAAGAGTTAGATGACATTCCAATCCCTACTGTCACTCAAACTGCTAAAAGCTATCGATATTTTGAATCCTTAGTCAAAGAATCCAACTCGCAAAAATCTCTGGCCTTACATTCAAGTGAATTCAAATGAAAATAAAGTTTAAATGTAAAACTTCTACCCATGAATTTAAATTTATTTCTATTACATGGAAAGTGATACTGGTAGGTAAAATAATTATTAGTTATTAAAATGGATTACTCATTTTAGATTGAAAAGATTTAAGAATATTTTGCTATTCTGAATGGCCACAGAAAATTCCCTATAAACTGCATTTCAATTTTCTGAAACAGTGAAATGTGTACATATAGAGTCTTAATTTTAAAAAACTTTTTTCCTAGGCTGGGCACAGTGGCTCATGGCTGTAATCCCAGCACTCTGGGAGGCCAAGGCGGATGGATCACGAGGTCAGGAGTTTGAGAACAGCCTGTCCAACACAGTGAAATCCCATCTCTACTAAAAATACAAAAATAAGTTGGGTGTGGTGGCATACACTTGTAGTCTCAACTACTCAGGAGGCTGAGGCAGGAGAATCGCTTGAACCCGGGAGGCAGAGGTTGCAGTAAGCCGAGATCATACCACTGCACTCCAGCCTTGGACCAACAGAACAAGACTGCATCTCAAAAAAACAAACAAACAAAAAACCAACCAACCAAACACAAAAAACCCCTTTTTTCCTAACATTAATATCAGCTAATCTCTATATCTTCCAAACTGTAAGACCTATGTATTGTCCTGGTATTCAAAAATTTTAGCATAGAAACTCCATGCAAAATGTTACTGTGTACTTCCTTCAAATACAATGAGAAAGGTAAATACTTAGCCTAATACAGAAAATTATTGAAATCACTTAAACAATTTTCACATTGTTTTAGAAGATATTGTAAATATTCTAGGCCAGGCATGGTGGCTCATGCCTGTAATCCCAGCAATTTGGGAAGCCGAGGCAGGAGGATCGCTTCAGCCCAGTAGTTCAGTCTGGGCAACATGGTGAAACCCCATCTCTACTGAAAAATACAAAAATTAGCTGGGTGTGGTGACATGTGCCTGTGGTCCCAGCTACTTGGGAAGCTGAGGTGGGAGGACTGCTTGAGCCTGGAAGGTCAAGGCTGCAGTGAGCCATGACTGCACCACTGCACACACCAGCCTGGGTGACAGAGTGAAACTCTGTCTCGAAAAGAAAAAGAAAAAGAAATATTCTAGGTTTTATATAGACTAAGCTAAAATTTACAAGCAAATGTGCAGAAAATTTGTACATGAATTTTCATTAAACTGTTAATCCTACTGTAGAATTTTGTGACCAGAAAAACATTTCCTTGGTCCTTGATTTTCAGAAAAACATATTTTAAGGAGAAATGTACACTGTTTTCTTGTTTACTTCATATTGGCTGTTTGGGTATAAATCTGCAGAAGCTAAAAAATATGTTCTTTTTGAAGTATTGGCAAGAGTTCTAAAGTTACAAATACTATTACATTAAGTCATGATAACAGCACTTATGCCACGTTATCTCTACAAAATGTAAAATGACTGGAATCTCTGGAATTCCCTTCCCCCACTAATTCAACAAAGCTGAGATTTGTACTTTAGAACAGAGAGACCCATCTCCTGCAGCTACCCAACCATTGCTGCTTTTACTGGCCAAATTATTTACAATCTAAATATTGGTCATTTGCATATTTTATAGGAATTATGCACCTTGGAGACAAGGGAACAGGTTGCAGCAAATCTGTTAAAAATACAGTTTATATTCAAAACTAGATCTACTTTCCATGTTTAGCACAATATGTAAGGGCTGCTTATTGAGTGGAAATATGCCAAAATCTGGGTTAAAGCCTTTGCAGTTCTCTACTTGCCAGAATGAAAACATGAATTTCTGGCCTTTAAGGCTGTGTAACGAAGAACCAGAATTGGAGAATAAAGTACTAAAAAATTGAAACTAATTATACAGGTTATTATTTAGAAAGTTATTCATATAATCTGAATTTTTGATACCTAGAATAGCCATTAAAAGTAGGCAGTTAGGAGATACCTCTGTAAAAGGCCAAAAGCAACAAGAACTTTACTAAAACCAGCATAAAAATGAGCTAATTCAATTTAGTCTTCTATTTAATATTAAACCAGAATGATTCCATAGATTGCAATAGAGTACCAAATATAGGCTGGGTACAGTGGTTCATGCCTGTAATCCCAGCACTTTGGGAGGTCGAGGCCACCAGATGGCTTGAGTCCAGGAGTTTGAAACCAGCCTGGGCAATATAGTGGAACCCCATCTCTACAAAAAGTACAAAAATTGGCTGGGCATGCTAGTGCGTGCCTGTAGTCCCAGCTACCTGGGAGGCTGAGGTGGGAGGATCGCTTGACCCCGAGGGGTGGAGGTTGCAGAGAACTGAGATGGTGCTACTCCACTCCAGCCTGGGTAACAGAGTGGGATCCTGTCTCAAAAAAATACCAAATGTATATCAACAAAAATATTACAATCAAAAAACGTTTTAAGGCTAAATATAATGAAGATGTCATTCTTCACTGGAATTTCTCTCAAAAGCTTCAGATTGCATTAATTCATTTTATTGCTCCCCTTTAAATTAAGCATAGAATTGTCTCTTTTTAGTTTAACTCTGAAAATTTTTTTCTTTCCCCTTCCTTCCTTCCTTTCCTCCCTCCTTCCTTCCCTTTCTACCTTCCCTCCTTTCTTCCTTTTTCTTTCTCTCTTTCCTTTCTGTCTCTCATTTCTTCCTTTCCCTTTCCTTTCCCCTTCCTTCCTTCCCTCCCTCCCTCCCTTCTTTCTTTCTTTTTCCTTCACTTCTCTTTTCTTTCTTCTTTTTGATCTCACTCTGGCATCTAGGCTGGAGTGCACTGGTGGGATCACAGCTGACTACAACCTTGAACTCCCAGGCTCACGCAATCTTCCTGCCTTGGCCTCCCAAGTAGCTGGGATTACAGGCATGTATCACCTCACCCAGTTAATTTTTGTATTTTTAGTAAAGACAAGGTTTCACCATGATGGCCAGGATGGTCTTGAACTCCTGACCTCAAGTGATCTACCCGCCTAGGCCTCCCAAAGTGCTGGGATTACAGGTGTAAGCCAACGCACCTGGCCTACTTTTCTTATTTTTGGTAGAGATGAGGTCTCTTAACTTCTGGGCTCAAGCAATCCTCCTGCCTTAGCATCCCAAAATGCTGGCATTACAGGCCTGAGCCACCACACTGGCCAAAAAACGTAATATGTAATTTTCAGAAAACATGTATAGATGTTTACAGAGAGGAGTCAAATATAAAGTTTGGAGACTATGGGTATATTCTCGGCAAATAACTCACATTAGTAGGCGGTTTTTTTTTTTTTTTTTTTTGAGACAGAGTTTTGTTCTGTCACCCAGGCTGGAGTGCAGTGGGGTGATCTCGGCTCACTGCAACTTCCGCCTCCTGGGTTCACGCCATTCTCCTGCCTCAGCCTCCTGAGTAGCTGGGACTACAGGCGCCCGCCACCACACCTGGCTAATTTTTTGTATTTTTAGTAGAGACGGGGTTTCACCGTGTTAGCCAGGATGGTCTGGATCTCCTGACCTCGTGATCCGCCCGCCTTGGCCTCCCAAAGTGCTGGGATTACAGGCTTAAGCCACCGCACCTGGCCAGTAGATGATCCTTTTAGCCACTCTGCTTATAAACTGGCTCCAGGAGCGGGACAAGAGTGCAAACAACCTACATTAAGCTTTATTCCATGGGTATATTTATGTGTTTTAAATAGGTAAAGAGGCATTAAGTTTGAAAATACAGACTTGGCCGGGCGCGGTGGCTCAAGCCTGTAATCCCAGCACTTTGGGAGGCCGAGGCGGGTGGATCACGAGGTCAGGAGATCGAGACTATCCTGGCTAACATGGTGAAACCCCGTCTCTACTAAAAATACAAAAAACTAGCCGGGCGTGGTGGCGGGCGCCTGTAGTCTCAGCTACTTGGGAGGCTGAGGCGGGAGAATGGCGTGAACCCGGGAGGCGGAGCTTGCAGTGAGCCGAGATCACGCCACTGCACTCCAGCCTGGGAGACACAGCGAGACTCCGTCTCAAAAAAAAAAAAAAAAAAGAAAAAGAAAATACAGACTTATTAATAGGAGTCTATTAATAGACTTCTTTTGGGAATATAAATCGAAACCAGATATGGACTAGCTACCTCAACATGTACTATGGTCTTGGATTTAAGTCATTGATTCAGTAGACATTTATTTGTTTGTCTGTCTGCCAGGCTGGACTGCAGTGGTGCAATCTTGGCTCACTGTAACCTCCGACTCCTGGGTTCAACTGCTTCTTGTGCCTCAGCCTCCAGAGTAGCTGGGATTACAGCCACGTGCCATCACACCCAGCTAATTTTTGGATTTTTAGTAGACGTGGGGTTTCACCATGTTGGCCAGGATGGTTTTGATCTCCTGACCTCATGATCCGCCCGCCTCGGCCTCCCAAAGTGTTGGGATTATAGGCATGAGCCACCATGAGTGGCCAATACTTTTTCTTTTACAGATGGAGTCTCACTTTGGGAAGTCGGGGCAGGAGGATCACCTGCATCCAGGAGACCAGCCTGGGTGACATAGCAAGACCCCATCTCTATAAAAAATCAAAAATTAGTCATGCACGGCGGCATGCACCTGTAGTCCTAGCTACTCAGAGTCTGAGGTGGGAGGATCGCTTGAGCCTGGGAGGTCAAGGAGGCAGTGAGCTGTGATTGTGCCACTGTACTCTAGCCTGGGTGAAAGAGTAAGACTGCGTCTCACTGGAAAAAAAAAAAAAAAAAAAAAAAGGCAGGGCACAGTGGCTCACGCCTGTAATCCCAGTACTTTGGGAGGCCAAGGGGGATGGATCACAAGGTCAGGAGTTCAAGACCAGCCTGGCCAAGATGGTGAAACCCCGTCTCTACTAAAAATACAAAAAAATTAGCCAGGCATGATGGCAGATGCCTGTAATCCCAGCGACTTGGGAGGCTGAGGCAGCGAACTGCTTGAACCCAGGAGGCAGTGGTTGCAGTGAGCTGAGATTGTGCCACTGCACTCCAGCCTGGGTGACAGAGCGAGACTCCATCTTAAAAAAAAAAAAAAAAAAAAAAAAGGGGGATGGAGTCTCATTTTGCCCAGGCTGGAGTGCAGGGATGTGATCATAGCTCACTGCAACCTTTAACTCCTGTCCTCAAGTGATCCTGCCTCAGCCTCCTGAAGCATTGGGGTTATAGGTATGAGCCACCACACCTGGGATCAGGACCATATTTAAGAAAATACTTATATTCAGGCTATACCTGTAATCCCAGCACTTTGGGAAGCCGAGGTGGGCAGATCGCTTGAGGCCAGGAGTTCAACACAAGCCTGGCCAACGTGGCAAAATCCCGTCTCTACTAAAAAATTACAAAAAGTAGCCAGGTATGGTGTGCATACCTGTAATTCCAGCTACTTGGGAGGCTGAGACACACGAATTGCTTAAATCTGGGAGCCAAAGGTTGCAGTGAGGCAAGATTGCGCCATGGCACTCCAGCCATGTTGGCCAGGATGGTTTTGATCTCCTGACCTCATGGTCTGGGCGACAGAGTGAAACTCTGTCTCAAAAAACAAAAACAAAACAAAACAAAAAAAACACTGGGCGCAGTGGCTGATGCCTGTAATCCCAACATTTTGGGAGACCGAGGTGGGCGGATCACCTGAGATGGGAGTTCCAGACCAGCCTGGCCAACATGGTGAAACCCAGTGTCTACTAAAAAAAAAAAAAAAATTAGCCAGCTGTGGTGGTGTGTGCCTATAGTCCCAGCTACTCAGCAGGCTAAGGCAGGAGAATCGCTTGAACCCGGGAGGTGGAGGTTGCAGTGAGCTGAGATCGCACCACTGTACTCCAGCCTGGGTGACAGAGTGAGACTCCGTCTCAAAATAATAATAGTAAAAAACGACCGGGCACAGTGGCTCACGCCTGTAATCCCAGCACTTTGGGAGGCATAGGTGGGCGAATCACAAGGTCAGGACATGGAGACCATCCTGGCCAACATGGTGAAACCCCGTCTCTACTGAAAGAAATAAAAAAAGAAAATTAGCCGGGAGTGGTGGTGGTTACCTGTAGTCCCAGCTACTCAGGAGGCTGAGGCAGGAGAATCGCTTGAACCCAGGAGGCGGAAGTTGCAGTAAGCCGAGATCGCGCCACTGCACTCCAGCCTGGCGACAGAGCGAGACTCCGTCTCAAACAACAACAAAAAATAACAAGAAAGAAAATACTTATATTCAAAATTAGTCCTACTTTTCACACTTAGCTACCTGAGTCTACATATGCCAATATTTCCACTAAATTTCACGGTCATTTCTCAAAGAGGCTAGGTTAGTAGAGCAGGAAGTTTAAGTAAATGTACTTAAACAGTACAGAAACAAAGAGGAAATGGTTGATTTGACTTGTTGGGAGACAGGACAAGGTAAGTTTAATACAGGAAATGATACTTGAACTAATTTTGTTAGATGAGTAGGGCTCACCAGAACAGGACAAAGAACGATGTTAAGAGGTAAGGTATAGGATGACTAAGGGGATTGGGCGGCTCTGGAAACTGTAAGTAGTTCGTGGTTGGAGCACAGATGTGACCAGAGAAAAAGCCAGGGAGGACAGCAGCAGTAAGATCAACAGGTCTTGCATGATCTGCTCAGGAGTCTGGACTTGATCCTGTAGGTCGTGTTCTCCAATTTTATTATGCAACACAATCATCTATGCTGCTTGTCTAAAATATACATTCTTTGGCTCCTCTCTAATTCAGGTCCAGAGTAGGATCATGGAACCTCAATTCTAGTGCAGGAGAACCTGGGCCAGGTTTTGATTTTTTTTTTTTTTTTTTTTTTTTTGAGATTAAGTCTTGCTTTGTCTCCCAGGCTGGATTGCAGTGGCGCAATTTTGGCTCACTGCAACCTCTGCCACCTGGGTTCAAGCGATTCTCCTGCCGCAGCCTCCCAGGTAGCTGGGATTACAGGCGCCTGCCACCACGACTGGCTAAGTTTTGTATTTTTAGTAGGCACGGGGTTTCACCATGTTGGCCAGGCTGGTCTCGAACTCCTGACCTTAGGCGATCCACCTACCTCAGCCTCCCAAAGTGTAGGGATTACAGGCATGAGCCACTGCTCCTGGTCGGGTTTTGAATGTTTTGATGAAGCATTACTACAGGCAATAAAGAACCATTAAATATTTTTTAGGGAGAAGTAACAATTACAAAGTCAAGAGCAGATCCAGGTTGGCCTTCTAGCAACATTAGCCTGATGGTAGTGAGGAAGGTAGACTGATTGAAGAGATGAGAACTTAGAGTACAAAATGATTCAGATGACTGGCATGGGGATGTTGGCCATGTTTAACCCAAATCATGTTTTGACAAATAGAAATGTAAAGATTTACACCATGTAACTGCAAAAATTCAATTAAATATCAAATAGTTCATTTATTCTCTCTGGGGTTTTGTGCACTCATGGTTTCATTCATGTCTGTATTAATGCCCTAATCTTTTTTTTTTTTTTTTTGAGACGGAGTCTCGCTCTGTCGCCCAGGCTGGAGTGCAGTGGCCGGATCTCAGCTCACTGCAAGCTCCGCCTCCTGGGTTCACACCATTCTCCTGCCTCAGCCTCCCGAGTAGCTGGGACTACAGGCGCCCGCCACCGTGCCCAGCTAGTTTTTTGTATTTTTTAGTAGAGACGGGGTTTCACCGTGTTAGCCAGGCTGGTCTCAAACTCCTGACCTGGTGATCCGCCCATCTCGGCCTCCCAAAGTGCTGGGATTACAGGCTTGAGCCACCACGCCCAGCCTAATGCCCTAATCTTGATCTTCAAAGTAGACCTTTCTTCTGAACTTCAAATATATTTCTACCTGTGGACTGGACATCACTTCTTTAATGCTGAAGCTATTGGCTACCTAAAACTCAACATATCCAAAGTTGACAATTTTTCCTTTCCAAGCCAGAATCTTGGGAACTAAGAGACCTGCCCATTCCCTCATATCCATTTAATTATCTAAATAGAAGTAGGAATTCTGAATGTTCTATCTACAGTAAATTAAATTTCAGAATATAAAAAAGCAAACTGATACACAGTAAATTCTTTACATTCAAGAATTTAACATTCATAGTTCCTACTATTTTAAGTGGCCCCAAGGGTTTAGAACATAGAGTCACATAATTTTGCTCTTGCAAAAATCTGAACCACATATTCTATGAGGCTGTTACATGTGAGCAAGTCAGTTACCTAGTGACTGAGTCTAGCTCAGCACTTACATATAATTATGGCTTTATTGCTTTATCAATATATGTAGAAAATGTTCATAAAGTAAAAAATACTCTTTGTGAAAAATGGCTCCCAAAAGAAAGTTAACCGATAGTACTTACGGTGGAGGGATTTTTTTCTTTTTTTTTGTTCTTTTTGAGATGGAGTTTCGCTCTTGTTGCCCAGGCTGGAGTGCAACGGCGAGATCTCAGCTCACTGCAACCTCCGCCTCCCGGGTTCAAGTGATTCTCCCGCCTCAGCCTCCTGAGTAACTGGGATTACAGGCATGCGCCAACATGCCTGGATAATTTTGTATTTTTAGTAGAGACAGCGTTTCTCCATGTTGGTCAGGCTGGTCTTGAACTACAGACCTCAGGTGATCCACTCGCCTCAGCCTCCCAAAGTGCTGGGATTACAGGCGTGTAAGAAAAAAAATAAGTACAAAATTGCTAAACTTAGGATATGCATTATATTTAGTTTTAGTTGATACTACCAAATAGTATCTGCTTCAGACTTGAACAGGTAGTTCACAGAAGAGGATATCCACATGGTCATATGCATGTGAAAAGCTGCTCAACCTCACTAATCATCAAAGAAATAGACATTCAGGTAAGACAAATACCACTATATACCCATTAGAATGGCTAAAATGAAAAGTACTGACCATATCAAGTGTTAGCAAGGATTTGTAACAATTAGAAAAATCAATTTAGAAAACTAGCAGTATGTCCTAAAGCTGCAATAAACATGCAAACTCTGTGATCTCAAAATTCCACTCCTTAATATATATCCAACAGATATATGTACCTGTGTTTGCCAAAAGATACATGCATGGCTGCCACACAGTGGCTCCGATCTGGAATCCTAGCACTTTGGGAGGCCCAGGCTGGAGAATCACTCAAGGCCAGGAGTTTAAGACCAATCTGGGCAACACAGTGAGACATTTTTTTTTTTTTTTTTTGAGACGGAGTCTCGCTCTGTTGCCCAGGCTGGAGTGCAGTGACGCGATCTCAGTTCACTGCAAGCTCCGCCTCCCAGGTTCAAGCAATTCCCCAGCCTCAGCCTCCCGAGTAGCTGGGACTAAAGGTGTCCGCCACCAAGCCCAGCTAATTTTTTGGTATTTTTAGTAGAGACGGAGTTTCACCGTTTTAGCCAGGATGGACTCGGATCTCCTGACCTCATGACCCACCCGCCTTGGCCTCCCAAAGTGATGGGATTACAGGCGTGAGCCACCGTGCCCAGCCCATAGTAAGGCTTTTATTTTCTACAGAAAATAAACAAAATTAGCCAGATGTAGTGGTGTGTGCTTGTAGTCCCGGCTACTTGGGACGCTGACGTGGGAGGATCATTTGAGTCTGGGTGGTCAAGGCTGCAGTAAGCTCACACCACTGAACTGCGGCCTGGGTGACAGAATGAGATCCTGTCTCAAAAAACAAAGAACAAATAACTGCTACACATATGAAAATGAACAAATTTCAGAAGCCTAAGGAGGTGGCTTCTCAGTGGCAGATACTGTTCTATTGCTTGACCTAGGCAGTGGTCACACTCACATAGGTGATATTCTTTACAATGATTAATAGGATTTTTTTTTTTGAGATGGAGTTTCATTCTTGTTGCCTAGGCTGGAGTGCGATGGCACGATCTCGGCTCACTGCAACCTCCGCCTCCCAGGTTCAAGCAATTCTCCTGCCTCAGCCTCCCAAGTAGCTGGGATTACAGGCATGCACCACTACGCCCAGATAATTTTGTATTTTTAGTAGAGACGGGGTTTCTCCATGTTGAGGCTGGTCTTGAACTCCTGACCTCAGGTGATCTGCCCACCTTGGCCTCCCAAAGTGCTGGGATTACAGGCATGAGCCACCGCGCCTGGCAATTAATATGATTTTTGCTTACTTCTGAATACATGTATACTTCAGTGAAGGTATTCCAAGAAACTCCATCCCAACCACAAAAATCCTTATGATTTTAGTACTCTACAATAACTCATCAAGTGTGTGAAGGGGCTAAAATTTTTTTCAGTTATGCTTTTATTTCAGTTTACATTGTATTAGGAAAAGATCTATTACAGGAGTGCCTGTGTCTTGAGAATGTCAAGCATCCACTGTATTACCACTTCCTTATTACCAAAGCATACAGAATATTTTCAAATTCTAACGGATTGGCCAGGCGTGGTGGCTCACACCTGTAATCCCAGCACTTTTGGAGGCTGAGGCGGGTACACCTGAGGTCAGGAGTTCAAAATCAGCCTGGCCAACATAGCAAAACACCATCTCTACTAAAAATACAAAAATAATTAGCTGGGCTTGGTGGTGGGCACCTGGAAGCCCGGCTACTAAGGAGGCTGAGGCAGGAGAATTGCTTGAACCCAGGAGGCAGAGGTTGTAGTGAGCCAAGATCACACCATCGTACTCCAGCGTGGGCAACAAGAGCAAAGTTCCGTCTCAAAAAAAAAAAAAAATCTAAGGGATCAACATGAAGATGAGTTAGCTTTAAAACAAATTTAACAAGAAATTGTAGTATTACTTTCTCCTCCACAATAATCCCCCTTCTACTCATATAAGGTTTTCCATGTACTTTAGTTTCATAATTTCTTCATTCTTTCATATGCAGAGGGAAAATACAGACATCCAACAACTCCAATCTACAGTTGTCAAAATTCAGACTTAGTACTGAGGAATGGAATCTGTGCTCCAGTCATGGGATAAGAAACCAGTTTTCGTTCCCAACATCCCCTTGGTTTGGTTTTTTCTTTTTTTTTTTTTTTTTGAGATGTAGTCTTGCTCTGTTGCCCAGACCAGAGTGCCGTGGTGCAATCTTGGCTCACTGCAACCTCCATCTCCTAGGTTCAAGCAATTCTCCTGCCTCAGCCTCTTTAGTAGCTGGGATTCCAGATATGTGCCACCACACCCAGCTAATTTTTTTGTAATTTTAGTAGAGAAGGGGTTTCACCATGTTGGCCAAGCTGGTCTTGAACTCCTGACCTCAAGTGATCTGCCCTCCTTGGCCTCCCAAAGAGCTGGAATAACAGGCGTGAGCCACCCCATCTGGCCCCCTCTGTTGGGCTTTCTACTAGGACTTTGGTAGGCTAGTAATGATAAGGATGAGGAATGCCTAGGGGCAATAAGTATTTAGAATTGGCACAGCCATGTTTTTGGCAGAAGGTACTCGCTATTCCCTAATTAAGAGATTAGGCCTGGCATGGTGACTCATGCCTGTAATCCCAGCACTTTGGGAGGCCAAGGTGGGCGGATCACCTGAGTTCAGGAGTTTGAGACCAGCCTGGCCAACACAGTGAAACCATCTCTACTGAAAATATAAAAATTAGCTGGGCGTGGTGGCGGGTGCCTGTAATCCCAGCTACTTGGGAGGCTGAGGCAGGAGAATCACTTGAACCTGGGAAGTGGAGGTTGCAGTGAGCCGAGATGGCACCACTGTACTCCAGCCTGGGTGACAGAGTGATACTGTCTAAAAAAAGAAAAAAAAAAAGAGATTAAACCCCATTCACATTCATTTCCTACCAAGACTGAGCCAGCAAGAAGGCTGATAGTTAAGTCCAATTTCCTAGGAATGAAAAATGAAAAGCCAAGGCAACAAGTAGGCGCTGTAAAATTGTTTGTTTTTTTAATGGCAGGTCAAATATCCTGAAACATACATGTATTTTGATAGTCTTCTAATCCCAGTTGAGTTCAAATATTAAAGAAACACACACAAGCTAAGAGAATTCAATATTGTTCCAAGGCACTTACTGAATCTCTGACTAGATGAAAACAAGAACAATTAGGATGAACAATTAGACCGTATATAATATAAAAATAACTTTGCTTACAATTTACAAAATGTATTATTATTACAATCTTTGATCTCTGATAACCTGCAAAGCTGGCTGCATGAATCCAGCAAGTTTAAAATTCAGAAACTATTTTCTAAAACTCCAGGGCAAATAATTTACAAATAAAGTACACAAAGATTTAGACCATGCAGAAATTTCTTACATCTTCTGTTAATAATATTTCGATTGCAACTTTATCAAATTATATACCTACTTGCCCTGTACATATACAAAATAATGCATACATGATAAAACAGAAAAAGAGTAGTCCTTAAACTCAATATATCATAAAAGTATTACTATATTAACATGTCTACAAGCAGCGTGTAACAGGGTTAAGAGACATTAAGGCAATAATACTTGAAGTTTCAAAATAAACCATATGTAATACTTTTTCCTAAGTATAGTATAAGGCAGGTAGATGGTCCCAGCAAAAAATATTAAGGTAACAATCTACACTGCTGTTAGTCCCACATATTAAAGATGGAATACTATAAATCTGGCTTTCAGTGGCACCTGAATTTTCCAGTATAACTTAAAAGTGTCTTTTAGCTCCCTGAATCATGTCCATTCTGAAGGTGGATCTCTTGGTCCTTTGGGTTTTCCGCATCGATTACCAAAACCTACAGTGAAAATACCACAATAACTAGTCAGTGTTCAGAAATACTTTTAAACTACTAAAAACCATGTCCACAGACATTCTGATTTTCTGGAACAAATAAATTTCCACAAGGGAATTTAGAATTTAAGCCAAACAAAACTCTGTAAATGCAAAACGATTGTAAATTTATCTGGGGTAACTGAAAATGATTGCTTCTTTTAAAAATCTTATGCTGAAAATAAACCAATTTTATCACAATGTAAGAAAAACATCCAAGATAATTTAGTCTGTCCAACACAAAAGATTTTTTTAATATACTGCAGTTTTCTATTTTAGTTTTTAATCTCAATGTGAAATAGAATTAAGTGCTTCATTTATTTCATGACTAGTCCAAGCAACTCTGGAAAATCATATACTTTATTCTTGGCAAGTGTCACTTCACAATGGCAAATGAGCTTTTCTCATTCTTGCCAGTGTTAACTACTTACTAAAAATTATTTATTAAAGAAATTACCAATATCTGTGGCTTCTGTTGGACTTTCTGATGTTTGTTCTCTCTTGTCACTGAAAGTAGGTGGACATTCTGTACACATCTCGTAGTGAATACCTCCCACTGGATGATCTAAATAGCAACACAAAACCTTTGTTAATCACCATGCTTTGTAGCATCATATATATACAACTCTTTAATTTTTTAAATGTTGGCAAGCATGAAAAGAGAAAATTTTCTCTCCTGGGCACCATAATTTTATAGGTCAAGATCAATATAAATACAAACGTAGTGAGCACAGAAAATCATGTCAGGTATTATTGTGGTCACACAGAAATCTGCAGTGAGTACTTCTGCAACGTGAGGATTCTCATTATTTTTATTTCCTAAATCTAGGTCTTGACATATTACATTCCCTTAAGGTAGCTATACTATATGCCTATGTTCTAAGGGAATAATTGCAACCGAAATGCCTTTGTATAGAAATCAACAAGGTCAGTCCAGGAGCAGTGGCTCACACCTGTAATCCCAGCACTTTGGGAGGTTGAGGCGGGTGGATCACGAGGTCAGGAGATTGAGACCATCCTGACTAACACGGTGAAACCCCATCCCTACTAAAAAAATACAAAAAAGTTAGCTGGGCATGGTGGCGAGCGACTGTAGTCCCAGCTATTCGGGAGGCCGAGGCAGGAGAATGGCGTGAACCATTCTCACTGCAGGCAGAGCTTGCAGTGACCCAAGATCGTGCCATTGCATTCCAGCCGAGGCGACAGAGCGAGACTCCATCTCAAAAAAAAAAAAAAAAAAAAAAAGAAATCAACAAGGTCAAGGTTAATTAATGAAATATTTCCACCTGAAATAACAACGCAACTTTTTTTTTTAGACAGAGTTTCCCTCTTGTTGCCCAGGTTGCAGTGCAATGGCGCAATCTCAGCTCACTGCAACCTCCGCCTCCTGGGTTCAAGGGATTCTCCTGCCTCAATCTCCCTAGTAACTGGGATTACAGGCGGCAGCCATGATGCCCAGCTACTTTTTTATTTTAAGTAGAGATGGGGTTTAACCATGTTGCTCAAGGCTGGTTTCAAACTCCTGACCTCAGGTCATCGCCCGCCTTGGCCTCCCAAAGTGCTGGGATTATAGGTGTGAGCCACGACGCCAGATCTAACTACTTTTAAAGTTTTATGTTGTTTAGATTGTAGTTCACTCTTTAATTACCAATGTTCAACATTAGTAACAAAAGAAATTAACTACTATAATTCATTCATTCTTTCACAGTCTTGAACATACCCCATACCTCCATGAGGAACCTTTCTGGAAACTTGGAATACAAGTAAAATAACAGACAATCCCCATCCTCAAGATGCTTACAGTCTGGAAAGGAGCCCACAGACTTTTTTTTTTTTTTTTTTTTTTTTTGAGATGGAGTCTTGCTCTTGTCACCCAGGCTAGAGTGCAATGGCACAATCTCGGCTCAGTGCAACCTCCACCTCCCGGTTCAAGTGATTTTCCTGCCTCAGCCTCCCAAGCAGCTGGGATTACAGGTGCTCGCCACATTTTTGTATTTTTAGTAGAGTTGCGGTTTTGTCATGTTGGCTAGGCTGGTCTTGAACTCCTGATCTTGTGACTGCCTGCCTCGGCCTCCCAAAGTGTTGGGATTACAGGCATGAGTCACCACACCAGGCCCCACAAACTTCTTAAAGAAAATAAAGCTAGAGAACAATAAAATAGAAAATAAGTAGTTTAGGTCTTGCAAATCACTTAAGATCACTGCCACAAACTCTTCTTTGGTTTTGTTAGCTTCATTGTTCTTCTTTTTAAACAACTCTTTAAAAACATAAAAGCCATTGGTTTAGCTCAAGGGCATAACAAACATTAGGGCTATAGGCCGTGCAATGCCAAACCCTGGTCTAGTAGGAGACACAGAGAGATATATTAATTATTATAGCAGTGTGATAAGCTTTTAAATAAAATTATGCATAATGTGCAATAGAGACAAAGAGGAGAGGCATTTATATGAGACTAGTGGTGGTGAGATATTCAGAGCCATATTCTAGGAGGAAATGATGATCCTAGACTAAACAGCCTCCATTTTCTCTGTGAAGTAAAGGTCATGTAAGAGTTAGATGGATTCCAGTCCAGGCTGGCCTGGCTCTATAGCTTCCGCTATTTTCTTTTTGAGGTGGAGTTTCACTCTGCCACTCAGGCTGGAGTGCAGGGGTACAATCTTGGCTCACTGTAGCCTCCACCTCCCAGGTTCAAGCGATTCTCCTGCCTCAGCCTCCGGAGCAGATGGGATTACAGGCGCACACCACCATGCCCGGCTAATTTTTGTATTTTTAGTAGAAATAGGGTTTCACTCATGTTGGCCGGGCTGGTCTTGAACTCCTAATCTCAAGTGATCCACTTGCCCTGGCCTCCCCAAAGTGCCAGGATTACAGGTGTGAGCCACTGTGTCCAGCCCTGCTATTTTCTTTATAAAAAGGTATAGAAAGTAATATCATTTATAAGATGGAACAGACCCATTAGGCCAAGATCCAGAATATAATCTTGAGAGAAGAGCTGAAGCGAAATGGAGGGTAGGGGCAAAGGCAAGAGGTGAACTGAAGACATTATACAGGCTAGGATGTTTGATGAGTTACTTACATGGTCACTGACTTTAATAATAACTTGATCTATTTTAGTACGATATGACAGTAATAGGAATATGGTAGAAAAAAATTCAAACTGGGCATTGTAACGCTGGTTTGAGCTATATAATTTTATTGGTCTTCGCAAATAAATGAAAAAGTACTAAAAGGAAGATTTCTTAAACAATAGGTTTCTACAAAGCCAATTCCATCATGTAGGTAAATTTGGGGCATTTATGTAAGTTGGGATCTAACTTCCAGGTGTTTTTAAAAACAGAAAATAAAAAACAGAAAAATATTTTTAACAATCTCTTTCCCATGAGCCTGTAGCTATTGATAGTAAATGCTCCCATGATTTTCCAGATCAATACTACTATCTGGTGGTAATAATTAATTTGGAAGAATTATAGTACAATATTAAGCTTCTAGAAGAGCTGTCCTAGACATTTTCACATACAGAAATAACTAAATAGCATGAACTATGAAGCACGATATTTTGTAGAAATTAATCTATAAAATCTATAGTAAAAAGGAAAAAAAAATCTAACGACTTACCACATTTCTCATTTTCAGAGGTTATCAAGCCCTAGGAGGAAGACATTTAATATCTATTACAATACATTCATTTTATATACAAATAATAGAAAGCTCGGTGTGTTATGGATATATATCCCAAGAAATCAAGGCCTATCATTTTCAGCATCAGAGGAAAAGCAAACAATTGTGCTTTTAATTAGGCTTAAAATTTTTAAATGTTACACTGTTTCTACTTGGAGTAAATGTTTCTGGATGAGCGCTGAAAAGCACGGGCTACTGCATGAAGGAACATACAGCTAAGTTTTGCCAGCCACTATTACTGATTATATCATTATTGTATTTTATGTGTCAATTAAAATACATCATGTTTTAGAATCAAATATAAGATGTAGCTCAATTCCAGAGATATTAAATATGGGAGAAAATATAAAAAAGTATTAATGTTAATAAAAAATGCTGTCTCCTATGGACAAATTTGTTGTTGTTGAGACAGGGTTTCACTCTGTTACTCAGGCTGCAGTGCAGTGGTGCGATCACAGCTCACTGCAGCCTTGACCTCTGGGGCCCAAGCAATCCTCCCATCTCAGCCTCCCAAAATGCTGGGACCACAAACATGTGCCACCACATCTGGCTAATTTTTAAAATTTTTGTAGAGATAAGGTCTCCCCATGTTGCCCAGGATGGTCTTGAACTCCTGGGCTCAAGTGATCCTTCTGCTTGGCCTCCCAAGGTGCTGTGATTACAGGCATGAGCCATCATGGCACGCCCTCAAGATATTTAATTGCCAAAACATTTCTCGAATGTCAAAGAAATGCCAGGTAGCCAGAAAAAAACAAAAGAAGTGACTATGTGCCTAGTGTTATAATGGGAAGCATCTAGAAATGTAAGAAAGAATTAGGACCCTGAAAATAGTAACTCCTATTTCATTCATACCGTCAAAATTATTTGAAACATGACATAATTTACGTATTTCAAAAACAGCTTGAGAAAATAATACTTTAAAGTGATAGTTGTACGTAGATCAGGTTACCCTTTGAAAAAATTTCAGATCCTACCTTTTATATGTGCTTTTCATCTGAAATCTTAGCATAAGAAATGCTGATTAAAAATTACAAACTATATTTAACGATCTTAAGATGACAGCTATTTCAACAAGTGCGAGATTAGTTAACAAAAGAGTAAAAATGTTAAGCTATAACCGTTCCAATTCCAAAAGGACTCACTTCAGACTTTTTTTGTTCAGATCGTTCCTGACTTTGAAGTTCACTCCATTCCGATCTTATAGGTGTATCTGAGAAAAATGAAATCTTATCGTTATTAACACCTTGAATTTTTGATATTTCTTTGCATTAAAATAAAAAACAGATCCTAAAGATTTTAGAAACTATCACTTCCACAAAAATTCTGTAGTTTCTGGGTAAGCATATTTCTGAAGTTTCTAAAAAAAAAATTGTAGTTTCTATTAATTTGAGAACATTCTTTTATGTTTCCTTCCTTCAAAACCTAAGTAAATGAATTCAGTCATCAGTTTATTATAGTCTGTAGATAATGTGACAGACAAGTGAAGTATATTGCTTAATCTAGAGATAATGTGACAGACTTAAACAAGTGAAGTATACTGCTTCATTGTTTTCAACATTCTTTTTAGTTGTTGTTGTTGAGACAGGGTCTCACTCTGTTGACCAGGTGCGATCTTGGCTCAGTGCAGCCTCAACCTCCCAGGCTCAGGCAATCTTCCCATCTCAGCCTCTTGAGTAGCTGGGACTATAGGTGCATACCACCTCACCTGGCTAATTTTTGATTTTATACAGACAGGGTTTTGCCATGTTGCCCAGGCTGGTCTCAAACTCCTAGGGCAACATGGAACAGAGATCCACCTGCCTTGGCTTCCCAGAGTGCTGGGATCACAGGCATAAGCCACTGCCCAGTTCTTCAACATTTATCTTAAAATCAGTCAAAATTCACTTTGGGAGGCTGAGGCAGGCAGATCACTTGAGGTCAGGAGTTCGAGACCAGCCTGGCCAACATGGTGAGACCCTATCTCTACTAAAAAATACAAAAAAACATTAGTTGGGAGTGATGGTACATGCCTCTAATCGCAGCTACTCAGGAGTCTGAGGCAGGAGAACAGCCTGAGCCCAGATCGTGCCACTGCACTCCAGCCTCAGTGACAGAGTGGAACTCCATCTCAAAATAAAACAAAACGAGGCCAGGCGTGGTGGTTCACGCTTGTAATCCCAGCACTTTGGGAGGCCGAAACAGGCGGATCACGAGGTCAGGAGATTGAGGCCATCCTGGCTAACACAGTGAAACTTTGTCTCTACTAAAAAAAATACAAAAAAATTAGCTGGGTGTGGTGGCGGGCGCCTGTAGTCCCAGCTACTCAGGAGGCTGAGGCAGGAGAATGGCGCAAACCTGGGAGGCGGAGCTTGCAGTGAGCCGAGACTGCGCCACTGCACTCCAGCCTGGGCAACAGAGACTCCGTCTAAAAAAATAAAAATAAATAAATAAATAAAATAAAATGAAACAAAACAAAAATCAGTCAAAATTAATATATTGGTAAAATGTACTTAGACTAGTGAGCACCTCCACTGAGCATGAGACACTGTTAAATATAATCAAGCTGTTTCTGCACTCTTTTTTAGAGGATTAATAGGGAGAAGTACATTATCAATGTTTTAAAGTATGATCACTTTTTCCCAGTTCTGATACTCCAGTGGTCTTTTTTTTTTCCTTCCCCAGACGGGGTCTCACTCTGTTACCCAACTAGAGTACAGTGGCACGATCATGGCTTACTGCAGCCTCCAATTCCAGGGATCAAGCAATCCTTCTTCTTCAGTCTCCTGAGTAGCAAGGACTACAGGCACATGTCACCACGCCTGGCTACTCTTTTATTTATTTTATTTTATTTTTTGAGACGGAGTCTTTTGTTCTTGTTGCCCAGGCTGGAATGCAATGGCATGGTCTCAGCTCACTGCAACCTCTGCCTCCTGGGTTCAAGCAATTCTCCTGCCTCAGCCTCCCAAGCAGCTGGGATTACAGGCGCCCACCACAACTGGATAGTTTTTTCATTTTTAGTAGAGAGGAGGTATCACTATGTTGCCCAGGCTGGTCTCAAACTCTTAGGCTCAAGCAATCCTCACGCCTTGAACTCCCAAAGTGCTGCGATTACAGGTGTGAGCCAATGTGCCCAGTCTACTCCAGGGGTCTTAAGTGTATTTCAGTTAACATCAATCCAGTGACGCCCACCCAACAGAAATGTTTACTGACCTAAACCTAAGGAAAGCAATTAATGTCTTCATAAATAAGTGCTACTTTTTTTTTTTGAGACGGAGTCTTGCTGTCGCCCAGGCTGGGTGCAATGCCATGATCTTGGCTCACTGCAACCTCCGCCTCCCGGGTTCAAGCGATTCTCCTGCCTCAGCCTCCCGAGTAGCTGGAACTACAGGCGCGTGCCACCATGCACAGCTAATTTTATGTATTTTTAGTAGAGACAGAGTTTCACTGTGTTAGCCAGGATGGTCTTGATTTCCTGACCTCGTGATCTGCCCACCTTGGTCTCCCAAAGTGGCAGGATAACAGGCATGAGCCAATAAGTGTTACTTTTACTGAATGAAAATACACCAGACTGCAAATACACTTATAATTGCCTTTTTTTTTTTTTTTTTTTTTTTGAGACGGAGTTTCGCTTTTGTTGCCCAGGCTGGAGTGCAATGGCACGATCTCGGCTCACTGCAATATCTGCCTCCCAGGTTCAAGTGATTCTCCTGCCTCAGCCTCCCAAGTACCTGGGATTACAGGCATGCGCCACCACGCCTGGCTAATTTTGTATTTTTAGTAGAGACAGGGTTTCTCCGTGTTAGTCAGGCTCGTCTCAAACTCCTGATCTCAGGTGATCCGTGCATCTCAGCCTCCCAAAGTGCTGAGATTACAGGTATGTGTCACTGCATCTGGCTTTATAATTGTATTTATTTATTTATTTAATTTTTGAGACGGAGTCTTGCTCTTCGCCCAGGCTGGAATGCAATGGCGCAATCTTGGCTCACTGCAATCTCTGTCTACTGGGTTCAAGTCATTCTCTCCTGCCTCAGTCTCTCAAGTAGCTGAGATTACAGGCGTCAGCCACCATGCCCAGCTAATTTTTATAGTTTTAGTAGAGACGGGTTTCACCATGTTGGCCAGGCTGGTCTCGAACTTCTGACCTCAGGTGATCCACCCACCTAGGCCTTCCAAAGTGCTAGGATTACAGGCTTGAGCCACCACGTCCGGCCTATAATTTCAGTTAAGTGAATTCTGATATCTAACATAAATGCAGTAATTTCTATCAATCTTAACAAGTAAAAAAATCATTTAAAAGCATTTCTCAAAGAATTAAAAGCATGTCAATATCAATTTACTTGTTTCTGAATTTAATTATGCAGCACAATAGCTCATAGATTAAAATCAGGCATGTTTTTCAGAGTTTATTATTAGAATATAAAGTAAATGTAAAAGCAAAAGAGACACTCACTATGTTCACTTGCTAACACAAAAGATTCAGGAGTTCTTTCAGGTAGGGGAGGAGGTGAATCTTCACTAACATCAACATCTAAATTAAACACATAAAAATTTAGGCAAATTATTAAAAATTAACATGTCAGCTAAACAAAATCAGAGAGCTTTCTTGACATTCTAAAATTTCCTGTCACAAGTATCTAGATCAGTTTTTAAAAATGCAAAACAAAAATATGCAAGAAACCATTTCCACTCAACTCATTATCAGGAAGAATTATGATGCTTATTGAGCAAAGATACTGCATACAGAAAATGACTCTCTCCCATGACTTTCCTGCCACTCTACAGACATCATTCAGTTCTCCAAGCCTGAAGGGAATCTTCAGTCAGCTGGCAAGTGACTTCTCTACTGATCTTACTGATGATGCTTTGTGTACAAAAAGGAAAGCTTTGGTCATTTGTGTTATGAAACGCCTAAGCCAGTGTTTACCAAACAGGATTCAATTGCTTAACACCTTTCATGATTTTTGCCATATTATGTAACATGTGTCCTATTCACTTTTAAAGTTGGACTCATTTTAAACCTAACTGTGTACCTCAGTCATGTTTTAAACAGCAATAGCTGAAATAACATCGGAAATACTAGTTATTTTTCCAAAACAGGTAAAGATATGGCTATTAAAGTTTTTTAAAAATCTTCATTTATTTATTGCTGAAGATTTTGTGTACAGTGGCACATTGAGAATGCTGACTGAAGCTATATACAGGTTTTTCACTAGTAGAAACAAAATTAGCTCTTGGGAAAAATAGTGCATTAAGTAAGCCTCATTGGTTAGCTTAACTATGGCTTAAGGTAAATGAGTGCATTTGATCTTTGAGTTTTCACTGGAAGCACAGAAAGAAAACATGAGGATACAATTCTGTGTGTGAACTCTCAGGTTGGGGAGGGTGGGATAAAGAAAAAGAAACATGATGGTCCTATTATTATTTTGTCTTGAGCCTTGCCCATTGTTCTTAAATGAACACACAGTTTTGCCATGATACTCTACTTTTTACCACACCTGATAGGCTATGCATAGGTCTTTTCAATTTTCAACACACATGAGGTGTGTATGATTGCTTTTGCCCCTCCTGCATTTATTTAGCTGGAGACACAAGAAAATACAGCCTCTGGGTCCTGCTGAAAGAAGAGTTCCAGTCCAATACTTGATACACCTACAAAGAGTACCAGAACTCTCTCTTGCCACTAAAGAACTATCTACCTTATCCAGTAGTGGTAGTTTGAGTCATCACCATATGTCTCCTCGCCCTCTTGTTACTAACAGCACACAGTGAAGAGATGGCTGTCGGAAGGAAGGGACACATAATCTTGGCATTCTGGTACCATTTCATAAATTAAATGAACAAAACAAAAGGGCAGTTCAGCCCTTTTTTTTATCAGTTATCTTTCAGAAACTCTGTTTTTCTCTCATGACAGTTCTCACCCTTAAAAACTTTTATTTTCTAAGTGTGGCCCTTGCTTTGTAAATGCATGTTTCTCCCTGGAACTCTGGATTGCTTTTCCTGTTAAAAACTTTTGTTTTAGAGGTTATCTAACCAGATATTGCATATTTTACATAGGCTTTTGCCAATCATATACTGTATGGGGCCTTCTGTAATTGAATCTGAGAAATCTTTCAGGAGGCCTAAGTCAAGACTGAAATTGGAATTGATAGCCAGGAATTTTTGTCAGGCAGTAACTGATGCAAAAGCTTTTTAGGTATCAATACAAAATTATTCCATTACAGTCATGCACTACATAATGACGTTTTCATCAACAAGATGGCGTAAACAACAGTGGTCCTGTAAGATTATGATACCACATTTTTACTGTACCTTTTCTATGTTTAGATACACAAATACTTACCATTGTGTTACAATTGTTCAGTACAGTAATATGTTATACAGGTTTATAGCCTAGGAGCAAGAGGCTACACCGTATGGCCCAGATGTATAGTATACCATACCATCTAGGTTTGTGTAAATACATTCTATGACATTCACACAATGGCAAAATTGCCTAATGACATATTTTTCTTAGAACATATCCCTGCCATTAAGAAATGTATGACTGTAATTCACTAACAAGTTCTAGGACCAAAACCCCCCCCCAAAACTCTAATTCTGGTGCCAATGGTTCTATAAGATAATGATCTACAAAGGAAATAATAATCTATAAGGTAAATAAACAATCTATAAAGTAAATAATCTATATGGTAAAAATTTGGCAACACATTAAAAGTAAGACTACTTGTAGTTACGCTGCAACAAAGAACATTTACACACAGGAAAATCTTCAGTTAATATCAAACCAGTAACAGTTAACGTTGAGAAAAAAGAAACCAGAAATCACATTTATAGTGATTTTTGCTTTGAAATACAAAACCAAACAAACAGAAATGAGCTGGCACATAGTAGGCTGCTTTTAGCTGTATCTTACTCTTTTTTTTTTTTTTTTTTTTTTGAGACAGGGTCTCCCTCTGTTGCCCAGGTAGAGTACAGTGATACAATTATGGCTCACTGCAGCCTTGAGCTCCTAGGCTCAAGTGATATTCCTACCTCAGCCTCCAGAATAGCTGGGACCACAAGTGTGCACCACCACGCCCAGCTAGTTTTTTATCTTTTGTAGAGATTGGGTGTCACTATGTCACCCAGACTGGTTATGAACTCCTAGGCTCAAATGAATTTCCCGCCTCAGCCTCCCAAAGTGCTGGGATTTACAGGCATGAGCCATCAATAGACTTGTCATGTAGTAGTAACTTTTAATGAGCGTATCATATCATGTATCTTTTGGCCCTCACCAAATTCTATTTCCAGTAATTTTTTTTTTTTTAAAAACACAACAACAACAACAAAAAAACTTCCTAAGTACAATATACCACATGCTTGATATACTAAAAAAGCCCAAAATGAAAATTTCTTATCTACATATTTTCTTACATAGTTATAGCTGAGCAGTTATATTTCAAATTCTGAAGTTGAGGAACAAAAGACATTAGCAATTTAAAATTATGGTAAACTGGTAAAGTAATATCTATTATGCTAATTATGATCTTCTAAAGATCCTTCAAATAAAACAAAGACGAATCAAGAAAAGAGAATTCTGTAATTTAAGCAACTAGTTTAAGACTGTTACCTGGCTGGGCACGGTGGCTCATGCCTGTAATCCCAGCAATTTGGGAGGCTAAGGCGGGTGGATTTTATGAGGTCAGGAGATGGAGACCATCCTGGCTAACATGGTGAAACCCCGTCTCTACTAAAAATACAAAAAATTAGCCGGGCGTGGTGGCGCATGCCTGTAATCCCAGCTACTCGGGAGGCTGGGGCAGGAGAATCGCTTGAACTCGGGAGACAGAGGTTGCAGTGAGCCAAGCTCGTGCCATTGCACTTCAGCCTGGGCAATAAGAGCAAAACTCTGTCTCAAAAAGACTGTCATCTATTCTACCAAATACACTCTCAAGTTAAAAAATACAGTATATGTGAGTTAGAGAAAACAAAAGCACTACAGTATGGGTGGCATATAATGGGTCAGAAATAGAAAATAATCTTTCAAGGCCATGGGTGTTAGCTCACGTCTGTAATCCCAGCACTTTGGGAGGCCTAGGTGGGCAGATCACTTGAGGCCAGGAGATTTAGATCAGCCTGGCAAACACAACGAAACCCCGTTTCTACTAAAAACACAAAAATTAGCCATGTGTGGTGGTGCACACCTGTAATCCCAGTTACTGAGGAGGCTGAGGTGGTAGATTGCTTGAGCCCAGGAGCCGGAGGTTTTATGCAGTGAGCCAAGATCATGGCACTGCACTCCAGCCTGGGTGACAGTGAGACTCTGTCTCAAAAAAAATAAAAACAACAAGGCAGGGTGCCAGTAACTCACACCTGTAATTCCAGCACTTTGGGAGGCCAATGTGGGCGGATCATGAGGCCAAGATATCAAGACCATCCTAACCAATATTTTGAAATCCTGACTCTACAAAAAAATACAAAAATTTGCTGGGCATGGTGGCAGGCACGTGTAATCTCAGCTGCTTGGGAGGCTGAGGCAGGAGAATTGCTTGAACCCGGGAAGCGGAGGTTGCAGTGAGCTGAGATCACACCACTGCACTCCAGCCTGAGCAACAGTGCAAGACTGTCTCAAAAAAAAAATATATATATATGTATATACATATATATATTTCAAGGTCACAGTACTTATTTTGCCTGCACATTATAAATAGCAGTCTGTATGTGTCACTACCAAAGTTCACTGATAGGTAAGTGACCACTGATAATCAATATATCAATAAATAGCTTTAAAATTTATATGTTTACTCTCAACTTTAGGGTCTGTTTAAGATGGCAGCCATCATTACTTTTAGCAGATCAAAGAGGAGTTTCAAGAAGCAATAATACACTTTGGGAATTGAGTGCATGCATTATCTTGAAATGCTAAGAGTGCTAAAAAAATAGTAATTCTTTAAATAATAGCTTTGATGACTAGGTATGCACATAGCCCACTCACTACTGAATGAATTAAACTGCCCATATTCTACTGAGCAGTTTGCAGTATTGTTCCTGGGTTAAACCCAGGGTTGGAAACAGCCCTATTTGGAAGCATTTGTGAAGATAGTAAAAACAAACAAAAAAAGGTAATCTGTAGTTAAAGGAACAGTAAAAAGATGACTAGATATTTAGGAGAAACATGGGTGACATTATATGGCCAACCAAGACATTCTACAGTATTTTTGCCACTGTTATTTTAAGTGATTCTTCCCTAAATTATTTCTAATTATTCAGTCAGATAAATTTTTTACCAATACAAAAACAGTAAGATCTATAATAAAGAAAAAGAAAATAAATTATCCAGTTATAACTACTAAAATATTTTAGAAACACCCAGTAATATAATGTGATCAAATTGTTAACAATAAATTAAAAGCTTATATTAAAAAATTAGTATCTAAGACAGATTTTGCTATAGGTTCTATGGTATAATATGGAATAAAACATAATAAATCAATAAAGCTAAAGTGCTTAAAACAGTGACTGGCACATAGTAGACATTTAAGTATTTGACACTATATTATTACCTTTTTCAGCACCTGAATGTATTGTTCCTGCTATATTATGTCTAGCAATGGACATTGGCAATACTTTCCTAGTAGAAATGCTTTCAGTACTAGTGGCAGCAGAAACTGTGGCACTTGCTGTTGAAATATTGGTTTTATTCTGGGTCAGAGCACCATCAGAGTTTCTTTCATCTGAGTCCGAGTCATCAGAGTGAAGTGGATTAGTAAAACTGAGGGGTGTTCTGAAGAGTGGTGAAGTGTTATCATGATCCACAACATCAGGGGTTTCAACTTGTGTTGAAGGACTTGGTGTTAAACTCACAGTTTTCATAGTTTGACAGTGGATATCTGAGGAATTGCCTTCAGATAAATCAGGTATGGGTATGGCATTTTCAGGTCCATGAAATGACCACATTACATGTCCTTTCTCATCAAGAGGCAAGCGGTCTGGCCTTGGAGGTGTGTCTGAATTCTGGGATTCTTCTGGTGGAGTAACTGAAACTTTGTTTGATTGTGTTACACTGCAGTCCACACAAGAATTCTGAGAAGTATCACTGACATTTAGATCTGAACTTAATTCCTGTGGCTTAGAGATTTTATCAGTTGTACAAGGTGAAGCAGATTTAATTTTAATTGCATGTCCCCTATTTAAAAGTGTGTTCCCATCAAAACTTTTTGGTCCCTCTTGGAGAGGGACCTTCTTAATTTCGAAACTTAAATTTCGTTCCAATTTTTTATCTATCTGTTCAATTGTTGATTCATTTTTCCCTGGAAGTTCTGTTGGTTTACTATAGTTTCTGTTGAGGTCTGCTGAATGTTGTTCTGATGAAACCATATGTAACACTGGCTTTGGGTGGTATCTATCATTGTCCTGCCACACAGTAGTGACTGTTGGAAAAGCTGAAGGGGGCGAAGGTGTCAAGATGGGTGGCACTGGATGAGGTTCCGGTGGCTGCAGTATTTCTTCTTTAGCATCCCCTTCAACAAGGCAACTGAA
The DNA here is from genome assembly GCF_043159975.1 of Macaca nemestrina. Taxonomy (NCBI): domain Eukaryota; kingdom Metazoa; phylum Chordata; class Mammalia; order Primates; family Cercopithecidae; genus Macaca; species Macaca nemestrina. The sequence goes on along the minus strand of NC_092128.1, from coordinate 56,975,945 downwards.
AAACAAATATTTAAAAAGGGCATTTTAAGATTGTTAAACAAGTTGATACAGGAGAATTATGTAGCTAAGACTAGTATATTAAGAGCCATTAGAATCTGGTTGTGAAAACTGTAATTTTTCAGACTAAGAAAATTTAATGTTCATCAAGGTAATACATATACTGCTTAAAAAGACTTTTAATGAAAAACATAGTCTCTGCCCTGTAGCCCTCCTGTTAGCCAGAGGCATCCACTTTCAACCTTTTTTTTTTTTACAGCTGCTTCTAAAATTTACCTCTGTATTTCAGACTATTTCAAAAGTTATTTCTTGATCTCTATTTCACATATTTTCTACTGACTTCCTACTGTGGAAGTATCCTTCTCTATCTTTCTAATACTGTTATATTGTAATTTTTCGTTACCTCAGTCATATGACTGCAGATATTATTCACATCTATGACACCATGATTTCATATCTTTTCTTCTACAATGTCTTGTTTTCCCCTAACGACTGCCTTGGGTTTCTGATTGCTTAGCTCTCTATGCACCATCAGTTACTCAGCTTTTCTTCTAACTTTCTTGCAGATTGGTATACCTCCTCTCAATAATGACAAACACACACAGTAACTATCAATACCACAGACATCCTTCTTAGTAACTTTTGGCCTTCTGCTCCAGTGTGGACTACTGGTTCCCTAAGCCACCACAGAGCTAATGTTCTCTCTGGTTTCAGATTCTCCTGTTTCCCAGGTCCCATCTTCCTCTTTCTGGGTATACTCCTTTGTTTGGGTGGGTTACACCCTCTAGTTGCTTTTATTTTTTTCCTTAAAGAAATGGGGGCCAGGCACCGTGGCTCACGCCTGTAATCCCAGCACTTTGGGAGGCCAAGGTGAGTGGATCACTTGAGCTCAGGAGTTTGAGACCAGCCTCAGCAATGTGGTAAAACCCCATCTCTACTAATAATACAAAAATTCACCAGGTGTGGTGGCACACACCTGTAGTCCCAGCTACTTGGGAGGCTGTGGCAGGAGAATTGCTTGAGCCCAGGACGTGGAGATGGCAGTGAATTGAGATCGTGTCACTGCACTCCAGTCTGGGTGACGCAGCAAGACTGTCTCAAAAAAAAAAAAAAAAAAAAAAAAAAAGAGAGAAAGGCTGCGCACCGTGACTTACTTGGAGTTCACAATCAGCCTGGGCAATATGGCAAAACCCTGTGTCTTCAAGAAATACAAAAAATTAACTGGGTGTGGCAGTGTGTGCTTACAGTCCCAGTTACTAGGAAGGCTGAGGTAGGAGGATCACCTGAGCTTAGGGAGGTCAAGGCTGCAGTGAGCTGTGATGATGCCATTGCACTCTAGCCTGGGTGAAAGAATGAGATCCTGTCTCAAAAAAAAAAAAAGATAGGGTTTACTATGTTGCCCAGGCTTTGTTGCTTTTTAAGAACTTTATATGATGCAAATTTCTTGAGGGCTTGTATATTCAAGTTTTTGTTTTTCTTTTGAGATAGAGTCTCGTTCTGTTACCCAGGCTGGAGTGCAGTGGCACCATCTTGGCTCATTGGAACCTCTACCTCCTGGGTTCAAGCAATTCTTGTGCTTCAATCTCTTGAGCAGCTGTGACTACAGGCACATGCCACCATACCTGGCTAATTTGTGTATTTTTAGTAGAGACGGGGTTTTGCCATGTTGGCCAGGCTGGTCTCGAACTCCTGGCCTCAAGTGATTTGCCTGCCTTGGCCCCCGCAAAGTGCTGGGATTACAGGGGTGAGCCACGGGATCCCACCTCAGAGTTTTTGCTTTTTTTTTTTCCCCGCAGGTGATCAACCTTTTAATTATCCAACCAGATAACTGGCAGTAATCACATGGTACACCAGGTTTCCCCTTAAAAGAGACTCTGTGGGCTGGACATGGTGGCTCATGCCTGTAATCCCAACACTTTGGGAGGCCAAGGCGGGCGGATCACAAGGTCAGGAGTTCGAGACCAGTCTAACCAACATGGTGAAACCCCGTCTCTACTAAAAATACAAAAATTAGCCAGGCATGGTAGCGTGCGCCTGTAATCCCAGCTACTCAGGAAGCTGAGTCAGGAGAATCACTTGAATCCGGGAGGTGGAGGTTGCAGTGAGCTGAGATCATGCCACTGCATTCCAGCCTGGGTGACAGAGCGAGAGTCTGTCTCAAAATAAATAAATTAATTAAATAAATAATTTTATCTGTGAAGTTCAGATTCTCTAGACACATTCCAACATTCCTAGAATAGGACATGACAAGATAAATGAATATCTCCAGAATATTGATCATATTACAACGACAGCAATACTCTCATAAGATATTCCTATATCTGTTGAAGTTTTACAAGTAGATTCTTCTTCTTTATTTTGTTTTGAGACAGAGTCCCACTCTGCCACCTGGGCTGGAGTACAGTTGCACAATCTTGGCTCATTACAACCTCTGCCTCCAGGGCTCAAGCCATCCTCCCAGTTTAGCCTCCCAAGTAGCAGCGACTACAGGTGTGCACTATCACCCTGGCTAAGTTTTGTATGTTTTGTAGAGATGTGATTTTGCCATGTTCTTGTTGCCCAGACTGATCTCAAACTCCTAAACTCAAGCAATTCACCTGCCATGTCCTCCCAAAGAGCTGGGATTACAGGTGTGAGGCACTGCACCTGGCCTGCAAGTAGGTTCTTAATCTGAAAGAGTAGCTATCAAATTTTTGCAATCTAAAATAAAAAATAATTGTAGGCACCTCCTACAATTTATAAAGCATATACAAAGACCAATAGGTTATCCTAAGAACGTATCATAATACAAATAGAAAATACGAGTTTTAAAAGGATGAAATAAAATTTTGATATAAATTGAGGTGTATTATTTTCTCGACATGTACATCAGACCACTTTTCCATAATCAGTATTTTATTTACTTATTTTTTATTGAGACAGAGTCTCATTCTGTCTCCCAGGCTGAAGTGCAGTGGTGCGATCTCGGCTTACTGCAACCTCCGCCTCCCAGGTTCAAGCGAATCTCCTGCCTCAGCCTCAGGCATGCACCATGATGCCCAGCTAATTTTTGTATTTTTGGCAGAGACAGGGTTTCGCCACATTGGCCAGGCTGATCTTCTAACCTCAAGTGATCCGCCCTCCTCGGGCTCCCAAAATGCTGGGATTATAGGTGTGAAACACAATGCCCAGCCTCATGACCAGTATTTTAGAGATTTACTTGATTAACAAACCCCATATATCCTCAACAGTGCCTTTTTCACAGGGTAGTTCGGAGAATTAAATGAGTTAACATCTGAATAACAATTAGAACAGAGCTTGACAGATATCGAATATGATATATGGGTTTGTTAATCGAGTATTTTCAAAGTTTTTAATTAAAAAAATCTTACTCCAGATTTCAGCATTATTTTTATCTTACTCTAAAATACATACTTAATTTAAAATATTTATTTTTTAACAATTTTATTTTTATCCTTTATATTTGAAACTTGGGTATATACCCTCTATAAAAAAATTTATGCCCTTTAATTCTAATACATTTTTTTTTTTTTTTTTGGCTAATTTCTTCTTCCCAACTCTCCTTTTAGACTACTATTAGTTCAGTGACAGATCTTCTAGTTTTGCTTTCTAATTTCCTCATCTTTTCTCTCCTTTCTCTTTATCTATTCATTTTCTTGAAATAGTTCCTTGACTATTTCCCAAACTTCTGCTTAATTTTTAAATTTATAGTATTATATTTTTAATTTCTTTCTTTCTTTCTTTCTTTTTTTTTTTGAGACAAGAGTCTCATTCTGTTGCCCAGGCTGGAGAGTGGTGGCGTGATCTCGACTCACTATAACCTCCACCTTCCGGGTTCAAGTGATTCTCCTGCCTCAGCCTCCCGAGTAGCTGGAACTACAGGCACACACCACCACACCCAGCTAACTTTTTTTTTTTTAGTAGAGACAGGGGTTTCACCCTATTGACCAGGCGGGTCTCGAACTCCTGACCTTGTGATCTGCCCGCCTCAGCCTCCCAAAGAGCTGGGATTACAGGCGTGAGCCACCGCGCCTGGCCTATATTCTTAATTTCTAAGAGCTTCTTACTTATTACCCACAGGTCTTATTTCATGGTTTCATTTCCCAATGACTGAGAGAAGTGGACTGTTAAGTTTCTTTTCTCCCCCCATCTTTTTCATTTTACTCTGTATTGTCTCCATTTCCTCTGTTTTTCATATTAGAGGCTTCTGTCAAATGCCCAATCATTCCTAGTTCTGTTCAGTTTTAAGAACTGGAAGAATTGGAATACTGGCAGGGCATGGTGGCTCACACCTGCAATCCCAGCACTTTGGGAGGCCAAAAAAAAAAAAAATACAGAAATTAGCCAGGCATGGTGGTGTGTGTCTGTATTTCCAGCTAGTTGGGAGTCCAGGGTGGGAGGTTCAACTGAGGTCGAGGCTGCAGTGAGCCATAATCACACCACTGCCCTCCAGTCTGGGCAACAGAGCAAGGCTCTGTCTGAAAACAAAACGAAAGAACACGAATTGGAATATTAAAAATGACTGGAAGACACGTACAGTCACGTGATGTTTCAGTCAATGATGGGCCACACATACCATGGTGACCCCACAAAGTTATAATGAAACTAAAAAATTCCCATGAATTTGTAGCAAAATGCATTATTCACATGTCTGTTGTGATGCTGGTATAAACAAACCTACTGTGCTGTCAGTCATATAAAAGTATAGCACATACAATTACGTACAGGACATAATTCTTGATAATAATAATAAAGAAAACAGTTACCGGCTTATGTACTTTTTTTTGAGATGGAGTCTGGTTCTGTCACACCCAGGCTGGAGTCCAGTGGCGTAATCTTGGCTCACTGCAACCTCCACCTCCCAGGTTCAAGCAATTCTCTTGCCTCAGCCTCCCAGGTAGCTGAGACTACAAGTGCCTGCCAAGAGGCTCGGCTAATTTTTGTATTTTTAGTAGAGACAGGGTTTCGCCATGTTGGCCAGGCTGATCTCGAACTCCCAGCCTCAGGTGATCCACCTGCCTTGGCCTCCCAAAATGCTGGGATTACAGGCGTGAGCCACCGCGCCTGGCTTGTACTTACTTTTCGTTGTTAATTTTGAGTGTATTCCTTCTAATTGTTAAAAAATTAGTTAACTGTTAAACAGCTTCAGGCAGGTTCTTCAGGAGGTATTCTAGAAGAGGGCATTGTTATCATAGGGGATGACAGCTCCATGTGTGTTTCTGCCCCTGATAACCTTCCAGCAGGACAAGATGTGGAGGTAGAAGGCAGTGATATTGATGATCCTGACCTTGTGTATGCTTAGGCTAATGTGTGTGTCTTATTTTTAACAAAAATGTTTAAAAAGTAAATAAAAATAAATAAAAATAAAATATACACAAAACACATATATTTTATATATACGTAAATAGGGACTTGAGCAATCTGCCCGCCTTAGCCTCCCAAAATGTTGGGATTACAGGCGTAAGCCACTATGCCCAGCCAACATGTACTTTATTTTTATTTTTTTATTTTTGAGACAGAGTCTCACTTTTTCACCCAGGCTGGAGTGCAGTCGTGCAAACTTGGCTCACTGGTACCTTTGCCTCCTGGGTTCAAGCGATTCTCCTGCCTCAGCCTCCCAAGTAGCTGGGACTACAGGCGCACGCGACCACGCCTGGCTAATTTTTCTATTTTTAGTAGAGACAGGGTTTCACCATATTGGTCAGGCTGGTCTTAAACTTCTGACCTCGTGATCCCCCTGCCTTGGCCTCTCAAAGTGCTGGGATTACAGGTATAAGCCACCATGCCTGACCCCATCGTGTACTTTAAACAATTAATGTGTTTACTGTAGCCATACTGAAAAACAAAATACACTATTTTACTTATCAATCTTATGATTTTGTGATTTTATTTTCAGTTATGTTGGATCAATTTACAATAGTTCTAAAACTCATCCCAACTTAGAAGTCACAAGGTTCTCTTTGTCAAACACGATGACCTTCTGGCATTTGACTCCATTACATGAAGAAGAAAAAAGGTGACCTATGCATGTAATATAAAATCACACACAAAGAATTTCTGGAATGTATGCCTAATAAAAATCTGTCTTGAGTTGAATATTTTTTCTTAATACTCATTTGCTTTTTTCTTCATTATCTTTTTGTTTATTAGAGAGTAACAGAAGTCAAACTTTTGAACAGGTATAGGAAAAAGGCTTTAAATTCAAGTATTCTACTCTTTTTTTTTTTCCTATAAAATTAAGAAGAGATTGCTGCTACATGTAGTTAGAGGTAGAAGAACATACAAATCATAAATATCAGTGTAGACTTTGAAAACCTCTACATTGGCTCAATCTCAAAAACCAAATTCAGAGGGCAGCAAAAATGTTCCATTTTTTAGGGCCAGTAGTTTCTTTTAAGATCCTAGGGCTCCTATGTGGAACAGAGAAGTTAGAGAACTAATATTTTATAGGTTTCAAACTGGCTACCTTCCACAGATGGCTAAAATGCCAACCAATTTTGGTAGATAAAGTGGAAATCAAACAGGAAAGAACTACTAAAAGTTTTGTTAGCACATAGCTAACATCTTGAACATTGAAATGTTAAGACCTGACCTCATCTATACACAGGCTTCCTGAGGTTCCTCAGAGAAGTATGCAAAGGTATTCCAGAGGCTATAACTACCACAACACTTAACTACATGCTTTATATACATTATCACTAATTCTTAACGGAGAATACTAGTACTATATCTCACTACAGTGAAGTAAAGAATTTTCAGAGAAGTGGCTTGTTGAAGTTCATTCAGAAGCAAATGTGAAAGTTAAAATTTGGAATGGGACCTATTTATGTAAAAAGCCTCTTTATACCAGAGTATACTTCCTCTTTCTGTACTCAGCAGGTTCCTTCCCAGGCAGTTAGAATCCTGCATGGTCAAAATGAGAGTAAATTGCTCCTGTGGTGTGGAGGGATTCTAACCAAACCTTTAGTTACTGAGGGAAACCGTAGGTTTTTTCTTTTGTTAAGAGGGATTATTTCATTAGAATGATCTCTTGGAATTAGCAACTCAGTGCTAAGACATGACCCTGGCCATTTGACCCAACTTTCACCAAAGTTTTAAGATGGAAACAAGTGGTGTATCCTGTATAAAAGACTTTATTTTGATGGGAAGTCAATAAGTTTTGGCAGATCTATGTGCAAGAAAGACATTATAAAATATTCTAATAGTTTTTTATTTAATCCTTAGGACAATACTTAACTCCTTCTCCTCAGGATTAAATAAATTAATCCTAGATCCCAGAGCTAAATGGCTAAAAAGGAGTTGAAACTATCTTCTTCTAACTCTGTATTCTTTCCATACTACCATGTTACTGACTTAGCAGCTACCCTGAACAAGAAGGAAAGGAAAAGAAAGATAGGAATATATATGATTTTAACTATTATAAATGAGCTTGGTAGAAAAGCAAGAAAAATTAAAGAAATAAACTCATCTTTGCTAGTAACGTTATTAAATATCTTCACACTTCAACATGCATGCAATTTTTGGCAAGCATATTTAGTCATCAGGAGAAAAATGGAAATCTTTAGACATAACTAAAATTTTAGTTATATCACATATCAAAACATAAACTATAGTCAATTCATGGTAGTATCCACATTCTACTACAGTATATTATTGAAATTTTATCCAAAATGAAACCAAATTTTTAATAAACCAGTAACAAATCAGTTGTCATATGTATGCCACATTCTAACAAAACAATGACAATAAAAGTTATACAAGTAATGTAGAAATATTCAGAATTTGTCATTTTAATTAACAGTGAGTAAAAACAAGTATGCTTTTAAAGAAAATGTTCAAAGACATACAATACCTGCGGGTCCTTGGTGGTTTCGGAGGAGGAGAATCTTGTTTTTCAGGATCTATGGAGCTGACCATGTTTTCAGTATTAATTTCATTCTGCCAAGGGAAAAAGTGCTTCACTAAGGTTAAAAGAAAAATAATTTTTCCTCCTCATGTTTCAACTAAATTGTTTCTGTGCTTTTCAATCCTTAACACAATGCCAATTGTGCCAAGTTCAAAAAAAAAAGTCTTATATTCTGGCTCTATATTTTAGCCTGAAGGACCAGACTTCAATGAAGAGACTGTATCAAAAAAACAATGCATCACAGTTACTGGAAAGATCAAGGTGTACAGCAGCATTTCAACACATCTCAAATGCTACTGTAAAAAAACAGATTCCCCAAGATAATGTGGATCAAAGAACGTAGTATCTCCCTGCCCCACCATCACTACCACTAGAAACTTAATACATGCAGAGAGAAAAAAAAGCCAACAAATAAGGCTTATACCATTTATGGAGTAATGGAGTATCATTTTATGACTCCCCATTACTACCTAGTACTTTTAAACTGGTGGTCCTAGGATTCATTTTAACCATTTCTTGCCTTACTCTCACTGTCACTATATGGAGTGCGCTAATCCATTAGGGAAAATAGCTCCTATATCACTGGCTACCCAAATGGACCTCAAAAAGGCAGACAGAGCCCATCCCAGGAATATCCTTGGTTCTTGCTGGTCATGAGGACCAATAACATCATTAACATTGATGTTTCACAGTCAATACAGGTATAAGAACCTTAGGTTTAGGACTGTGAATAGGGGAGCGGTAAAATGAAAATACTGCCTTGAATTAGTTTCACTATCAACATATCTCATATTTATCTAGCTAGGGTATTTTAATTCTAGGATATGTTATGTCCAGGAGACATCTCAGATAATTTGCCAACATCTCAGATAAAACAGCCATCTTTACATATACTATCAACTAAGGAACTCTGAAACTGTAGTTGCATTTTGTTTTATCAGTTTTTAATTAAAAGGCACTTCTGCTATGTCCATCATGACAGCTTTGTAACTGTTACTTCAATTATTTCCAATTAAAAAACTAGAGATCTCAACTTCCTAGCAATTTTAAGTGCACCCTATCTCCTTATATGTAATCTGATGAATTAGAAGTTTTATACATCTCACTTCCTGACCAGAACAACAGAGTTACGTCAGAAGACTTAAAGCATTCATCCTTAATTAAAGCCACCCACCAAAATCAGGCATTTGGTGCAGAAATATCTGGCTATAGGTAGGGTGACCATATAATTTATTGTCCAAATCAGGGCTCTTTTGAGAATGAAAAAGGAGCATTATTATTATACCTAGACAACTAGTGTGAACTGGTGTGCCTTAGGCAAATCAGGACTTTTGGCCGCCAAAGTTTCAGATCCTCAGGTACCACCAGAATTTAAAGACTCTGCATCAAAAAGGTACCCTCTAGGCTGGGCGCGGTGGCTCACTTGAGGTCTAGAGTTCAAGACCAGCCTTGGCCAACATGGTGAAAACCTGTCTCTACTACAATACAAAAATTAGCCAGGCGTGGTGGTGCACGTCTGTAATTCCAGCTACTTGGGGGACTGAGGCGGGAGAAACACTTGAACCTGGGAGGCAGAGGTTGCAGTAAGCCGAGATCGTGTCACTGCACTCCAGCATGGGCGATAGAGCAAGACTCTGACTCAAAAAACAAACAAACAAACAAAAAAACCCCAACATATTATTGATCATCTGCTTATTATTTCCATTAATGATATAACCATAATTCTGAAACACTTGATATTTTGTACCAAAATGTGCATTAAGTAGGTTAAATAAAAATTAAAGGCAAACCATATGAACCTCTATTTTAACTGTTTCTAATCTACAAAACGGCATTTTTTTTTTGTAGCACACATAAACAAACTCATGTCATGTCAATCAAATATTTTGTTGCCAAGTGAGTATAATATTGAATTTACAAAAATAAAACAAAACTATGTTTTCTTTGGATTTTGGAGCTGCAGGTAAGGCAATGTGGATATCTATGTGAAATGCACTGAACAAAGTCGGCAATGCAGAGGAAACTAAAATGTAAGAAGGACATGGTATTATCTTTAACTTCAAAATGTAGTCTGGTAAAATCGCCAGAAAAAAAGTAGAAGGGTAATACTAACAGCCCCAAAGTGGCATAATCAGTACTATGAAGCTATGAAATCAGAAAAAAAGTTATAGTTGAAAATATTAGGAAGATAATTGATAAAAAATAAGTTGACAATATTAAGGTAAAATGTAGAATGACATTAAGGGATTGGTAAGATTTTGACAAAAAAAGAATGAGGATTGGGAGAGGGAAAACAGGTGGAAGGGTAAAGAGAAGACATAATAAGGACATTTTAGGCAAACACTACATGTGACAAAGTAAAGGTTTCATGAAAGATTCCTCATTCTGGGTGAATAAGAGCATGACGAAGCCATTAACAGGAAGAACCAAAAGAGAACTTCTCGGGGAGATTAGCTTTCAGAACATACTGAGTTTCCTCTGATGAAAGGAATCAATGTGGCAACGCAGAACGGCAACTCAATAAAGAGCCACTAACTAAACAGCATGTACAAAACCTCCTGGTCACTGGACTTCACAATGTTCTTCTTGGATTATGTCTCCTACACACCTACATCTTCTGACTCTCTTGTATTACCCATAATTTTTGAATCCACATTTGTCATGTATACAACTTGCTGAAGCAATCCCAACTTTTGAAATGGAAAAGAATTTTAGGAATTAATCTAATGCAGTGCCACGATGAAACCTCTGCAGCCTTGAACTCCCGGGCTCAAGCAATGCTTCTATCTCAGTCTCCCAAGTAGCTAGGACTACAAGCACGTGCTACCATACCCAGGTAATTTAAAAAAAAAAATGTTTTGTATAGATGGGGTTTCGCTATGCTGCCCTGGCAGGTCTCAAACTCCTGGTCTCAAGCAATTCTCCTGCCCTGGCATCCCAAAGAGCTGGGATTATAGGCATGAAATGAACCACAGCCCCAGCCTGTGTTCTCTTGTTTTAAACAGAACTTTGTAAAGTTATCTTGTGTACTATTATTTTCCATATAGCAGCTTTTTGAAAGGCTACAAAAACATTAAGAAACAAATCATCTAATATTTAAGAATATTACCAGCTGCAGAAGAAAATAAATAATAAATCAGGGTGCTTTAAAAACAAAAAATTATATTTTAGGGAAAAAAAAAATCCAGAATTCATTATCACATCTAAAATGTACTATACAAACACAATAAAAGGACCATAACACAAATTACGAATGCTATTACTTAATCATTCTAGAATTGAAATACTGGTGTTGACAATTCTTTTTTTTTTTTTTGAGATGGAGTCTGGCTCTGTCACCCAGGCTGGAGTGCAGTGGCCAGATCTCAGCTCACTGCAAGCTCCGCCTCCTGGGTTTATGCCATTCTCCTGCCTCAGCCTCCCGAGTAGCTGGGACTACAGGTGCCTGCCACCTCGCCCGGCTAGTTTTTTGTATTTTTTAGTAGAGACGGGGTTCCACTGTGTTAGCCAGGATGGTCTTGATCTCCTGACCTCGTGATCCCAGCGTCTCGGCCTCCCAAAGTGCTGGGATTACAGGCTTGAGCCACCGCGCCCGGCCAACAATTCTTGTAATGGTGTCCTTTATATATAAGATAAAAAGGCATGATGCACAACTTAACAGATGTTTGCTTATTAAGGTACTTCTAAATCCTCAGGCAATATGATACAGGCTTACAGAACAAATTTTCTCTTTAGATCTCTCATTCCAGGAAGTCACTGTAGTTGTAAATATCTCTAAAAAATACTATTTATTTTGAAGTCTTAAATAACCAACTAGTATATCAAACTAAGATTTTTACAAAAATAATTCTGGAACACAGAACATTTAAACAGAACTTTTACCTATTAACTAAACTGTCAGAAAAGTAGTAAGTGGGGACTTATTTTTACTTCTCACAGCATAGCTTCTAAATAGTAAATACACCTTTCAAGTCATTTTATTCCACCACACAGTTCTAAGATGATTTTTCTCAATTTTTCAGATTCCACATTTTCTTTAAGATTAATGGTCTGCAACCACAGACAGCCATCCTATAAAAAGAGTCACCTATATTTACAAGTTGACAGAAAACATGATTTCTTAAGGGGAAAGTATTAAAAAGTTATCTGGAATGATAATCCATCTTCTGTTTTTTTACTATTTATCCATTCATCTATGGAGATATTTCTCTCAAACATTTAGTTTATGTCTACTATGTACCATGCAATGAGCAAGAAAGTAGGTTTGAAGTAACTACTTTGAAATAACTACTTTATCTACTATGGGTATTATTTCATCTCATCTCCTACAAAGTATGACTTTCTTGTTATATTCCTGTAAAGCTCTGACCTGTTAGACAGAAAGAACCTATGATAGAATTATAATGCTAGCATAGATTTCAGGGTATTAAAAATGATTGATTTAATGGAATAAAACCTTACAAAGATCAGACTTGGATCTAATGAGAAAAAGAAGAAAAGGTGATGAAATATTTATCATATATTTTCTGGAGATTATTTAAATATAGTTAAAAGCTTTAAAAAAAAAACAACAATGGCTGGGCACAATGGCTCATGCCTGTAATCTCAGTGTTTTGGGAGGCTGAGGTGTGAGGAGGATTGTTTGAGCCCAGGAGCTCGAGACCACCGTGGCACATAGTGAGACATTTCTACAAAAAATTTTTTTTAAAAATTAGCTAGGTGTGGTGGTACGTGCCTGTAGTCTCAGTTACTTGGGAAGCTGAGGCAGGAGGAAAGCTTGAGCCCAGGAGGTTGAGGGCGCAGTGAGCTGTGATTGTTCCACTGCACTCTGGCCTAGGCAAAACAGTGAGACTTTGTCTCAAACAAAACAAAATAAAACCTAAATACTGAATACTGCAATAAAAGAACTTTCTCCTATAATTCCTGCACTTTGGGAGGCTGAGGTGGATGGATTGCTTGAGTCTGAGGGTTTGAGACCAGGCTGGGCAACATAGTAAAATCTCGTCTCTATAAAAAAATAAACTCGGCAAGGTGGTGTACCCGTCAGTCTGGGAGGCTAATCTTTTTTGTATTTTTGGTAGAAATGGGGTTTTGCCATGTTGGCCAGGCTGGTCTCAGGTGATCCTGCCTGCTTTGGCCTCCCAAAGTGCTGGGGTTCCAGGCATGAGCCACCGCACCCAGCCTAAAAACCTGTATTTCCAGATACAAAAACTTTAGCTTTGAAATTAATCTTGAATTCATGGAATAAAACAAATACTTTTCAATTAAAGTTTAAAGATGCTGGGTACAGTGGCTCATGCCTGCAATCCCAGCACTTTGGGAGGCTGAGGTGGGTAGATCACTTGAGGTCAGGCGTTCAAGACCAGCCTGGCCAATATAGTGAAACCCCATCACTACTAAAAATACAAAAATCAGCCGAGCATGGTGGTGAGCGCCTGTAATCTCAGCTACTTGGGAGGCTGAGGCAGGAAAATCACATGAACCTGGGAGGCAGAG